>NW_027186383.1:5633822-5685661 GCF_028583685.1 Petaurus breviceps papuanus
AAGGAAGGAAGGAAGGAAGGAAGGAAGGAAGGAAGGAAGGAAGGAAGGAAGAAAGAAAGAAAGAAAGAAAGAAAGAAAGAAAGAAAGAAAGAAAGAAAGAAAGAAAGAAAGAAAGAAAGAAAGAAAAAAGTGGAGGAGTGTCAGGGAAGGAGGAGCCAGGGACGAGTCAGTCTGTCTGGAGGTTAGGTAGTGTGTGAGCTGGAATATAGAATATGTTGTCATTTAGTCGGCTTTCAGTCGTACCTGACTGTTTGTGACCTCAGCTGGGGTTTCTTGGCAAAGATACCAGAATGGTTTGCCTTTTTCTTCTCCAGCTCATTTTATAGATGAGAAAATTGAGTCAAACAGGGTGAAGTGACTTGCCCAGGGTCACACAGCTAGGAAGTGTCTAAGGCCAGATTTAAACTCAGGTCCTACTGACTCCAGACCTGGCACTTTAATCACTGTGCCACCTAGCTGCCACTGTAGAAGGGTTTAAATGCCAAACAGAAAGGTTTGTGTTTGATCTTCAAGGCCATAGAGAGCTATCGAAGCTTCTTGAGCAGGAGAATAAATGGAATTTGAGGAATATTATTTATAATAATACTGTCCCTATTGCATAGGGTCATGGGAAGGAAATCACTTTGTAAATCATAAAGCTTTTGTAAACGTGTGCTCCTGTCATTTAATGCCATTGTGTTGGGTCCCAAATATTGTTTCAGTGACTGTTGGGGCTGCTTTGCACACTGCTGGTCAGTGATTCTGGATAACTTCAAATTTGGGGTGAAAGACTTGAGTCTTTCCCACTGTAAAATGGGTTAACTGACTGATTTAGATCCGGAAAGGACCTCAGAGGTTGCTCAGCCCACCTTCCTGCCTATTTTACAGAAGAGGAAACTGAGGCCCAGGTAAGAGGAATGGCCTACCCAAGTCTACCCAGGAAAGATGGAAACCCAAGTCCCCAGACTCAAGCTAGGGCTCTACCTGGGGCACCCACACCCACACCTAAGTTCCTTCCAGCTCCATAATTGCAGAAATCTAACAGAAGTCTAGAGCCAGACGTCCCCTGAAGGCTAAAGAAACTACCACTACTCTGATCAGCTTCTTCCTATTCACTGAGGTTGGCCTGCAGAGAGCACATGAGGTCTGATCCCAGCTGCTGCAGGGGTGATAATGGGTGTTGGACAAGGAGCTGTGAAGATGTGGGTGTGAATCCGGCTTCAGATATTTATTGTGACTGGGCACAGGTCTCTGTACTTCTCTGTGCCTCATCTATTCCCGGATCTGTAAAATGATGACTCAGTAACTTCAAAGGTCCTATGAACTCCCCTTCCAAAGGAAGAACTGAGTACACATCCTACCTCAGATACTTATCTGTGTGACCCTGGGTGAGTCATTTAACCTCAGTCTGCCTCAGTTTCCTCCCCCAGGGTTGCTGTGAGTATTAAATGAAATAATAATTATACAGTGCCTGGCACATAGTGATATAAATGTTAGCCATTATTACTATTTTCATTGCTATTAACATGGGCTCACAGGATCATAGATTTGGAACTGGAAGGGCCCTCAGAGGCTATTTCTTCCAAACCTCTCAGGATCCTGTCATTTGCAGAGGCAAGTGAATGACTCCAGGTCGTCCCCCAGGTCATGAGGGACAGAGTGTATGACAGGAAGGCTGTCTGACAGTGAACAGTCATTTCTCTCAGCCCCAAGAGCTGTGTGTGAGCACACATCCTGTTACCGGTTTCTCTCTGGTGCATCTTCTTTCTCCTTTAGGGAGGGCATTCAGAGTTCAGTGACTGATTCTGAGCAATTATCACCCTTTAATCTGTTACCCAGATCTGGAAAAAAAAGATCATAAAAGTTTTCTACACACTTAGAATGAGCGTTTGACTCAGAGCTTACTACTTAGCTGGAGGGTCGCTTTCTATCTCACTGAGGTATCTTGTCACTTGCCCAGGGGGATGGGGGAACAGCAAGGGAAGCTACAGCCCAGACTCTGACTCCTGGATATTTTTGAAAAGCTATTTCTAGAATCCCAGGGTTTGTAAACAGTATTTTTTCCCCGAGTCTGTTCAGTGTGGGCAGTAGGAAATGGGGCTATTGGTTTCCATGGGTCACTGTAATAGTAGAGTTTCCTTGCTTTAATAATAGGGAAAGCTGGGAGAGTGAAGAATGACAGCTTCTTGGGGGAGAGCAACTGTGTGCTAGAGCAGGGTGATGAGGAACTTTGAAATGACTCCTTCCAGCTTTCTTTAAACACCCCAATTTTATTCTGTGAAGAGCCTTGTGAGGCCCAAAACTTTCTAAGAGTTTCAGGAAGTTTCAGGAAAGGGAGTGAGATTGAGGTGAGGCAGCCCTGGATTCCAGTCCTCCCTGTAACACTTCTCAGCTCTGTGGCAGCCCAGACAACAACCTCTCCCAGGTTCCTTTTCCTTGTCTGGAAGATGAAAGGATTCCTCTTGATGGTCATAAAGCTTCCTTTCAGCGCTATGCTCTTATGATACTATTTCGAAGTTTCCAAAGGCTGGATGGACAGATATCTTCTCATTTGAAGCACCCAAGCATGTTCTATGAGGTAGGCCCTGCACAAATTATCTTCCTTTCAGACAAAGACATGAACAGTTTCTTCAGGGAGTAGTTTAGTGAGCTTGGACGACTTGAATCACCAGGCTACAGAGCAGTATCAGGGGGGACATTTCAACGCACATCTTTCTGACTTCACTCTTCCCTACAAACGCCTCTCTTGATGATTCAGCACCCTTCAGACATACAACAGCTCACATCCCACAAAGCCCTTTACAGACATTGCTATCTCAAGAGCCTCACTACACTCCTATGAGGGAGGGGCTATTTGTATCCCATTTTATGGATGAGAAAACTGAGGTGTTCACATAAAGTGGTCACATTAAGTGTCAGAGAGGGGATTTGAACCGAGGTTTTCTTTAATCCAAGTGTAACACCTCGTTCCCCCAATGGAACAAAAAGCTCCTTGGAATCAGGCACCCATTTCATTTTTGGTTATTTCTATTTCCAGCATCTAGTTCGGTGACGGGCACATGCTCAAACGTACGTTAGTTTGGTGGTTCTGACCCACGACACCCAGAACAACCCATAACTGCCATTTGCCAGTTAGACACAGAGAGCCCATCCAATGGAATTCTCCGTTAGGTCCAATCCATCACCAAAGCCAGGGACTGTTGCTTTTGGGGCAAACAGTGGGTGCTTAGTACATGCTTCTTAAGGAATCGACTGAAGAAGAGTTGATTGAGCAATTCTTATGTGCCGGGCATTGTGTTAGGCGGGGACACAAATAGCACACAGGCCGGGTCCCTGCCCTCAAGAAGCTGACAGCCTAGGGGGAGAGGCAGCAGATTCCCAGAGAAGTCAATATGGTATACGTATTAAATAGCGAAAGAGGGGCTCACGGCGCGCATTCAGACAGCAGCGTAAGGTTTGCAGCACACTGTCCATGTTATCAGGGCAGGACAGAGGGGATAAAGCCATCCAGCAAACCCCTTTAAGTCTCCAGCCCTCGAAGGACACCCCACCCCTCTCCCCCCACCCCCCACCTCCCAATTGAAACCGGAAAAGAGAAAACGAAAACCTGCCAATCCCTCCGGGAGAGCCCCAGGCCAGCCCTGCTTTTAAGGAACAGCGGGTCTAGGTCTTTAACTCCAGCACCACGTGGCCCAGGGGCCCGGCCTCCCTTTTAAAGGGCTGGCTCCAGAGGCTCTGGGAGGTCTTTTTTTTTTTTTCTCCCCAAATAAACAGTCTCTCTGGAATTATGACATAACTCCCCAAACTCGTTCCTTCTTCGACCAAGAACGTCCAATGGCGTCCGTGTTCAAGTTCCACTCCCTCTGAGGTCAGTGGACTGGAAAGTCAGGGAGGGACGAAATGGAGGGAAAGCATTGGTCTGCCCACAGATTCCTTATCCGTGTGAACTGGCTGGAAGGAGAACGTGAACTTGGAATTCTATGCTTCGTTGAGGAAATGCACTGTGGAAGTGGGTCCTCCCCCCACCCCCACCTTGGCCCGCACACACTTCCTCCAGTGCCCATTCATCGCACACAGCCCAACTGTTACAGGTGCTGGAAAAGAATCAGGAGTTTTGTCTTCTTGTTCAATAGGTCTTAATGGGGTCGTACCTGATAAGCCTAAAGCAAACCCTGATGCAGAAGGCTAGAGGAAGGCAGTAATTAATTAGCCTGAGCTCTGAGAGAGGCAGCGGAGGTGCTGACAAGACCCGAGGGAGCTAAGGGGATTACTGATCCTGCACCTGAGACAGCGCTCGCTGGTGGCTTCCTAGGCACGGCAAACTGGAGGGGTTTGGGGAGCGTGCTGCCCTCATCCTCCTAGCCAGGGAGACTGCAAGCCATCTTTCCCCAGACCCCCACGGATGGACAAGCAGGCTTTGGGTGACTTAATGGCAGTGGGCATGTACGTGTCAGTCAATCAATTAATCAACAGGTATTTACTAAGGAGTATTCATTAGGAAGCAGTATGGCACAATGCACAGGGCCCTGGCTCTGGAGTTCCAGGGTCTGGAGTTAAATCCTTCTTACCTTAGGCAAGAGACTTTGCTGTCTGGGTCCTCAATGCATTCCTCTGTAAAAGAATTGGATTGGATTTCCAGTTCTAAAACTATGTATGACTCCAGGGCATTTTGATTCCCAGTCTCTGTCTCAGTTTCCTCAAATAGAAAATGCCTTAGAGGTTCAGGGAAAAAAAGAGTTTTTGGAATCAGAGGCCCTAGGTTCAAAGCCTAGCACTGTCATTTACTACACACAGGACTCTGGGCAGACAATTTACCACTCTGGGCCTCAGTTTCCTCCTCTGTAAAATTAATGGGCTGAACTAGAGGGCCTCAGGGCTGTCTCATTACTCTGCACCAGGCCCTGGGGATGCAAAGAACAAAGTGAGGAAGGCCCTCCCTCCAGGAGCCGACATTCCTGGGAATGTATCAGAGTATGCGCTCAGAAACAGGGTCCATGAGTTCTCCCATGTGTCTCTCTCTGTGTGCGGGTGGGGATGTGGATGTGGGGTGTTCGATTGCACGTGGGTTCATGCGCGTGCATATGTATGTATCATGCACAAGCATGCATGTGTGCGCACGTCTTCTCGGGCGTGCGTGTATTGGGGCACGCGAGCATGTGTATATGTATGCGTGCAAAGCATTCGTGAGTGTGCCTGTGTGAGTGTGAGTGTGTGTGTGCGACCGTGCACCCAGCAGCGATCTGCGAAGCGGCCGGCTGGAGGTGCTGTGTCCCCTCCCGCGGAGGAAGGAGGGCGGGCGGGCCGGCAAGCTGTATAAAGACAGCGGCTACCCGGCCGAGCTCTCAGTCTCTTGGAGCTGCCCAGCAGCCAGGGTCAGAATCCGGGAGGACGGACAGCCCAGCCCCAGCTCCAGCCTCAGCCCCAGCCTAAGTCTCCGTCTCAGCCCGCCTACGCCTCCCAGGTAAGGCTCGGCTTCTGGTCCTGTCTCCACAACCTCTCTGGGGTCCGGGGGCAGCCAGCCCTCTCTGCTCACTGCTCGGACGAGTCTTTCCAGGGGCTCGCGTGCTCTGTCCCTGTCTCCGTCCCCTATCCCCTCTGACTAGTCTGTTCCCCCATCCCCCTCTGAATAGCCCCATTCCTCCTATCTCCTCTGGTCGGGATCTGGAGAGGAAGCTCTTCCCCTCTAGCACGCCCCTCACCCCTTGCCCTGCCCTGGTTCCCGCTCCCAGCAGGGACCTTTCGGCAGTCACTTGGGGACAGGGAACTCCACCAAGTAGTTTTTCCCTCTTTGTTCCTATCTTTGTGGGGCGTGCCTGCTGCTGCTAGATCTGCCAAGGTGGGCGCTGACTCCTGAGCACAGCCCATCAGAGATTCCGGAGCAGAGGCTCGGGGACAAAGGTGGTCAGGCAGTAAGAAAGCCTAAAGCAGCCTGTCTCCAGCCCGCTATGGGACCTAAGGATGCCAGGGCTCAGGTCGCGATCTCCTCTCTAGCTCCTCTTTCGAAGTCCCGTGGGACTTGGCAGTTTCAGATATGGAAATGACCACACTGCCAGCAAACCAGCCTAGATTAGGGTCTAAATATATAGCTGGAAGAGGGGGTCCTCAGTGACCATACAGGCTACTCCACCCCAACATTTTACAGTGGTGGAAACCGAGGCCCACGAAGGTAAGTTACTAAGGTGTAACGTAAGCAACAGAGGTGAGATTTGAACTCAGGCCCTCCAATCACAGTTTTCCACTGCTCCCCACTTAGCACTCAGTTATTTACTAGAGCTCAGGGCAGTGTTTGGGGAATCTCTTAAGCTGAGACTTGCATTCAATGCTTGAAGGGGTGTGGAATATATTTGAATTCAGGCTTTGGAGCCCAAGATCTTTTAGTTAAAGAAGCTATAAGTGGGAATGGTAACCACTCCCCAGCCCCACCCCCACCCCGTCTCTTGCCTGCATCTGTTTTGAGTGGTTACCCTTTTCTTAGGATTGTCTAGCCCCAGCTGTAAATACATGAAAAATATCTGTGTGGAAAGTGGAAGAAGAGTCAGTTTCATGAAGCTTTCCCCAAGTTTGTGTGCCTAGGCTAGCCCAAGGACGCTGTGGAGTCAGGCATTGAAATGAAGGTCAGGGATGGATGGGCAATAAAAGAGTCCCTTGGAACTTAGGGGGAGAATGAGCAGTTGTAAAAAGTCTTCTTCACCCCAAGCCCTCCCCATTCAATGGCTCACAACGGGATAATTAGGTTTTAAGAAGGGGGAGAGGGCCTCATTAAATAGCTTTATAGTCCTTTGAAGATATTTGCTGTGGTGAGAGACTCTGAAACTTCTTTTCTTCAGCTTTGCAGAAGGAGTCCTGCTAACTTGGGGTTTTTCTTTTTTAAAAGTGCGGCAGCTGCCTTTGTGTCCCCTTTATTTATTCCTTGAAAATGTGGAGATCAAATGGGCTCGCCTAGAAAAGGCAGGAGAGAGCTGCTGCGGGAAAGGCTGCTGGGCTTCACTGCTCACTTTTCTATGGCATAGTCAGGGCTCAACTTCCCTCGAGTTCCCCTGGACCTAAATAAGTAGCTCAAGGGGTTTTCTCTCCTCTTCCCAAGCCGGACTCTGGTTGGGAGTGGGCATGAGGTGGGGTGGGGCTAGTAGGCGGTGTCTGTCTTTGAAACAACTTAACCCTTTTATTTTCCCTCCTGTAAATAAATACTTGGTTGTGTGGACAGGACAGCTATTGTAAGGGCATGACGCTGAGGCAGCTGCCTTGGAAACCGAAAGCCAAAAAAAAGGGGGGGGGCACCAGGAAATGGAGCAATCCCTGTATTTTGCTGCCAAACTGATAAAAAACAGATTCGTTCCTACCTTTAAACACACACACACACACACACACACACACACACACACACAACATTCCAGAGAACTTGGTGTACCTGGGTCAGCCAGGAATTCGGAGCTGGGCTTTAGCCTCTATTTGAAACAGCCCTCAGAGACATGAGAAGGTATTAGGGTCTACTAACAAGCCCAACGCTGGGAGGGAGAGGAGAGAGCTTGGGGCTTTCTGGATGCAGAGTCCCTCCCTAATCAGGAACAGTTGGGTTTTGTGTGACAATTGTAAGCTGGGAGGGGAGGGAGGCTCCTGTTTCCAGCTAGCCTCTGGGGAAGCCAGTGAAAATGTCTCAGAGAGGCTTCAGAGACTGGCTAAGCAGAGGCAGGGTTTGACTTCTTTCTCGGGCTTTTGACTGGGTTACACGAACAGTTTCTGACTCTGTTAGTTTTTAAAGAAATACCTAGCAGTCATGTAAGGCTCCATCCATAGGAACTGGATTCAGACACTGTCTGTCACTCACTCCTGGTGTGAAGAAGGGGATGTCTCTGCCTCCCTCTAGGAGGCTGAACTACTTGGCTTTCAAGGGCTCTTCAGCTCTGTCTAATGCGGATGTACAGTGCCAGCAAACTTTTAGACCATACTTAGACTGGACCCCTAAGGAAATTATTTTTACTCCTTTGTACAAAATAAAAAAAAAAAGACTTTTCGATTAAGTTGCATGTATGTTCAATGGTATAACTGAGAAGACAAAGGCTGTTTCTATATTAAGGATTTTAAAGGTCAGAAAAAGTGTAGCCGGAGGACACATACTTTCTCTCTCTCTTTTTAAGCATAAAAAATGGGGAATGGGGAAGGGAGGGGCAAAGTTCCTCAGCTTGGCAAACTGGGTTAAGCTGTGAATGTTTGACGCCTTTGTTACCTGAAAGGCATAATTTAGGACTTCTCAATTACCCAGTGGCTGCTATCTAGATACCAAAATGACTTCCCACAGTGAATCTTAGAATGGATGCTCTTACACCTTGGTTTAATAGGAAATAGCTCTTTGTTGACCCCAGTGAGGAAGGGAAGAGAGGCCCAAAGCTTTGGTTAAAGGTTCTTAACTGGGTGGAGTTTGGGCAGCAAAGCTATCTCCCAGAAGCTGTAAACCACTGTGGGGTAAGCCTCTGATAAGGAAGTGGAGCCAGGTGGCTGGTCTCTGGGAGCCTGCCTCCTCTCCTTTCTTGTACATAAACACCTTTCCTGGGAGTTCTTCTTGTGAGATGCAGGGCTTGCAGTGGGGAAAGCTCTGGGGCTGTTAACAGAGCACCTGGGTCCCAATCCTTCGGCTTTTACGTGCTGCCTAGGTGACCTTAGACAAGTCCCTTTCCCCTCCTGGAGTGGCTTCAGTTGGACTACATTGCCCCTGAGGTACCTTTCAACTCTAGATCTCTGATCCCTGATCCAGTGATAACATAATAGTCAATAATTACTAGATGTTTATTAAGCACCTACTATGCACCAGGCATTGTGCCAAGCTCTGAGGCTAGTAATAAGAAAAAGGAAAGACAATTCCTGCTCTGGAGGGTGGTCTAGGGAAAGGGCCAAGCTAGTAAAATGCCTTTTCCAGCACTGGGCTAATCTGGGTGGGAATTAATCCCCTGGATGGCCTGCCAGAGTGGACAGCAGCCTTTAATTATATCGAAGTCTGATCTAGCTAAACCCACCCTTCCACCCCCCCCCCCCCCCCCCCCCATGTCTGCAGTGTGGGGGGCATTTGAACACAATAGAGTGGATCAGGTTTCGGAGGGTTCATCTGATGATGCTCAGGCCGAGGACCGGGGGTGGGGCAGGGGATGCCGAAGCAACATCCTCTCTAGGTTTGTGGGAAATGTGCCTAAAGCCCTGGGGAGAGGAGGGCATGCTCCCTCTGTGTGAATAGGGGTCAAGGTTTATTTATGCCCCTGTGGTCCCTGGGCAGCCCCTGATTTGCATGAAACAAGCTCACCCTGGGTCATTCCTGAATACTGTGGGAGGGCTGCATTGTTGGCTGGGGAAGGAAACAGACCACTTGTCCTTGCTTGGGCTGCAGGAGCAGATGGTCAAGGCCGCCCGATGCACCTTCTATGCCAGGGCCATGTTTGTGAGCATAGATTTCAAGCAGGTTTGGGAAGGCGGAGGCTGGCCCCAGTTTCTGGCTCCTTGAGTCTGGCTAGCTATCCCTTCTACAGTAAGCAGTTATTAAATACCTATCTCCCAGACACTGAGCTCATGGGGAGACAGACAAAAGAAGGGAAAGAAAGGAAACATGTTTATCAAATGCCTACTGTGTGCTAAAGGCTTCACAATTGTTATCTCCTTTGATGATAATTGTGGGGTTTTTATATGTATTGAACAGTGGTGGTTCATTGGAAAGGTGGGTTGGGGTTACCTTGTGAAGGTTTAAAAATGCTAAGCTAAAAGGTCTGCACTTTGCCTCTTAGGCAGTGTGGAGCCATGGAAGGATTTAGGAATTAGACTTACTCTGCCTGGCCCCAGGAGGCAGAATTAGGAGTCAGAGGTGCTGGAAAGGGCTGGGGGGGGGGGTGCTGCAAAGAGATAAATTTGGGCTTTATAGAAGGTAAAACTTCTTAATAATTAGATAGTGGACAGAAAGTCATTTCCCTAGTCAGGTTCAAGGTCTTCCTGTGGCACACACTGGCTGTGAGACAAAGGATGAGCGACTGTAACCTGTGGAGAACCTCATGGGTAGCATCGTTTTTCACATTCATTATTAACCTTATTGGTGTTCAAATTTGGAGAGAGCACAGACATGAGCTTTGGCCCAGAACAGTCCTGGGAATGCTTTCAGGCTGAGCCAGGGTGGTAGGGATGGGCCAGGAAGGACTGGGCCATAGAGGAGAAGCCCACTCCCACACCTGTGGCATCTTCCAGAGCACATGGCCCCTAGAATCTTTACATTTACGTGCCAACACAGTCTACTGCATGAAAGTCAACATTTATTCCTGGGAGCATGCTGGGGCCTGGTGGGTGTTTCATCACCTGCTACATGTCAAGTGCTATCAAATCACCAATAGGATTTATTGATCAGTTGGGTGTGCTGGGTCCTATTCTGGAGATAAACAGAAAAATGAAATGTTCTCCTGCCTTCAAGCAGCATCCAGTCTACCCACAACTTCCGGATGATTGGGAAAATGAAATTGTGGTCATTGTGTTTACATAATAATTCATGCATTAGTCCAACCTCTCATTCAACAGATGAGGGAAACTGAGGCCCATAAGGGAGAAGAAGCCGGTGATCAGAGGAATGGGGATTCCCACCTCCATCCTCTCGTTTCCAAATCTAAGGCTCTTTGCCCACATTTCACTGCCTCTTGCCATCATGGAACCACATGGATGGGAGGAGGAGATAGACGTTTGCCTGTGGGCATGGATTTTAAAGTTAAATGTTTGGCCTTTTGTAGTGCCCACCACAGGGGAATGAGGTCCTTCATCTCGGGGATTCCTCCCCTTATCACTTTGACAAACATGCTTTCGAACACGAAGGATCTCTGGAAGGAGATATTTGAATCTAGGTCTTAATTCCAACTCTGTTTCTTACTAGGTAGGTCCCTGGGCCTCAGTTTCCTTCTTTGTTAAATGAGGAATCTTGAATGAGGTGATCAGCTCCAAGGTCCCTGAAGGCAGCCTGACTCCTTCTCACCTGTAAAACTTGTGGGTTGGACTTGCTGGCTTCTCTTGACTCTTCTAGCTTTAATTCATGTGATCTCAGGACCTTAGGTTTCCAGCTGTAGATTCAACATCTTGGAGGTCACTCTAGAGAGGTCTAGCTCAGGGGGAATCGAGACAGAG
The DNA here is from genome assembly GCF_028583685.1 of Petaurus breviceps papuanus. Lineage (NCBI taxonomy): Eukaryota > Metazoa > Chordata > Mammalia > Diprotodontia > Petauridae > Petaurus > Petaurus breviceps. The sequence goes on from NW_027186383.1 coordinate 5,644,935, forward strand.
CAAGGGTTATTAACCTGAGGCTTATAGATTTAAAAACAAACAGTTTGATAACTATTTCAATGAATTTGGTCTGTTTTTTAATCTTATGTATTTTATTATATACATCTTAAGACATTCTTATGAGAAAAATGGTCCACAGGCTTCACCACATGGCCAAGAGGTCCATGGCACACCAAAGGTTAAGAACCCTGGGCTAGAGTGCTATGAATGGAGACATCCTGCTCCTTGCCAATGTGCCATCGGTAGATCAGGATGGATTAAATCAAGAATGGGAACACTTTGAGTCAAGAACTGTTTCTGATCATGGTCCAGATGCTGTTCTGATGGTCTATCATGTTACCAAGGTGTTTCGATGAAGGGAGCCTTCATGTCCTGAGTTATGGGGCCTCACAGCTCTGAGGGCCTCCTCTTCCTCTCTTCTGCACCTCAGGATTGGTGGAGCTCATGAAATCTCAGTGCTGGCAAAGGGCTGGGTTCTCCCCTCTTCCCCCCCCCCCCCATCTGGGGCTTCCAAAGGTAGGGAAGCTTTTCATCCCACCTGCTAGCATGGAGTTCTTCCTCATTTCCCTTGGAGTAGGCAGCAAACCCACCTAAGAGCCAGCAGGCATGAAGGGGGACCTTTGGGTGACATTTGGCCTGATAAGTCCCTGCCCCTGCCCCAAGTAAGAGGCCAGTGGGGAGTGAATTACTGCTTTCTTCCAGCAGAGGGTGATCTGACCAGCCCTCACAGGTCTATGTTGCTAAAGAGACTCAACTGTGGAAGAGATCAAGTCAGTGTTCTTCCAGTGTGGGCAGGGAGGTCCTGAAAGGCCTCTGCCTGCCTAGCTCCCTCTGTCTCCCTTCCTCCCTCCCCCCCTTTCTCTCTGCATCTTTCTCTTCCTTTCTGTCTCTTTCTGCCTTTTTTCTGTCTCTGTCTTTCTCTGCAAACACACTCTTTAGCTGAACAACATAATGTATATCAGATTCTTCAGAAAGCATTAGGAAGTGGTTTCTTATCCCCAGTCTCAGTGGAGACTGACCCAGATCTCAGGACCATGGCTAGAAAGGACTCTGGAGGCCATCTAACCTGGCCCCTGGGGGAGACTTTAAGTAACTTGTCCAACTATCAGACAGTGACAGAGTTGGGATTTGAATCCAGGTTCCCCGATTCCAAAACCAGCTCTATCTGCTATGCCGAAACAATCACAGCTCGCATTTACAAAGTGTTTCAATGAGGTTTATAAAGCACTCTGTAAACATGGTCTCACTGGACCCTCACCAAAGGGAGGAAGATGCTCTTACATTATCCTCATTATACTGAAGAGGAAAGTGAGACCGGAGCAGACTGAAGTCACTTGCCCAGTCATACAGGAGCAAGATTCTAAAGCAAGATTTGAACACAGGTCCTCCTGCCTCCCAGCCCCCCACTTTCTCTACTGCACCATCTAGTGGAGTCCCAATGTCATTTCAGGACCATTTCCTTCTAATACAGAAGGGGAAAGAGAAGGCCAGGGAAGCTGAGCTTTCATTCTAATAGATTGCTGTACTTGAAGGCGGTGTGTGTGTGTGTGTGTGTGTGTGTGTGTGTGTGTGTGTGTGTGTGTGTGTGTGTGTGTGTGCTCTTGACCTCTCAAGCTCGCTGTATCTACTTCCTCGTTGTACTTAAAGTTCCAAATGATTTTAATAATAATAATTTTTTTTAAAGATAGTAATTTCTCAAATGAGATTTCAGCTTTACAAGATCCTGTAAGGACATTTAGGAAATTCAGGCCTTCTGTTTCCATACTATAGATGCTCCATACAATGGGTTTGTGCTTTTGAAAGAGAGGGTTGCCATTAATAAAATTAATTTGCTTTTTAAGGGCATCTTTTCATTTTTTTCCAAAAGGAATCTTACTGCTATCCCCAGGATACGAGATTCAGATATTGGATGACCTTTATTTCAAATGCACAGGAGAGCAGGAGCTCTGATTACTAGGCTCCTTATTTAGGTCTCCCTCCCCCCCTCCCCCCCCCCCCCCCCCCTCCCCCCCTCTCTTCTCTTTCCCCGCCCCCTCTCTTCCCAACCCCGCCCTCCCCCCCCCCCCCCCCCCCCCCCCCCCCACCTCCAGCTTGCTGGGCAATCTGAAAGGACCCCATCCATGGGATCACTCAGGTCATTGGTGGGAGCGATAATAGTCTCCAGACTGGAGTGGAAAAGGGGGAGCTGGGGAGCTGTCCTCTTGGCCTGTAACAGGCCCAGAACCCCGCTGTCTGACTCCCCACTGTGTCAGAAGACACTTAATGAGGAGAGAGCCAGGCTGAAGGAGGGGAAGGCAAAGGAGGGGGCAGGGAAGTGTTCCTTGTCATCATAAATAATTTTTTTTGGCACAGAATTCAGTGATTTACCAAATCAAATTAACATTGCCCAGAGGGCAGAGGCAAAATACAAAACAATTACTGCTCAGTTCTCCAAGTCCCTTCTCCCCCAGTGCCCTGGGGTTTGAGACCAGAGAGAGCTGGCAGCAGCCCAAAACCATGGATGTCAGAGAGGGGGAGAGGGGAGTAAAGGCAGAAATGAGCCTTTCCAAGATCATTATTTAGAAAAGAAAAAAAAAGCATTAAGATGTCTTCGTTTCTGAATGCATGCCATGAGCTCCCTGCCCTAGAGCCCCAGGTCCTACTTACTCTCCCTGGGGCTCATTTCCCCCCTCAGGAAAATAAGGGCATGGGACCAGATAACATCCAAGGCGGTTTCCCATTCTGACTCTTATCCTGTGATAATGACCCTGTTGGCCAGCTCGGTGTCTTTGGGCTAGCCCAGCAATGGCTGAACTTCAGAATTACAGCATCATGGGCTGGAGAGTTGGAAGGGACAGTGGGGTCACTGATCCCAACCCCTTCGTTTCACAGATAAAGAAACTGAGTTCCAGAGAAGTTATGCAATTACATCATGTTCTGGATGGAATTTGGGTGTAGGCAGCCAAGTGGAGAGGGGCAGTCAGGGGGTGCCATCGTGCACAGAGTGCTAGGCTTAGAGTAAGGAAGACTCATGTTCCTGAGTTCAAATCTGGCCTCAGATACTTATTAGCTGTGTGACGTTGGGCAAGTCACTTCACCTATTTGCCTCAGTTTCCTCATCTGTAAAACAAGCTGGAGAAGGAAATGGCAAACCATTCCAGTATTTCTGCCAAGAAAACCCCAAATGGGGTCATGGAGAGTAGACATAACCAAAATGACTGAATAACAACTGATCCAGGCCTTGTGCCAGTGTTTCAAGACGATCCATTCTTTTTAAGGTCTCTGGGACACTAGTGATGATGGTTAAGAGCTGAGGTGTCTTGAAGGCTTTCGATGCCCACAGTGTCTGTTACCACACTTTTATCTCACAAAGCCCTGGGAGGCAGATGATCATTAGCCTTGAACCTCACAGACTCAGCTGAGTTAGGGTCTGGCCCAGGACCACACAACCAGTGAGTGTCTGAGGCAGGAGTCCAGCCTCCATCTTCCTGACTCCAGGCCTCATGCTCTCTCCTCAATGCCCTTAGGGAGAGACTTCCCACGCTGGAACAGACTGCCTTGCAAGGAAGTAGTTAATAAAATTAATGGCTCACTTCTATGTCACAAAGATCTGGGTTCGAATCCCAGTTCTGCTGGTTAGGCTACTACCATCATGGCCTTGGGGAAGAAAGTCACTTTCCCCTTCTGGGCCTTTTCTGGAAAATAAGGGCCTTGGGCTCTGTGGTTTCCAAGGTCCCTTTTAGTTCAACGACTCTGTGTCCACAGGTGTCATAGTTAAGCATCAAGCCCCTGGATACTTGGTCCTTAAATAACTATCTAAATGGAGCAACAGAGGGAATGCTCTGCCTCCCAGACAGCAGCTGGCCAACAGGAGGGCTTCCCCAAGCCACTCATGTCTCTCCAAAGTCAGCAATGTGCACCAAGAAGGAAGGCTTCTCGCCAGTCCTGACATTTTGAGCATTTTTCCTGGATTCTTCCTAATTAGAAACTGAGCGTGGCCCAGAGCCTAGGGCTTGGGCTTCCATGTGAATGGGAAATATAGGGCTGGAGGCTTTCACTTGTTTTTATTTAATGCAAATCCAGCATGGAATATTGTCATTGGGTGCACACAATCTCGATCTTGAGCAAAGCTGTTCCCTGCCTCTGGGGGTGCAGAGGAGCTAGCTCCAAGGGGTCCCCTGTGCAGAGAGATCATGTCATCATCTGTGTGGTGGAAGCAGAGTGGGGGCCTGACGGGTCCTTGGCCCACAGAGTGCTCAACTGATTTCACACCCAGGGATCACAGCCAACCTGATGAGGTCATAGGCATACGGTGCAGCAATAATAATAAAAATAAAAAACTCCACACAGAAAGTGGTCATTCCTTTTTTTGGGAGAACAGATGGATTTAGACCCAGCTAAGTGTCATATTTATTTAGACCAGCTTTGATTTGCCTCCGTTGCCCCCCTTTTATTTGTAAACCAGGGCTAAATAAGTCTTTAGACTTTTAATTAATTAATTACATTATTTTAGTAAATAAATATAAACCCCTTAAAGGTACTAGACTATTCTTTTTTTTTATTTGGCAGGTGAGTAGGGGCAGAGCCTTTATATAACCCAGTCTAGTACATGGCTGGTACACAATAGATATTTAGTATTTCTTTGTTGATTGATTTTCCAAACTATCCTGGAAACATTAGAATGTAAGCTCCTTGAGGACAGATCTCTCCCTCCTCCTCTCCCTTTCCTCCTCCCTCTCTTCCTTCTTCTCTCTCTCCCTCCCTCCCTTCCTTACTTCCTTCTTCCTCCCCCTCCCACCCCCACCCCAGCATAGTAACTGTCACATAGCCCATGGGTAATGAATGGTTGTTAATTGATTTTCTGAAGTTCCCTGAAAACTTTGGAATGTAAGCCCCCTTGAGTGTAGGGACTCTTTCCTCTTCTTGTTGCCACCTGGAACATAGCAGTGCTTAATAAATGCTGGCTGAATTAGGTGGAAGGAGCAGGATCATTCAGTGGGAGAATGGCTGGGTTTGTCTGTCTGAACCACTGCCCACTTGCTGAGTGAATCTTGGCTTCAATTTCTTTATCTGCAAAATGGGAGACTTGGACTAAATGATGCCCCTGTGTAGTCTCTTTCATCTCTATATGTATGGGAGCTGTGGAGAAGATTTTTTTCTCTGTGCGAGAATAACTTTGAAATATTTAGAGTCCCCAGAAAGGGCACAGGGTACTTCAGGAAATTATAGGTCATATGACCATAGTTTGAGAGCTGGCAGGGACCTTAGTTAGAGGCCATCTAATCTAACCCCCTCATTTTCACCTGTGAGTAAACTGAGGCCCAGAAAGGGGAAATAGCTTGCCTATGCTCATATAGCTTGTAAGTGGTAATGGGCCCTCACTAAAGGTCTTCAAAGGGAGACTGAATGACCCTTTGTCAGGGATGATAGAGAAGATACTCTTGATCAGGGCCAGGTAGGACTAGATGGTCTTGGAGGTTCCTTCCAGTGATGAGATACTGTGATAATCTTGCATAAGACCATCTAAGTACCAGGAGCATTTGAATGGGGGGGGGGGGCAAGAACAACTTTTAATCAGAGTGTTTCTTTCTTTCTTTTTCTCTCCTGCAGGCCATTTATTTGGGCCTTTACCAGTCATGGATCCATTCTCCTTTGATTACTCAGAACCAGTGAATTTCACAGACCTCAACTGGACATGCACCAACGGAGACTGCATTACCGTGGACACTGTCATGTGCCCTAGTGCAGCAGGCCGAAACGTCCTGTTGTACACCCTTTCCATCTTTTATATTTTCATCTTTGTAGTTGGCATGATTGCCAACTCCGTGGTGGTCTGGGTGAATCTCCAGGCCAAGACAACAGGTTATGAAACTCACCTGTACATCTTAAATTTGGCCATCGCCGATCTGTGTGTGGTCGTTACCATTCCCATCTGGGTGGTCTCCCTGGTCCAGCACAACCAATGGCCCATGGGAGAACTCACCTGTAAGGTTGCTCATCTCATCTTCTCCATCAACCTCTTTGGCAGTATCTTCTTCCTGACCTGCATGAGTGTGGACCGCTATCTCTCTGTGACCTATTTCACCAACACCAGCAGCCACAAGAAAAAGGTTGTCCGCCGCCTCATTTGTATTCTGGTGTGGCTACTGGCCATCTGTGTGTCACTGCCAGATGCTTACTATCTGAAAACCGTCACCTTGGCTGCCAACAATGAAACCTACTGCCGGTCCATCTATCCCGAGCACAGCATCAAGGAATGGCTGTTGGGCATGGAGCTGCTCTCCGTGGTCCTGGGGTTCATCATCCCTTTCTCCATCATTGCTGTCTTCTATTTCCTGCTGGCCAGAGCTATCTCAGCCTCCGGGGACCAGGAGAAGCACAGCAACCAGAAGATCATCTTCTCCTACGTCATCGTTTTCCTCATCTGCTGGCTGCCCTATCATGCTGTGCTGCTCCTAGACATCTTCTCCTTCCTCCACTTTATTCCCTTCAGCTGTCAGCTGGAAAACTTCCTCTACACAGCTCTCCATGTCACCCAGTGTCTATCCCTGGTGCATTGCTGTGTCAACCCAGTGCTCTACAGCTTCATTAACCGAAACTATCGGTACGAGTTGATGAAAGCTTTCATCTTCAAGTACTCAGCCAAAACGGGGCTCACCAAACTCATAGATGCCTCCCGAGTATCAGAAGCAGAGTACTCAGCTTTGGAGCAGAATGCCAAATGACCAGGGAGTTCCATCCCCAGAGACATCCCTTAGAATTTCTGTGCTTGACTTTCACAGGGCACAAAAGAAAGCTGAACCGGATTCCCGTTGGATAGAACCATTCCCATGGAGTCATCCATGTGTCTCTTCTCAGTGCCCAGCCTCAGTCATGGACAAGGAAAGTTCTGCATTCAACAAAGCCTTTGTGTGCTGTTGGAGATGTCATACTTCGAGTGAAGATTCCGTGAGAGAGAGCTTCAGAGTTCACTGTATATCTTGTATGCTGTATTGTATTTAAGACTGAAGACTTTTTATTTTCTGTTATCAGTGTACCTTGATACATTGTATTTGAAAGTTAAATATATTTTTATCTCCTGTTTGAAACATAAAGTTGACCTGTGTATCCAGAGTGCTGTAGTTTAAATGTTAGCATGGAATCTTCTTTGACTGTTCCTGTGACTAAAGATGACTTTCATTGTTAGCTGTATGGAAAATGTATGTATATAAATATCTATCTATCTATATATGTTGGTCTTGATTGAAATGTTTTATTTACAATAGCTTTATATGTGTATGGTGGTCTACACCAGCATGGGGCATGGAACATGAGCTGTTTGCTTTAAAATATAGCCTGTGGCATGAACAGTATTGTAAAGTTAGAGTTAATGCAAGACCTTGGATCCAGTTGGTTACTGGATCCACAGAAGGAACAGAGAGGGCTTATTGCAGAAAGTTCTATTTGTAACTTATTTTTTAAAATAAAAGTCTTTGTTCCAAAGGCATCTGATGATTCTGGCTTATCCTGTGGGGGGATTGGGGAACACAAACAGACAAGAAGACCAAGTCAACTGAGAAACATTAAGATGTAACTCTGTCTTGGGCCTGCATTTTTATTTGTTTCTAGGTTTGTATATGTAGCCATGCCAAAATCCCTACCTGCTTTCTGCTGCTGTCATGCACTCCTTTTTAAAAAGGACAAAAAGAGACTGTATTATGTGATAAGAGTTAAGGGTCAGCTTGAATTGTAGAATCTAGAAGACCACCCATAGAAGGATCGTCTCCATTCCATGAGTGTGTGTGTGTGTGTGTGTGTGTGTGTGTGTGTGAGAGAGAGAGAGAGAGAGAGAGAGAGAGACAGATAGACAGACAGACAGACAGAGACAGACAGACAGACAGAGAGAGACAGACAGACAGAGAGACAGAGAATCAGAGACAGAGAGACAGAGAATCAGAGACAGAGAGACAGAGACAGAGAGAAAGAGAAAAGAAGCTTAGACATGGAAGGCAACTCTCCTGTCTTATTTCCTGGGGTCAAGGTGATTTGACCATGGTGACAGATAGTATTTCCCAGATAGTCAGTCCCAGAGTCAGGATTCAAGTCCAGATCTGCTGTTTCTAAGGCCAGTGGCTTTCTACTAAACCCTCCTGCCTCTGAGAAAGTAAAGAAATCGGATGTGGTTATGTGTTCTTATGGGGCTTGTACTCTTGGGGAGGAGGGGGTTGACATACAAATAGATAATACTTTACAGCAGTGATTCTCAAAGCATGGTCCAGAGATCCTCCAGGGGATCCCAAGACTTTTGAGGGGTGATCCAGAAGGTCAAAACTCCTTTCATAGTAAATACTGACATTTTAATTATTAATGTAGTAAATATCACTAAATATAACCCATACAAAAGCTCTTGGGAGGATGTCTCAATTTTTCAGAGTATAAAGGGGTACTAAAACCAAAACATTTGAGAAATACTGCTTCATGGTAATGACTAGTCAGAGTCAATAGCTATAGTGCAGGATAATTGAACATGATCATGAAATGAGGTCCGAAGAGTGAAAGGGTCCTTTTAATATTTTATTTTTTCGTGGATTATTTTTTAAAAGCACATTTTATTGGTATGCTTTATTTTTATCGTATCGTGTATCGTTCTATCTCCCTGATAATAGAGTGCTTTTCAAATTTTTGAATAAATTGATGCCATTTGTTTTTGCATCACATACATTTCTTCTCTCCCACAGAGAGACCCCTTATGGTTAAGTAGAGAGAGGAAGAAATAGTTTGGCAAAAATAGATAGATAGAAAACTAGAGCATTGCTGAAGCATTCCCCATGTGCTGGGTAGTGTACTAAGCACTGGACATATATGCAAGCCAAGCCAAGAATCTACACTTTAATGGGGTGAGGACTATGATGTGGAGATGGCCAGATGTGCTCTGGCCAAGGTACTGTGACAGCTTCCCCAAATGTACACAAGGGCAAAGTCCAAGGTGGCAGTGGAGGGAACCATGAAGATGATGGTGGATGTTCAATTCAATAGAGTGCCTACTATGTGCCAGGCACTGTTGAAAACATGACATTATATGCAATGTTCTGTTCCCACGTACATCCCCCTTTCCCCAACTCTGGGGTTGGAGGGAAGTATCATCTTATGACTCTTCTTTGGAGCCACACTTGATTATAAGGAGATAAGTTCCTGGATGGAAGTGCAAGATTTGGATTCAAATCTCAGTTTTGCCATTTATTAGCTATATGACCTCAGGTCACACCCCTATTTTAAGCCCCTCTGTGCTTTAGATTCCTGATTTATAAAATGAGAGGATTGGGGCAGGAAGACTTTTGTGAACTAATTCTGGAGATAAAGAAGGTAGAATGCAAGCTCTTTGAGGGCAGGAAAACTTGCATTGTTTTTCCTGACTCAGAGGCTGGTTCTCTACCCTGTAGGCATCCCTGTGTCATCTATTGACTACAATAATTTAAATTTTAAAAAGAGTGAAAGAAATGGAATGATGAACAACTCTGATGACCAATCATGACTGGGAGAAGAGATTTGAAAGCACCTGTTCCTTGCAATAGAGAAGCGGGGGAGAAAAGGTGCACAATGTTCTATACATTGCCAGACTGGTTGCCACTGACTGGCTTTGCAGAACTATTTTTAATTTTCAAGGGAGGGGATTGTTGTGTTGGTGGAGGGGGGAGGGGTACATGACAGAATAATTGTGATATAAATTCAAAATGCAATAAAACAATAATTATTGTTCAAAAACGGAGGGGCTAGTCTAGCCATTCTAAGATCTCTGCCAGTTCAAACATTCTAACGAATTTTCAAGCTGGAATCACTGAGGAAGCATCTAGCTTCTAGTCTGGAGGGCTTATCAGAGAACGATCTTCTGGTATATATTCTTGGCCTGTTTCTAGGTCAGCATAATCCTTCCCTTTTATCCTGGACTTTGTTTAGCTCCTGTGGTCATGCAAACTTGTTTCCCGCCCAACCCCATCATCCTTTGGATACAAGAGACAGCATGGATTTTGACTCGAACTCACTTCCTTTCCCTGCTGTATCCTTCCCTTGGTTGAAGGTAGCTTCTTTTTTCAAAGTCATTCAATGACAAGAGAATTCCTGGGATTGGCTCCTGGAAGACCTTTAACCCTTTTGCATGAGCAAAACAGTGTCATTGCTGCTAAAACCCCAAGATCTGGACGATCTGAGGCATCAGATATAAATAAACAATTTCAGTTCTGCCATTTATGGGTTGTGTGACCTCGAGCAGGCCTCTTCTGTGTCACCCAGTCAAACAAGGGCTGGGGAGACCAATCTATGAACCCAAGACCTGGCTTCTAGTCCCAACTCTGCTGACAAATAGCAGTGTGACCACTCAACTCAATCCCCTCAGTTTCCTCACCTGTAAAATGAGGGGATTGGATGGAATGATGCCTAAGGTACTTCCCAGTTCTCATATCTGTCCTTTAGATGGGTGACATGACATTTTCCCTGCAGGGCCCTGGAGATGCCGCAAGGCTGGCCGTAAGGAACAGAGCTGTTGTCTGACCTGGGAGACCCTGTATTTCCCAACTTTGCTGGCCCTGAGTGAAGTGCCCAGCCCATCAGCTTTTGGAAATGGGAAATGACAGGATCATAATTTGGAAGGTCCTTTACAGGTCATCTTGCTTCATTTTAAAGAGAAGGAAACTGAGTCTCAGAGTAGACCAGGGACTGCCCAAGGTCATGTAGGTAATAGGCATCCAGGCAAAGTTCAAGTGCTTGTCCTTGGTCCACTCCACTGTTCTTTTCTCCATACTGATAGGGAAGTAGTCCTCTATCACTCACCCTCTTCTCTTGGGCAGACTTTGGGTAAAGATCAATTCCATCCCTGCAGTAGATATTGCCCTCCATGTGATGTCCAGGCACCTGGGCACCTCCCCCTCCAAAGGGTTTACTTTGGTCAGCTCCTTACCAGAGATGCCCAGGGCTCCAACACCAACATTGGTGGTAGGGACCAGATTATGGGTACTCCTGTGCAAGTGCAAAGTGGAAGATAAGGTAGTTGTTCAGTTCAATTCAACAGACAGACCTATGGGTAAGAGCAAACAAGTGAGGAATGTCAGGGCTAATAAGTAGGCTGGCTGCCTAGAACAGAGGATGTGGGTAGTTGGGAAAAAGTCAAGAATATTTGGTTGGTGCCACATTATGAAGGGCCTTGAATGTCATGCTAAGAAGTTTGGATTTTGGCATTGCAGAGGCCTTAAAAAGGATTTCTGGATTAGGTTTATTTTTGGCCCCAGAGAACAGAACTAGGAGAACTGGGCAGACATGACAAGGAAATAATTGAAAACTTGGTGAAAGAGTGTGACTTACTCGCTGCTGGAGCCGGCGTTCCACGGTGGAATGGGCTGTTTCATGGGCCTCAGTTTCTCCTTTCAAGCCCAGCACTGGACAGCCACTTCTTCCTAGGGAATTGTGGAAAGGGCAGGTGGGGAGGACAAGTGGAGAATCGGGAATTGGGGAGGGGGGCAGGGACGGGTAGCCCGATGGAAGGCGGGGTTTTAGGGAGATCACCCTTAATTTAACGAGCTGGGGCCAGGAACCACTGCAGCAGTCTAGGTGTTGAGAGGAAGGGCCCCAGCCAGGGAGCAGGTGTGGGATGGGCAGAAATGAGGACTCCCCTTTCCCAGCCTCTGCTTTGCTTGCCGAACTGCTTGGTCCCCCAATTCCAAAGCTCTAAAAGCACGCTCTTGGGTTGGGTCCCAGCCCCTTCGCCATGAGACGCTGATTCCCGTTTCACCGGCAGTCCTGTCGGGAGGGTGAGTCAAATACGCGTCAGCCCAGCAGGGGTATGTCCTTGATAAAAGGACTGTGGGATGGCCAAGCGGGAACAGGCGGCCGGTATTTTAACGTAGTAACCCGGGCTTCTCCCTGGGCTGCACTGGCGCACGCACAGCGTCCAGAGCGGCCTTTCTTAGGGGCTAGAATTTGAGAGCTGGCAAGGACCTACCTCGTCTTTTCACAGCCGCCCCAGAGAATCATTGACTCGCCCCAGGTCTCCCGATTAGTGCGAGAAACGAGCACCAAAGCCACCTTCTTACTTCTCAGTAAAGGATGCTATTTACAAGCTGGAGTTTCGGTTCACTTTTAACCTTTACTACCCAGCTAACCGCAGGCAAAACACTTTACACCTCTGGAAGCCTCAGTTTTGTCATCTGTAAAGTGGGAACAATCATATCTGTAGGAATCTTGTTTACCACGGCCCCACCCCGCCCGTATCCAGTCTGTTGCCAAATCTAGTCTTTTTTTTTTTACCTTTGTAACATATCCCATATATTTCCCGTTCTTTCTGCTGACGCTGGCACCACACCCTCCTTCTCTGCCCCCTCTCCCTATACGCCCTTATCACTCACACCCGGGCTATTGCACCAGCTGCGGGTCCACCTGCCTGCCTCGAGTCTTTGCGCCGTCAGTACATCCCCCACTCAGCTGTCACTGTGGTCTTCCTAAAACACAGGTCTGACCATGTCACTCCCTTACTCCATAAACTCCAGGGGCTCCCTGCTGCCTTCATGATCAAATACAAAATTCTCTTGTCAGGATCTTCAGGCTTTTCATAATTTGGGCCCTGAGAACACCTCACTCCCCACCAGTATCTTCGGCTCAGTGATAGGGCCTCTTTGGAACAGAAACCCTGAGGGTCTTCCCCTCCCAGCTTGATTTTAAAAAAATCCATTTTCTAATTGAAAGAACCATTCCTTCACTCACTTCTTAAAGAGACCTATTCACTGAATAGGCATTTCCTCACTTTAAGTGAGAACAGGAAGAGGCCTTATCCTAAAAGGGCCAGGGTCTCTCATTGCATGCTGGGTCATCTCCAGTTAGCCTGATAAATATCTGGCCACTGGATCCAGATGGTTCTGGAGGAGAAAGTGAGAGTGGTGACCTTGCACAGCCCTCCCTCCCTCAAATCAAAGTCAACTTCAAGTCATGTCGTCATTTCCCTGATGCCCACCGGGGTCCTCTGCAAAAGGAAGGACAAACGGGCCTCCTTGCTCTTCCTCTCATAAGACCTTCCCCCCTCAACTCCAGCATTTTCACTGCCTGTCCCCCCATGCCTGATATGCTCTTCCTCCTCCAATCTATTTCCTTGTTTCTCTGGCTCCTTTCAAGTCCCAGCTAAGATCCCACTTTCTTCTTATGGCTTTTAATTCTACTGCCTTCTCTCTGTTTATTGCTCTCAATTTATTCCTGGTATATCTAGTTTGTACAGAGTTGTTTGCATATCTCTTTCCCCTTAAACTGTGAGCTCCACTAGGGCAGGGGCTGTCTTCCCCCCTTTTTGTATCTCTAGCACTTAGCACAGTGTAGGCACATAGTAGACATTATTAATCATAGTGATTTAACATCACCTACGATGTGCAGGATACAAAATAATAAGTGGTTGTTTATTGCTTGTTGACTGACCAACTTACCTTGCAGGACTGTTACCAGGCTGAAAGGAAATTGCGTCCCAAAAGCTCTCGGCAAACCTTAGGAGTGATAGAAGCACCAGCTATCATTCCCGACGCCATCATTCTTCTTTTCTGTGTAATCTTTGGTGGACTATTTGGAGGTGGATGAAGAGACGGCTTTTTGTTGGTGGTTGAATGAAAGTGCTTCACTGCGCGAGGCTCATATTCTGTGATGCAGGAGATGGTCCTGTCCACAGAGGCTTTTCCAGCCGGCCTGTCCTCAGCCCCTTTCACACTCTGGGGAAAAGTAATTTCCATGTATGTGGATTACTTTCCCCCCACCGCTACCCCTGTCTTTTAGAACATAGTTGCTGGTACCTTGAGTTCCTAGTATAGAATAATGCCCACAAGATATAAGAGAGAATGATGCCTTTTATTTCTGGAGGGTGTTAGGGTTTGCAAAGTACTTTATTCATAACAACCTTGAGAAGAGAGAGTGCAAAGGATTGTTAATGCTTTTTTTTTTTTTTTTACAACTGGGGAAACTGAGACTTGGAGAAGTGATGGGACTTGCCCAGACTTGCTTAGGCAGTAAGTGCTGAGGCCAGGACTTGGACTCAGGTCTCTTGGCTCCAAGCCCAGGACCCTGCTATAAATGAATTTAACCTGCCCCGTGTGCCTCTCATTCCCGAAGGTAGGTTCACACCCTCCCCCTGCTCCAGTGTGGAGCTGACATTTAGATCTCAGCTTTGGTTGAAGGACGTTTTCAGTCCCACATAGCCAGCGCTGTCTTAGTCCATTATATGTTCAAGGCCACTCACACATGTGGCTGATTGTACTCAGCACGTGGAATGATCGCTGTGGACCGGCAGGACTCCTGAGAGGAAGGAAACAGGCAGTGATTGATGAAGGGGGCAGGAACCTTCTTCTCAGGGCTCCAGCTCCACACAGCAAGACTCAACCCTTGGGCACAAGAAGAACTGAGATTCTCTAAATTCCTAGCCTCCTAAGGTCATTCAGGACAGTCCCCTGGACTTCACGACACCTCCCTCTGCCCTTCACTCATGCATAACTGGGAGTGATCCCCAGGCATCCCTGGATTCAGTAACTACTTCCAAATGTTCCTTCCTCCATTGGGGCCTGGCATTTAGCGATTGTACTGGGGGGGTGTCTATGCAAATGACATGGTGAGAAAGAGTGAGGGAAGAGGAAAGGAGGAGAGGGGTGGGGAAAGAATGAGCCAGGAAAGAGCTTGAGAGATAGAAACAGAAAGACAGAGAGAGACAGGGACAGAAACAGAGATGGGTGAACAGGGGGATAGAAAAGAAGGAATCAAAACAGAGGAAATTAAAGTGAATGGTAGAAAGAGACAGAGAAGGGGAGGGAAAGAAAGAAAGGGAAAGAGGGATGGAGGGAGGCAGGCAGAGACAGAGAGGAAGGAAGAGAAGAAGAAGGAAAGAAGAGGTAATGGAAACAGCACTGCATATGGTGCCACAGGGCATGGCTTCCAATCCTAGCACTGCTACCTTCTAGCTGTGTGATTTTGGGCAAGTGAAACCTCCTCTCTGGGCCTCAGTTTCCCCATTTTTATATGAGAGGGTTGGACTAGATCAGTAGCATCAAACTCAAATGGAGACAGGTCACCAAAATGTACTTAAGGATCCCTGAGGGTGCATATCGACTTAGAAAGCCCCAAATGAACATTACCAGTGCTTTACTGAACTTTTATTTATTTTGTTAAACATTTCCCAATTACATTTTTTTCAAGATTGCCTTTTATTTCAGATATTAACAACACATATTTCTTTGGTGTTTTAAGATTTACAAAGCATTTTTCCTCAAAACCACTGAGTAAGGCAAGCGATGTCAGTTATTCTACTTCCCAGAAGAAATGGAAACCGTAATGAAGGGAGGGAAACAATTTATTAAGCACCTACTATGTGCCGGGAACTACAAACATTATCTCATTTGATCCTCACAGCAACCCTGGATGGTAGGTGCTATTATTATCTTCATTACACTGTTAAGGAAACCGAGGCAGGCAGAAGTCCAGGGTCCCACAGCTAGTTATGTTTGAGGTAGGATTTGAACTTATTTTAATTTGGTTTAGCCTATGTTTGATACTTCTGGACTGGATGGCTGCTGAGGTCTCTTCCAGGCCTAGAGCTATGATCCTATGATCATAGAAAAGTTTATGATTTCCACATAATAATGGTTAACCATCTTTTCATTCATTCATTCATTCATTCATTCATTCATTCATATCCCTCCCTGAACAAGATACCACTTTATAGTACTCCTGGCTGTTTAACACTAGGCACAACAATGTAGAAAAGTGCCCTCTGGAATCCTTCTCACAGCCCCAACCAATCCCATTAAAACTACATTTAGTGACTTTTGCTAGAGCTGCTAGAATGTGGTATGATGGAAGCCCCAAACAAAATAAGCTTTCTCCTGGGCCCACACTTTCCTTCCTTGTGACAACACAACCTAAGGATTGAGGATTTTTTTTTTAACGTTCTGGACCACTGAGTGTGACTTTAACAAACTGTGGCTGGAAGAAAGGGTTTTGTTTCCTCAATCCAAAGTGTGAATAGATGTGTTTATTGCACAGACACCAAGGGTTTCAGGAATAGGGGCTGTTGAGAATCTTCTAATAGGTGGGGCCTACTCTGTATTCATCCTTCTTTCTAATGGGAGAGAGAGCAAGAAAACAAACATGTACAAACAAGCTACATGCAGGATAAATAGGAAATAATTAAAATGGGAAGGAGCTAGAATTAAGAGAGGTTGGGGGAGGTTTCCTTGAGAAGATGGGATTTTAGTTGGGACTTGAAACCAGGGAAGCTAGTAGGTGGAGATGAGGAGGGGGAGCATTTCAGGTGTGGTCCACAGCCAGAGAAAATGGCTGGAGCTCAGAGATGGAGGGTTTTGCTCATAGATGCTAGGATGCCAGTGTCACTGGATCTAAGAGCATGTGTTGGGGAGTAAAGTCTAAGAAGATAGAAAAGAATGAGGGGAGTGTTATGAAGGACTTTGAATACCAAACAGAAGATTTTGTATTTCCTCCTGGGGGCCAGAGGGAGCCACTGGAGTTTACTGAGTAATGGGGAGAGGTGTTCAGACCTGTGCTTTAGGAAAATAATTTTAGTGGCTGAATGGAGGATAGATTGGAGTGGCAAAAGACTTGAGGCAGGCACCCCCCCTACCCCAGCAGCTATTACAATAGTCTAGATGTGAGGTGTTGACAGTCTCTCCTAGGGTGGGAGCTGCCTTAGGGGAAAGAAGGGGCAGACGCTGCAGAGGTGAAATTGACCAGAGATGTGGAAGAGGTGAAACTGACAAGAGAGGCTGAAGAAGTGAAATTGACTAGAGATGCTACAGAGGTGAAATTGACTAGAGATGCTGCAAGAGTGGAATTGACAAGAGATGTTACAGAGGTGAAAATGACAGTCCTTGTGACAGCTTGGATGTAGCCAGGGAGAGATAGTGAGGAGTCCAGATGGACTCCTAGGTTGTGAGCCTGGGGGACCAGAAGGATGGGGGTGCCCTCTACAGTAATAGGAACTATGGCAGGGAAGAAGGTTTAGGTGGAAAGATAATGAGTTTGGCTTTGTTGAGTTTAAGATATCTATTGGACATCTAATTCAAGCTGAGGATCATATATTTAGAGCTGAAATGGACCTCAAGGATCATTGAGTCCAACTCTTACAGATGAAGAGACTGAGGCTCAGAGGTATTGCCTATTGTCACACAGCTGCTAGGCATCAGAAATGTGACTTGAACTCAAGTCTTTATGATCCAAGGTCAGGCACTCAGTCCCCATAACTTATAATGTTAGAGAGATGCCAATGGCACTGGAGAGGTTAAACGATTTGCTAAGGCTAAAATAACTGGTGTAGGTCAGCCTTTGAATTCCTGCCTTCCTGACTGAGAACAGGTCTGTGACTGTTCTACCATGCCATCTTCCTTCTCCCTCTCACATTTCTCAAACACTATAAGGTTTATAATGCATTCTCCTGTAACAACACTGTTTACAATAATTCTAAAGGGGATGTGGTACAAGCATAACTATGCTGGTATGTATTTAACTACCAACTTTCTGGAAACAAATGTACATAGGACACACTTCTAAGCTCCACCAGTATTCTTAACATTTTCTCCATCACTTTCTCGAATCACCACCACCACCAAAAATAAATCAGGTCATGATGTGGGGCATTTGCTGATTTCTGGTGTAAATGTTTATGTTGAAAATTTAACAAGAAGCTGTCATGGTGGTTCAGCCACCTCCAGCCCATCACTGGATGTTGTTATTATTGTTTGTTTTTTTGTTCAGTTGTTTCAGTCATGTTTGATGTTTCTTGACCCCATTTGACATTTTCTTGGCAAAGATATGAGTGTGGTTTGCCATTTCCTTCTCCAGCTCATTCTATAGATAAGGAAACTGAGACAATGTCACATAGCTGGTAAGTATCTGAGGCTGGATTTGAACTCAATAGTTGAGGAAACAGAGGCCCAAGGCAGTTAAGTGGATTGCAGAGGATCATAGATGAAGGGCTGGAAAGGACCTCAGGGGCCATTTAGTCCCACCCCCTCATTTTACTGAGAAAACTTGACCCAGAGAGTTGGAGGGATGTGTCACAATGGGGTCATAGATTTAGAACAGGAAAGGCTGTGGAAGATCATCAAGATTCCATCCCCAAGACCATCCCATGGAGTGTTCCTGAAGATTGTCCTGGGCCACAGCCACTTCTGGTAAGCACTGGAGGTTAGATGGCTTGCCCTGGATCTCACAGGCTTATCATCTCATGGTGAGAACCCTTGGCCCAGAAAAAGAAACCATTAGGTGTTTCTGATTGCTACTTTGAGTGCCCGGGAAAATATGTTGATCCCCTTTACATAGACTTTCCTTCACGCTGACTTTGGTGCAGTAGGTGAGGGATTGACAGATTGCCATTCTCATTTCCTCACACTAACTAGGGTGCTGTCATTCCTGGCTCCAAGTACCAGGCCACTTGGATAAATCCACAATCCTATTGACACTTCTATAAAGCAAATCCTGAGAAGGGTGACAGCCAGGAAGGCTCCAGTGGGCTCTTCCCTTTGAGAGCCGTCCTATATTAAGGATGGAAAAACCCAAGCATCAAGACTGTCCATTTCAGGGCTGAAAGGAAGCCAAAGCCTCCAGATTGACTGAAACGGGAGCCCCTTTCATCTGCAAGAACCCTGCTACGCCGCAGGTTTACTGTGGCGGCTGTGGGAGGATGTTGCCTTGCCAACCGATATTCTGAATTATCCAAGCAGATTTAATAGCATTACAGCAAGGACAATTTTTTTGTTTTTCTTTTCAAAAATCATTAAAAGAAGATTTCAGACCCACCTAGGAAATGCACTTAATCAGTTTAGTTCCGGAAATGACTATGAAAACTCGAATTTTTCCCCCTCTTTTGAATGTCCCAGACATCTCTGAATGTTGTCTGCATCAAGATGAATGATCGATGAAGTCACAGCTTGATGCAATGAACTGGGTTTTGTTGCTATTTTTGAAAAAAAAAATCATCTCCATGTTAGAGCATGTGTTTGGGACAGCCCAGCATGACTGACAAGTATTTTGAATTTCAGTTGGAGAGGTCTCTATGGATAAACATATGAAAAGCAAACCCACAAATGGAACTGTGGAAAATCAGTGAGAGAGGGGCAAGCTGGGCATAGCCCATCTGCCAATCACCATGCAGGTGTCTGCCCCTTTTACAGAATCCCAGAGCTCTCAGAGGATCTCCCAACTTCAGTTTTCTTCGTGACATAACCAACAAGTGGTCCCCCAGCTTCCATCTGAAGAAGGATCTCACCCGTTTGGAGGCAGCCCATTCTCTTTGGGACAACTCTCATCATTTAGGGAGGTTTTCTTGACATTGACGTCTGCATAGTTTCCACCCATTCATTGCTGCTGGTTCTGTCCTCAGGGGCCAAATAGAACAAACACGATTGCCTTTTAAATCCTTGAACACGACTGTCATCTCCTACCTGAATCTTCTTTTCTCCTGACTAAACATGCCTGGTTTCTTTAACTGATTCTAAGATGATAGGAACTCCAAGCTCTTCACCACACTGGTCACTCTCCAGATTATCAGCAATCTTCTACTGAGTTTCCTAGAACTGAACCCAGAAGTATAGATGTGTGCTGACCAGGGTAGAGGACTGTGGGGCTCTCACATAATTATTCTTGGGACGATTCTCTCTCTGAGTAACCTCAACCCTCATCAGCTTTCACAACAGTAATTATTACTTTTAGGAGTATAACTCCCAGATTCATATATCCAGCCCTCATCTCTCTCCTGAGCTTCAGGCCTGTATCAGTAGCTGTTTATTGGACCCCTCGAACTAGGTGTCTCTGAAATGTCTGGAACTCAGCATGATCAATAGATAGTTTAAGGTCTTTCTGCCTCATCCACCCTCTCTTCTGAGCTTCCACATTTCTGTTGAGAGTCCTGCCATCTTTCCAAGTCCAAGTTTGAAGGCTCAGTCATCCTTGATGCCTGTCCCCCTCACTGAACAGTGCAATCAGTTGGCAGATCTTGTTTTCTATCACATTTCTAGCATCAAATTTCTTGTCACCACTTACATAGCCACCACTCTGCCTCAAGGCCTCACCACCTCTCACCTAGACTATTGAAATAGCCTCTGAGTATTTCCCCCTGCCTCAAGTTTCTTCTCTCTCTGGTCCATTTTCCACTCAACTCCAAAGTGATTTTCTTAAAGTGAAGATCTGACCATGTTACTCCCATACTCCATAAACTCCAGGGGCTCCCTATTATCCTTAAAGTAAAATATAAACCTCCCTGTTTAGTACCGTGTTTCCCCGATAATAAGACACTATCTTATTAATTTTTTTTGGAAAGAAAAACACCAGAGGGCTTATTTTCAGGGGAGGGCTTATGTTGTCCTGCCTCAGCTCTCCTCTGTGGCACTGCTCTCGATGGCGCCAGCAAGCAAATCACTGGGGAAGAACAGGATGACACGCTCACTGCTGCAGCTCTGATTGGATGCGGCTTGGAGCGCGGCGTGCGTTTCACCTGGGGGGGGGGGACGGTGCATACAGAGGGTACCGTAATGTAGCGTGTAGCGCAGGGGATCACCTTCACTACAGTAGCAATCTCAATAGGCCTTATTTTCGGGGGAGGGCTTATTTTAGAGGAATCTTATACAGTAAGGGGAGGGCTTATTTTCAGGATAGGTCTTATTATTGGGGAAACACGGTATGTAGCCTCACTGCAACCTACCATTGTAGTGTTATACGAATCACCTCCCTTAAGCTCCATGGTCCATACAAAGAGCTCATCTGATTATTCCTCACACATGCTACTTCATCTCCCATCTCAATGCCTTCCATAGGCTGACTTCATCCCTACTTACCTCAGTGCCACCTTTCCAGACCCCCCTTGCTGCAAGGCTCCCTTCCCCACGAGCTCATATTTATTTGTGTGTATTTATATACAGACATGTTGTTTCCCCTGATGGAGTGCAGGCCCAAGAGAGCAGGACTCTTTCATGTTTGGCTCTGTCTGTCCAGTGCCAAGAATATAGTAGAAGCAATGAATGATGGACGATGGATTGGTGATTGGGAAGCCCTTTGACTGTTATGTCACACTGCTCACTCACTGAGCCTGGTGTCCAGTAAAGGTTCCAGAACTTTCCCAGACAAATGGAGGTCTCTGATGCACCTCCTTCATCTTGCACGTGTGAAGCTGACTTTCTGAACCCAAGTAACAGATGACATTTATCTCCGTTGAACTTCATTCATCCTATTAGACTTAGCCCAGTGCCCTAGCTTGGTCTTGGATCTGACAGGCTCATCTGGAATCATGCCAAGACATAGCTGTTGTAGAGTGTAGGTGAAGCCAGGCCCATTAATAGCAAGGAAAGAATAAGTGAATGAATGAAAAATGAACATTGAAGCCTGCCATAGGTGGACCCCTTTTCAAGTCAACCAATGTTTGAGCATCTGGGTTTTCTAAAACAACCAGTCAGGGTGAGACTATTCACTTCACAAATAATACTTTTGAATAAGAAACTCCCTCAGGAGTTGGGACAATATTATCCCCCTATCATTGACTTGAACTGCCGTCTCAAGATATCAGAGGGTCGGTCAGTGGTTTGGACAGTTTTGCTTTACCCCCGAGGAGTCATTTAGTTGTTGTTTGTCCCATGACATCAGGAAGATGATGCCATGACTTATAAGTGACTTGGATTTAAGTATGAGACAGAGATGTGCAAAGTCACCAGCCTCACTTTCTCCTCCAGACTCATCTGAGTCCAGTGGCAAGATATGGATCGGGACAACTGGAAATCACCCTGGATGCAGTGGGAGACCTTGACCTTTTTAAGCTAAAGTTTTTCCAAGTTCTCACTTTGACTGAGGTAACACCCATTCGGTGATTAAGGCTGTTTAAGAAGTGAGCCAAGGAAGGGCCCATTTAATAAAAAAAATTGGTAGAAGATCCGGGAAAGCAGATTATGACTCATTGCAAGGAAAACTTTCCCAACATTTGGATTTATTTCAAGAACAATGGGGCTGCCTTGGGTCCCATCATGCTACCCACCTGTTGTCTCTGCCTTCCCTCCATGTTTCTTTGGGTGTTATCAGGTAATGTGGCTGTTCCTTCAACATGTCACCTAAAAATGCCAAGTTAACTCCCCATCTCTGGAGGCCACCCTCAAGCAGAGATCAGATGGCCCTTCTCAGTAACAGGATTTGGGCTTCACATTTGCATTGGAGTTAAGCAATCCCTTCCAACTTTAAGAGTCAATCTGGGCTGAGCAATGACAGGTGATGGGAACTCTGGGGTGAGATCATTGGATCATATGTAGATTGATCTGGAAGACACCTGAGAGAATATCTAATCTAATCCTTCCACTTTACTCACAGGGAGATGGAGGCCAGAGAAAAGGGATTTGCCCAAAGACACACAGGCTGAGTTTTTAACTTGAGTCCTCTGATTCCCGGTCCAGCAATTGCCTATGACTTCAGCAGTGACAGCCCCCATCATGCCCAGGATGACTGGACATTTATAAGGTGCAGCAGCATTTGTAAAGTACTTGACTTACATTATTTCATTGGAGGTTCACAATAGCCCTGTGGGGAAAGGCATTTTGATGCCCATTTTAGAGATGAGGAAACAAGATGAGAGAACTGAAATGATTCCTCCATGGTCACACAGTCAGCGTGTGTGACTTCATCACAGAATCTGGACCTAGATCTCTCCTGATTTCAAGCCCCTGTTCATGTGGCACAATACTGTGTCTTGATGGTCTTGGCCAAATCTCATTGTAACCCCAGCATTCTTTGACCAGTCTCCATGGTGCTGAAGGGCCAAGCCCAGCTTGTATCCTGTAATGGGTCCCTGGGCCCCCTCTTCTGTGACCTTTGTGTCCACCTCCCCTTTTTCTTCATTTCATCACTAACTTCACTACTAGCTCAGCAGCAAACAGGCTTCACTCACCCTCTGTGACTATTTGTTCTTAAATATACTGCTATTGTTTCTGGAAAGTATCATGTCCAAGGAAAGCAACCAGGCCTTGGAAGGACTCAGTGACACCTGAAGCCCAGGGGTCACTTAATAACTGCTACCCACTTCTTACTAATCATAACACTGAACATCAGCACAAGTTCTGGTGAAACGGCAGCTGAACTCTTCTCAGAGAGCTCCCTGCTTGGGTGCGACCATGGGCTGAGGGTCCCTTGGTAGCAGAATTCACAAGAGCACATCCTTGAGCATGCTGCATCAGCAGCTTTTCAGATCCAATGATCTGCCTCCCTGTTAGCTTGGTGGCTTCATGGCTGGCCTCCTGCTGTGTTTCTTCCTCTTCTCTATGAATGAGGAAGCTCTCTGTAAGAGGGAAGGTCCAGGGAGTCTGTTCTCTTAGAGAACAAGGAAGGTGGAGGTTGGTTCCCTTTCCACTCAGGATCAGGGAAGTCTCTGTAGCTTCCCAGGCCCATGTTAGGGAGGTGACCATCAGGGCTTTCCCTCGATAGCTCTATGTGCTGACGGTGGGAAAAGAGCTGGTTAGGGTCTCTTGTTGGGACTTTTGGAAGGGCTTTGATGAATAGTCAGATGGGCCAATCCTTTTAACTTGGCTTGGTTTATATGGCTTATCTGGAGACACTCCACGGAGTGGGAGGTATGAGTGTGAGGGACAAGGATGCTGCATACTTTCCAAACTTGAGCAGGAGCTGACCGAAAGGGCAGCACGCTGACTCCTCATGCTGGGGCTGAGATGGATGCCACCAAAATGAGGTTGGAATATTTGGGCAAGGGATATGTTGCCAGAGTTTGGGCATTAGAGCCAGCCAGGAGGAGCGCTCTGTGATGGTCCTGGGAAGGACTGCCCTCAGGCCATGGAGCCTTTTCCCATTTCCCAAACTCTCCCTGTCCCTACAGAAGCCCTGACAATGAAGGCTGGTTATAGAATGCCTGTCTGGGGTGGGGGGGAGGGAGGGGGCAAGATCTTACTTGAAATCATGGGGACATTGGAGGCCATTTAATGCAAGCCCTTCTTTTCACAGACTATGAAACCAAGGCCTTCCCAAGGAGCTTGAATGAACTGCCCCAGGTCACTCAGGGAGTGACCCAGACTTGGGATGTTCTTTCTAAGGCCTCCCTCCGAGGTCCCCAATGATAACCACCCCAACAATAATTTTCATGGGAGAGGGGAGTTTCTGGCATGAACAGCTCCAAGTACACTTGAGAGGGGGTCAGGGCTTTCAGAGGAGAAGAGAATGTAGCAAGGAAAAAGACTAGACTTGAAAAAATGCAAGTTTTCCCAGATTCTAACTGAATCTGGCTGCATGCTGAGGCTAGCATGAATCCCAGCTTTTTGCCTGCCTCCTTGAATCTCAGTTTCCTCATGTATAATTCAATTCAATTCAATCAATATTTACTAAATTCCTCTTATGTGCTAAGCATTGTACTGTAAGTACTGGGGTAAAAAAAGAGAGAGAGAGAGAGAAGATAGTCCCTGCCCCCAGGGAGCTTGGCCTCTAATGGGGGAGACAACATGGAAGCAAGCTCTGCCCAGCATAAATAGGAAAATAACCAGCGGAGGGCAAGTGGTAGAATGAAGAGGGCCCAGGAGGCTTCCTGGAGGAGGAGGCATTTGAGTCAGCCCAGGGAGGAGGAAAAAGCAGGCATTGGGCCAGGTGCCCGTGAGGCTCCCAGGCAGCTGCAGATCTTGAGGCACAGCTCCAGCGTTCTGATGCTCTAAGGAGCCCAGCCTTTGTCTTCCTCTTGAAGCCAGGCAGAGCATTTGGCATTCATCATCTCCTCTGAACTTCACAACTCCCACCCTCAGTGAGGTTAGCGACTAGTGGCGGGTACCTGTCAGGGCTGGGCTTCGTACCCAGGTCTTCGGGATGCCATGCTGCCTCTCCTGCCAGGGCCTCCAGTTAGCAGCTTTTGTGATAATTTCCCCAAACCTGTGGCCAGGGAGGTGGTAAAGCCCCTCTCTGTGCAGTCTTTCCCCAGCAGCCTCAGACACAATTTCCTCATGAAAACATTTAACTCTGATATTGCCCCCAGGGCCACAGAATTAACCTAGGAGGAGATTTCTGGGAAAAGGAGGAGCCCAAGTGTGCAGGACTACAGAGAGAAAAGCCCATGAAAATGAGAAAGCAGAAATAAGACAGGCAGGGCAGTGAGGAGTAGCTGGAGTGGTTATTCCCCTAGGAGGGAGGAACAAGAGACTCACCAAAGCCTGTGATTGTCTCCCTCAGCCCTCTCTGTGGCACAGAGACTGCAGGCCTGGGGAGGGATGGGGCAGTCTGCAGAACAGAGCATCCTTTCTGTTCTAAGCACACTGTCCTCTGCAAGGCCCGACATCGCCCCAGCCTCCTTCACACAGGCATTTGGCCAACTCAGCAAATCAGAGGATGCTCTTCCTACCCCCACCCATCTGATTCTCTGAAGTAATTGAGAAAACATGAATTGCCTTTGGACCAAAGCATTTTGAAATGAAAACAAGCCTAGGCTAACACGTCCTGGTCATTCAGATATTTTCCACTCCCTCCCTCTTCCCCTAATCTTACCCCACCCCACTTCTGGAAAAGAGATGATGTAAGGGCACCATCACTCATATTTATTTATGTCATGCTTACATTTTGGGGTAACATCTCTCCACATAGCAAGGCTTCAAGTGAAGAGGGCAGTGGAGGATCATTATCTCTAGTATTTTTTTAGTCATTTTCCAGTCATGTCCAATTATTCATGACCTTTTTTGGGGTTTTCTTAGCAGAGATATTGGAAGGGTCTGCCATTTCCTTCTCCAGCTCATTTTAGGGATGAGGAAACTGAGGCAAACAGGGTTAAATGACTTGCCCAGTGTCACACAGATAGTGTCTGAAGTTAGATTTGAACTCAGGTCTTTCTGACTACTTTTATTCCAGTCAATAAGCATTCAGTACTTACTACAGGTGAGGCATTGTACGGAACTAGGGATACAACTGGAAGCAAAAGCAGGACCCCTGTCCTCAGGGAGTTTATATTCTAATGAAATAGAAAGGCATCCCTCAGGCAGACCGAGGTCTGGGAGAGATCTTCACTCAGAAAGACCAAGGTGATGCACTGCATCCTCTGCCCGGGCCAGTCATACTGACTTCTGTCTTGCCATTGGACTTGTATGATTCTGGAGGAGAGAGTGGGGCTGAGGACTGCGCAGCCCTGACTCACTTAAATCCAATTCACCTTCGAGTCAAGACATCACCCCCGTGACGTCATTGCTTCTCTTCAAGAATGAGGGATGAAGACGCTTGCTGCCATGATAGCGAGATCCGATGCAGAATACAAATGGAGGGACAGCTCCTTATGGATGGTGAGGTCCTACATGTGAGTAATATTGCGCTGATTGTGCCAAGACCTGGATCTCTGTAGAGCTTGCTGGAAGAGAAGGGTGTTTGGCCTGAGCAGCTAGGTAGCATAGTGAACAGAGCACTAGACTCAGCATTAAGATCTGAGCTCAAATCCTGACTCAGGCACTTATTAGCTATGTGACCCTGAGCAAGTAAATTAATTTCTGTCTGCCTCAGTTTCCTCTCCTATAAAATGGGCATAATAATAGCAACCACCTTCAGGGTTGCTGTAAGGGTCAAGTGAGGTGTTTTATTATACCTTAAATGACCATCTAAATGCTATTATAATTACTCTAGGGAAAACAAAGTTAAATGGATAAAAATGCCAGTTGTCCAGAGTTGTCCAGAGTATGACATGCATTGAATGGATGACCCATTGATCTTGTCCATTGACATATATACGTCTTGGCCAGACTGAGCAGGCTGGATTGCCTTAGAAAGTTGTGAAATTCTCTTAACAACACCAAAATTTTCCCAGAAATTCAAGGCGGTTTCTTTAGAACCAACATACTTCCAGTGTGCCTGTGAGACATGGAACCCTTCAGTTTCTGAAGAAGTGTAAATGCAGATCACCTAGAGGGCAGCAGGGAGGATTCACTAAACCTGAACCTTCCCCTAATGCTTTGCTTCTGGTCCTCTTACTCCCTTCCCACCACTCGAGCTCTAAGTCAACTTTGGTTCCCTTTTCCCTAGGCTCCCAGATTTAATTAGATGCCAGGTCTTCTCACTTCTATGTCTGTCATAGATCTCTCCGGTCTTTTCTCCTCCTTTCCTTCTCCACTGCCTAATTCTAGTTCAGAATGTCATTATCCCTTGCCTGGTCTATGCTCATCACCTTGATTTGGTCTTCCTGGCCCCCATCCATTCCTTTCCAAGCCATCAGTCACTTTGCTGCCCAGTGAACAGGTTTTCCACATCACTTCTGCCCACAAATCTCCAGGGGCTCCTCACTGTCTACAGAATAAAGTAGATACTACTTAGTTTGACATTCAAGGTTTTCCATGAGCTAGCTGTCCTCAGCCTTCTTTGTCAGCTGGATTTCATTGTGCTTTCCATGTTCAGCTAGATTGGACTCACTGTATTATTCCTACCCACTTTGTGTGTGTCCCTCTCCCCTCTCATTGCCTATGTTCACACTATTCTACAGAATTTGGAATGTGCTGGTCATGATCTCTACATATTGAAGTCTATCCTTTCTTTTTTTTTTAATTCTTTTTTTTTCAATTCGAAGAGTTTATTTTCTTTCCCACCCTCCCACTGGAAAAAAAGAGAGGTTGGGGATGGAATCCGTGTAACAAATATGTATAGCAAGCAAAACAAATTCAAAGAGGTGGGTAGCAGGACTGGTGAATCCTGTTGGGACTTGTACTTGGTCACTATTGTTCAGAGTTCTTCAATCTTTCAGCATTGTTTGCTTTCCCCTTTTTCGAGGCCCACTGCCGGTGCTGGCGTCTCCTCCATGAGGCTCCCTCAGATGGGCGAGTCCTCTGCCCGGCTCTCAGCCTCTCCTCTCTCACAGTTATTGGTCCCCTCCCCCACTTCATTATTATTAAAGGATTATAGATTCAGGGAAAGACATTTTGAGTGGTGTCAGGTTCAGAGAATTTGGGTGAGTTTTAAACTCACACTAAGAACAAGGGAACATGCAATTCAGGTCCTTTGACTCCAAATCCTGTGCTCTATAAGGGGGATAGGGCCACATTCAATACCTCCCTTTTCCCAACTTTTTTTTTTTGTCTTTTACTTGGACTGCAGGATAAAAAATAAAATAACATGATGGGATCATAGAGCTGGACGGACTCTAGAAGCCACTGAATCCAGTTCCTTCATTTAATACAGTATGAAAATGAAGCTGAGAGATAGACAGTGACTTGGCCAAGGACACAAGTAGCAAGGGTCAGAGACCAGGGCTTCTGTCCCCGGATTGAGCCCCTGGTCCACTCTACCCCCCCCCCCCATTTGAAAGCTGGTACGGGTACAAAACCCAAGGTACAAGGCTGTTGGTGCAAAACTTGTGGATTAGAATGGCCAAGACTTAGGGTGAAATCACATAATTCAAAGGAGGACCTGTTAGCGCTCCTAACCTTGGTTAGATTATACACTCAGATGATAAGAATGACACATGGAAGCACTCAGATGTTGGACTCTCTCCATGAGCTAGAACGTGTTGACTGTTGACTAGCGACCCGTGGCGCCAAAGGTGAACCTCTCAGTTCATGCTCCAGCTCCATCCATTGGATCGATGTTTGTCTGTGGATTACAGGGCTGAGACTTGAACTAGCCCCTGTCAGTCCAGATGAATTGACGGAAAGCTCAGGGAAGCTGCCTCCCATCTGAATCAGCTAAAGAGACTTTTGCTCCCTGTTCCTAGGGAAAGCTGTTACTGTTCTCTAATGCTTTGGACTGGCCAAGCGTGGTGCCAGCGTCACACTTAGAGACGATTGTCTGACAGGGTGACTAGGCATGTCCCATTGCTAGCGGTGGGGCCCGGGCAAGTCAGGAATCCTCTTTTTTTTTTTTTTTTTTTGTCTCTTTGTCTCTTCCTTTGCAAAAGGAGCATTTGGAGCCTGGGGGCATCTCCCTGCTCCACTCCTACAGAACCTAAGCAGAGATTCTGACGCCTCAAGCAGGCTCACTCCCATTCCATCCCTTTGCTCTGGCTCCCATATCTAGAATACTTTCTCCCCTCACCTCTGGCTTTTAGTTATCCTGACCAAACAGGTCAGATCCTGCTGGCAGTCAGAGATGCCATCAGAAAATAGGAACCTTTCTCTTTGGTTCTAAAGCCAAACTTTCTGTCCTGTAAGTCTAACTGGCTAACTGTAGCCTCAGTCTAATAGTACCTCTCATCTCTATGTGAGGCTGTGATGCCTTGGACCCTGTTTGCAGGTGGGAGCAAATTTTTCAGGAAACAACAGGTTTGGGGGGAATTGAGTGTTTAGGCTGGAGAGAGCCAATAGAGTAATGGTAACTTGAGAGCCAGGAAGATCTGGATTCACAGCCCTCTTCAGACTCTGGACAAATCTGTTGAGTTCATTAAACCTCAACTTTCCTCATCTAGAAAATAATTCCCTCACGTGAGGGCCAATAATAGCACCTATCTCACAGGGTCCTTGGGAGGGAGGCTCTTGTAGTCATGTAGCAAAGCACATTAGCAAGCTTACTTGCAACCCTTGCTGGGGGTCTGAAAAGTCCCAGTGCCATTTTAAACTCTAAAAGCATCAATTTAAGCTTGAATAGCTTAAGACTTTAAGGACACCCCTTAAATCGAGAACAACTTTTTCACTTTCTGTTAATTAGTATTATAGCCCTTTTGTATTCAGCTTCCTCTACAAATGTGCAAAGTCAATCAATTCACAAGCATTTATTAAACACCTACTATGTACTAGACACTCTGTTCACAGTGTGTAAGAGCTTCCTACCACACTTCTTTACTTAGAATTGGCAATGCCTAAACATTTGTTGGTCTAAATCAGAGGTTCCCAAACTTATTTGACCTATCAATCCCTTTTGAAAAAATCACTCAGCACCCCCTGGAAATCTTGAACCTTTTAACTGTTTTTAAAAATTTGCATCATTTCAAAAAATATAAAATATGTTTTAAAAATGGTGCATCTTAAATTTAACAATTTATTGTAAATTTGTGGGGTTTTTCCTGCACTGAAATTTTGATGATTGTGTCATGTACCCATATAGCTTCATATTGTTAACAAGTCATTACATACACATATTCCTGCTGATGCACACATCTTTCCAACAATTCAAAACATGCTCACCTGCTAACACTTGCATGTTAAGATCCATCAGGGGACTTGACCACAGATTGGTTATAACTTGCATTTTGTGTGTTTATTTGGAAAATAATGTAATTGCTATGACTTTAACTCTGTTGCACAACAGATAAAACGTGTACCTAATGGTTTTTCAAATTTTTCTTCTTTTCTTTCATTATACTTCCACCACCCTCTTATTTTTATTTAATGCCCCCCAATTGCCCGAGTCTACTACTGTACCCCTAGATTTTTCCAGAACCCCCATGGAGTGGTATCATCCACTTTGGGCACCTGGGGTCTAAATTAAGCCCCCTTGCCTCAGAGGAACTAAGGGAGTAATGACTAACTACCCTGATACTGACCGGGCATTTTGGCTTTGGGAAGTGACAGTAGAGGGTGGGGAGGGGGGAAGGGTTGCAATGAGAGTCCTTTCTCCAGACCCAGAAGAAACCAAAAGCAAATCC
Organism: Petaurus breviceps papuanus; assembly: GCF_028583685.1. Lineage (NCBI taxonomy): Eukaryota > Metazoa > Chordata > Mammalia > Diprotodontia > Petauridae > Petaurus > Petaurus breviceps. The sequence goes on from NW_027186383.1 coordinate 5,675,467, forward strand.
TTTCTCGAGACCCAACCTACTTTAATGTGGAGAGGATGTAGACAGGATGCCAAGGAGTCAGGTCCCCATCTGCAAATAGAGAGGTTTCATAACTTAATGGACAGACATCCGACTTCTGGTCCTCCATTTAGCATAAACTGACAGTATGACCATTCGACTGTGAGCTCCTTGAGAGAAGGGACTGTCTTTTGTCTTTCTGTGTACCCCCCTGAACTCAGTACAGTGCCTGGAATATAGTAGGCACTTAATGAATGCTAATTGACCAACTGCCTGACTGTGTGCCCCATGGTAAGTCCCTGGTCAACTTCCCAGACAATTGTCTAAAACCTAAGTTGCAGAGCAGGTGCTGATCTGCATTAGAAGAGAAAGTTTCCTCACTGGGAAGTCCCCTACATGGTTAGAATAACAGGTCCAGCCCCCATCATCACCCTGCTTCCCAAAAGAAAATCTACAAACAGAGATCGCCTCCTTCTTGGCCAGGAAAAGAGCTGAGACCCAAGGAATATCATCCTGTAAGAAGACTGGGTATTTGCAAACCTGACCTGGAAGAAACCCCTTGTCGGGGCACCTTATTGTCAGAGGTGAAGTATGAAAAGAGCTTGCCTCGGAGTCAAGCAGTGTGTGAATCCTGCCTCTGGCACTCCTATGGACTCAAACGGACAAGGAGTTCTCTCCAGTGAAACAGAGAGTGACCCATCTGGTGCTTTCCCGTGTTGGCACTTATCAAAAGAGACTCATTTGGATATCTTCCTTGACTTCTAGCCCAAGTGAGTCAACACTGATGGCCAAGAAATCTCATGTAACCTTAGAGTGCCTGGGGAGAGGGCCAGTGATTGGTCCTGGGATTTCAAATGAAATGAAGGATACCCCCTCCCCCAAGACCACTAAGGAAATACCAATGATTTCCATTTCTAGGGTATTTCAAAGCTTGCAGAAAGCCTTCTTCCAAATACCTCATGGAGTGGGAGGTGAGAAGTACCAGAGTTTATAACCTCATTTTATAAATGAGAAAACCAAGACTGAGGGATTTGAGTGACTTGCTGGTGACCACTCGGTAATTGTCCTAAATCTTTCCTTACCCCAGTTCCAGCCTTCTTTCTATTATCCATGTTCCTTTCTATTACCAAAAGAGTATGACTCAAGGGTCTGTCTCAGGCCTTCTGCACTGCATCAATCAATCAGGGAATATGTGTTTATTAAGCAATTTCTTAAGGATCCTGGATCTGGAGCCAGAAGTCCTCAGAGACCCTTCATTGTACAGATGATGAAACTCAGGAGAAGTTAAGTGGATCGCTTAAAGGCACACTCACGGGATCAATATCAGAGGCAGCCAGCTCTAACTCCAAAGGCAGGGCTCTTCTCACCTCCTTCATTGTCCCCAGTGATCAGTCAACAAGCATTTATCCCATTTGAGTCTTTAGTCTTTTTTCAGGTAAACATCCCCCAGTTGATTCTCCTGTGGACTCATATGGAGGCATCATTAAGGCATCCAATCGTCATGGCCACCCTCCACTGGAAAGCCTCCAAGTGCAGTGAACACAAAAGTCCAGACAAAGTCCAACCCAGGCACAGGACAGCCACTCTCATCTCATCCTGGAGCCAGAGAAGTATCTTCCTCTAGTACTACTAGATCACTATGTACCTAGTCCTGGAGAAAGTGGTTAATTATGTGACAGTTGTTAGGGCTGAAATCTAAGTGCTTTCCCAGAAAGGTGGGAGGTTTGTTTTTAAAGGCATTTGATGTACAAACATGTATCAGATACAGAACAGGTTATTTATACCCGTATAGAAAAAGGAATGACATCATGGGACAATCATAGCACGCATTACAAAATGATCAGAACAGAATCTAGTAGCTTACTTGTAATTACTGTTGCAATCTGCTGGAAGGCTCATCAGAACACAATACTTTCTTCTGGCCATTATGCACATTGGTCATTTCACATGTCACCTCTAAGCTGGACATTGTGCAGTCACACAGCTGATCTTAATCTTCTTTCTTCTAGGGGTCAAATAGCCAGTGTCTCCTTCTGTCATTAGCCGGTGCCCTTTTGGAGGATGCCCCTGTCAACTCTTCATTAGTTGGAGACGTCTGTGTTGTTCACTGCCCAGCTAAAGGGAGAAAAAACACAAGCCATGGCAGCTTGGTGCCAAAGCAAGCCCAGTTGACCTAGGGGAGGGGTAGTGTCGTTTTGTTGGGGTAGGGAATGTCCCTTCTGTCCCCCTCATGAGATCTCATCTCATCACCTGGAGGGCTGTATCTAGGAAGCTGCTTCTTCTACCTGGCAAGGCATGGAACAAATTTCCAACCAGAATGGTGGCTGCATGTGCTGGGTTTTGAGGCAGGGATACCATAATAGGATCATAATTTTAGAACTGGAAGACACCTTGTGGGTCACCAAGGTCAATCTCTCATTTTACAAGGAGGGAAACTGAGGCCTAGAGAGGTGGGATGACCATTCCATTAAGCAGTTAGTGGCAAAATCAGACCAGAGCCCAGGTCCCAGGAATCATCATTCATCACATTGCCTCCCTAGGAGCTCTCTCTGCCCTGGGGCATAAGCTCTCCAGTGTTTACACATTGGATTCCTGACTCAAAAGTGCAAAAATCAGGGCCATTGCTGATTTTCCTGGAGATGGCAATCATTTTCCCTTTGAAAGGGCAATCTGGGCAGGACATGTGGAAAATGTGCTCAAACCTCTCTCCCTGAGGATCCACACACAACATTCCAGCATCTTTCTATGCCTGCTACCAGCAGGCCAGGAAAGATCCAAACAAGTGCTGTTTGTTCACCACACCCAACTTGACTCAAATCCTGCAGTCAAGAGAGAGTTTGGGCTTCGTTCCCTCAAGTCAATAAAGCTTGGTTTTGTGGGACCCCTGGGGGGAAGCGAAGGAAGCAGGATCTCTTTAAAATGGGCCTCTGGGGCCTGTTTGGGTTGAGTCCAGATCTCTGGAGCCCCCAAAGGCTGAGTCCTGCTGCCCGAGAGGGGTCTGTTAGCCGGCTCTAGGCTTGGGGCCCCTAGCCCTTCCTGCCTCCGCTGATCTGCAGAGGGGGTGACAGTTGGGTTAAACCGGGCCCAAGATGAGAAAACCAGAGCCTCTGGAAAAGCTCTTACAGTTGGAGGTAATGAATCTAGCTTCTGTCTCATGTCTGTCCATGTCATGTCCTCTCCCAACCCCTATCAGGCATCTAGAAGCAGCCGGGGGTGGGGGGCAGCTGAACCAATATAAACAGCAGCCTCGTGAGATGCTGTGCAAACTAAGCCTTCAGCCGAGTGCCCTCGGTGGCTTCAGCAATGGAAATTCAATCAGATGAACCCAGGCCAGGTGGATCCATATGGGATCCTGAGGTGCCTGGACGTGATGGTAGGAGGATGAGAGGTGGAACCTGGAGCTGCTACCAGGGTTCCACAGGGTAGCTTAGTCACCTTCAGTAAACGTGAGTCAGAGCTGGGCATTGGGCACCAGAGAGAAGCAGGGTCCTAGATTTCTAGAGGAAGAACTAAGATCGAGGGACCTCAGAGGCCACTTAATCTAATTCCTTTATTTTAAATGGGGAGGGGGAAAACTGAGGCCCAGAGAAGGAGAGGGAGCTCCAAACCAATCATGGACTTATATCTAAACGGACGTTGGAGGGTGTCCAGGCCAGCCCCTTCATTCTGCAGATAAGGAAACTGAGGTCAGGGGAAGTGAAGTAAAGAAGCCAAGATCACAAAGTGAAATCAAGTCGACCCAGAATTTAGGTCCAGGCCTCGGCCTCCACATCTGGCCCTCTTTCTTACTACGGTGATACTGGCATACATTTATAAGGCACTAACACCCTTCCCCTTCTCAGCATCACTTGGTCTTTACAATAGCCCTATAAAGTAGATGTTCATATTGTCATCGTTCGAGACACCGAGAGAGGAAAGTTCTCTGACTTGCCACACAGAGGCCCCTCGCAAGCCGTCTTCCCGATGCCAGCTGTGGCACTGGATTCCCGACACCCCCGGGCTCTCCTTAGCTCGGTGTCCAGTGCTCTGCGGCTGGCTGGGGGAGCTAGGGTCAGGCCCGGCGGCCGCTTCCTCTCAGTCTGTTACTGCCCTGAAGTTCCATGGCAGCAGCTGGCATAGCAGGAGTCCGTCTGGCTCTCTGGTGGCTGAAGGAGAGAGCACCTTCCTCATTCACCAGGAAGCTGCTTTTATTAAAGAGAGATTTAGAAGGAAAACCCTTCCAGCATAAAAGCTGCCTCCCAGTGGACCCGCTTCTGGAGATGGTGAGCCCTCTCTCCCCCGAGCCTTTCAGGCTGAGGCTGGAGAGACAGGCTGCTCTTTTGTCAATTGTGGTTGGGCTCCAAGGCTGACGAGGTCCTCCCGATTGTGCAAGGGCATCGGAAGCTGTCCTAGTACAGATCGCAGGAGTGCCAGAGCCAGAGCTGCATGGAAGGGACCTCGGAGGCCATCTGTTCCTAGCACAGTGTCAGGCACACAGGAGGTGCCTAATAAATGTGTATTGCATCTAGTCCAGTCTTCCTGGCCTTAAACTGATGAAGTAAGGGAAGGGGAGGAGCAATGACTTGTGGCAGCTCACACAGATGCTTGGACTGGAGCCCAAGCTGTCTGCCTCCAGATCCAGGTCTGTGATTCATTGTGATTCAAGGCACTTTACCTCCATTAGCCTCAGTGTTCTCATCTGTAAAAAGGGCATAATATTTCTAGTTATTTCGTGTGGGGAGAGAGACAGAGAGACAGAGATAGAGAGAGACACACACACAGAGACAGAGAGAGAGAGAGAGAGAGAGAGAGAGAGAGAGAGAGAGAGAGAGAGAGAGATTCTTCACTTGTAAATGGGATTAAAAATAGCACCTACCTCACAGGATGAAATGAGGAAAGCATTTTGTTGACCTTAAAGCTCCATGAATGCCAGCCATTATCTCTCCTTTTTTTAAGAAGGGGTATTTATCACAGCCATCTCCTTTGTATCAGTCCTGATAATCTGTGAACCACCCAAAAAAAAGCTGACCTAGCCAGGGCTTGAGTGCCTTCTCTAAACCAGAAGTAAACTTCAGATCCTGGGGATTCCATTGCAAACCACACCTGGGCAGCAATTTAAAAGGAGGAAAAAAGAGGTAACAGCAGGGTGGTTTCCCCTCATTGTTGTTTGTAAGCCCCCAATCAAACAAAAAGAATCCCTTCTTGTTTGCAGAGCTCAGCAGCTTGGAAAAGGTTCGAGGGTCCTTTTCCTGAATCCTTTGTGGGGAGGGGCTGGATCTGGCCATCAGGAGGCAGAGATGGGGTGAGTGTTCCTGTAGGAAAAGAAACCTCACCAGAGGGCTTTAGGCAGAATTAGAGCTGTTTCCATCCCCAGTGAGGGGACCTGCTCTCTCTCTCTCCTCCGCCTCCCGGGCCCATCTGCAGCAGCTCAGGGGCTTCCATTTACTAAAGCAAGACTGGAGAGGGAGAGCCCAAATCTAAAGCCAGATCTGGAGCTTCTGAAAGGCGCTTTGTATTTTAATACTCCCCCCTCCCCCAATTAGACATCTCCTTCCTTCTGTAAAGGATACCGTTAACTAGCAATGAAATACTTGATACAAATGGAGAGAGAGGCAGAGACGGAGACAGAGACGGAGACGGAGAGAGGGAAAGGGAGAGGGAGAGAGAGAATAGGGAGAACAATAACTCTTGTTGCTGTAGCTCTTTCGGCAGCTCTGCAAGGTTGGGTTCATAAGTACCGTAGGCTCCATGTCACTGACCCCAGAAGGGGCCCCAAGACATGCCAGAGGTCACATAGCTAGTGATCATAGCTGCCAGGGAAATAGCTTTGGGATCTGCAAAGTACGGGGTCTCGTTTTAGGCTCTTGCTAACCCTGTGAAGGAGGTGTGTTTGTCCCTACTGGACCAAGGAGGGACCCGAGATAACTTGCTTCGGGTCTCCCCTCAGATCTGGGGCAGGATTTGATCCCAGATCTTTTACACTCCACTCCCAGAACTCCATATACTTACAAGACCATGTTGTCTCAAAGCATCTCAGAGAGGCTGTGCCATTTGAATTGCAAGACGACCCACGGTTTTGCAAAATGGGGGTTTAAAAAAATACTTTTTTTTTGCATCAATCCAAGAAAAACACAGTGGAAGGTATGTTTTTATTAATCCTGTTAATTTTATCATCTGCGACACATGTCTGGCCGTCTGGCTCCCCTTACAACCTGAAATTTACAATGAGCAGTCATAGACTTTGGGGTGACTTGGAGTCGTCTTCCTTCACTGTGTTTTTCTCCCCATCCATAATATGTGTGGTCTCCACATATCAAGCTTACTCGCAGGCACTCTTGGGAGCTAACATACAATTCCTTTCACAGTTATTGGTCTGAGTATTGGCTTCCCTTCTCTCCTGGCAGTGGCCCTGGCCCCCTTCCCCCACCTCTACCATCCACTCTTTTGGGAATTCTTTTACACTTGGAGGTTATGCTACAGGCGAGTTTGCCACCTAAGTCTCCTTCCCTAGGACTGCAAAGGTACCTTGTTGGAGATTGCACAGAAGCGAGAGAAAGGGGGTCAGCCTGCTCTTTCTCAGACTCGAAAGTGTTGAAATGGGGGCTGAGAGAAGGCAGCTAATGATCCAAGTTCTCAAAACTACAGTATCATGAGAAATGTAGGGGGAGGGAGCAGCAAAGTGCGTGATCCAGAGGAGGTCAGGCCTTTTCTACCAGACACTGATTCTCTTTGGAATTCTTTTAGGGAAGTCCAGAAATATCTGATAAACCCCAGTAGGGATTGAAGGATACTTTTACTGACCTCAATAAATCAACACTGTGGATTCCCCTTAAGAGATTCTTTTGGGGAAAAAAAAATAGAGGAATCCTGGGGAAAACATATCTTATTTGAGACGTCACTATTACGTATCCCTTCAGAAAGTCTGGTTCTGCACACATTTGAAAGTCACTGGACAATTTCATCTTACAGTTCAATGCAGGGTAGTAGGGCTGTCTCAAAGCAGCAGGGGAAATGAATAATAGCTGACATTTATATGGGGCTTTAAGGCTTGCAAAATACTGTATATCCATTAACTCATCTGATCTCACAATAACCCTGTGGGGTAGTAAATTAGTTTGGTTCCAGATTCCAAGGAACAGAGATTAATGCACACCACTTAACAATAATTCTTCAGTTTATTAATATGTGGACTATTCATGGCATTCCCAGAAAGTACCGAAGGATGCCTGTACCAGAGTCTTCAATGGTGACATCACCGCGGCATTATGTCAAGACAAACTTTCTGGCAAGGAGAGCTGTCCTGATGTGGGCCAGGCTGCCTGGCTCAAAGCATTGCCTTTTCACTGGAGTCCTAAGCAAAGGTCAAAGGATGCTTGTTTTGTATGTATGTGTATGTGAATGTGTGTGTGTGTGTGTGTGTGTGTGTGTGTGTGTGGTATAAATGTCCTTTTTCTGGTACGAGTTGGACTAAATGACATTGGAGGGCCTTTCCACCTCAGAAATTTTGTACTTTTTCAAATTTGCAGAGAGGCCCAAAGCTGGGAGGCTTTATGAACACACTAAATAATGCAATCAAAATTGAAAAGAATCTTGAGAGGTTAAAGCAGCGGTATTCCATAATACAAGGGGGAAGCATTAAATCATAATATTTGCTTAGAAAACCACATATAACATTATCTATTGTATTCTTATTCATTTTGTTAAATATTTACAAATATGTTCCATTTTAATCTGAATTCAGGAGCTATAAATAGGTGTGTGATAACTCTGGGCTAGAGCACTGGGCTAAATCTAATAAGTTGAAAAACAATAGGGAAAGAAAGAGTCTTATACTTCTTAAGCATAGGAGGGGAAGGAATGGTTAGAAAGAAGTCTGCCCCCAAATATCGGAGGGTCTTAGCGGACCTCAAGCTCACTGTGTGAAATGGCAGCCAAAATGATGATGATGATCATGATGATGTAACAAAGAAAGGCCCGGTGTCCAGAATGGCAGAGGCGCTGAGCTGTCTGCACACTCCCCTTGACAGAGAACATCCAGAGTTTTGTGTTCATCTCTTATTAAGCACCTACTCTGTGCCAAACATGGTGTTATGTGCTAGAGATTCAAAGAAAGGCTCGAGAAAGCCCCCGCTCTTAGGACCTCACAGGCTGCTGGTGCTGCTGGGGGTGGGGAGCCAAGGATGGGAGGACTAGCAAGAAGGGGCACCTGAGTGCCCCTCCTGTGCCCGAGTCCACTGAGATCAGACGCTTGGTGAAGATTAAGGCCCTGCCCCCCGCCCAAAAGGGAGGCAAGAACCTTGCTTCTCAGCCCATCACCACTTTGGGGAAACTCCCTCTCCCAATGCAGATTTCCACCTCTTCTGGGGCTTATACCTTCATGGAGTTGATTGGATATGGAGAAGTTAAATGACTTGCTCAGGGTAACTCAGCTGGTCTGTGTTATAGTAGGACTGGAACCCAGGTCTGCCTAACTCTGAGGCCAGCTCTCTGTGCACAATGCCACACTGCCCCCTCTCTGACATGTACTCAAAGGTATAATTAAATGTGGTGGATTTAGGACCCCAGAGGCTCTTTAGTCTGACCCCTTTGTGTTACAGAGGAGAAACTGAGCCCCAGGGAGTTGGAATGAATTTCCCCAATTCTTCAGTTCACAAAGCTTTATTTATTGATCACCTGTCCTATGGGAGGTGCCAGGATTACAAAGATACAAAGGATGCCAGACCTCAAGGAGGACATTCCATCTGGACCGGGCTGTTGCTATGTCTATTTTTTTTTTTTGCCTTTTGGAGGCAGTTGGGGTTAAGTAACTTGCCCAAGGTTACACAGCCAGTGTTTTTGTGTTAAGTATCTGAGGCTGGAACCGAACTCTGGTCCTCCTGGCTCCGGGCCGGTGCTTTACTCACTGCGTCACCTGGCCTTCCCCTGTTGCTTTGTCTTTGTGAACCCATTTGGGAGTTTTCTTTGCAGAGATCCTGGAGGGGTTTACCATTTCCTTCTCCAGCTTATTTTACAGATGAGGGAACTGAGGTAAACAGGGTGAAGTGACTTGGCCAGGATCACACAACTAGTAAGTATCTGAAGTCAGATTTGATCTCAGGAAGATGACTCCAGGTGCCACCTGACTGCCCACACTAGAGAAGGAGGGGGAACTAGTGCTACAGGAAGTGATGGGCAGGATGAGGGGGGCGGCCCAGGGAAGGAAGGCTCATCCTAGGAAGTAGCCCCTGTGCTGAGCTCTGAGGGCAGAGTCGAGGACAGGGCGAATGGGCAGGAGCAGTCTGGTTTGTCTGGAGTGCTGTGTATGTGAGGGGGAACAATGGAGAAGGAGGCTAGAGCTGGATTAATTATGGGAGTTGACATCCCTCTGGGGTTCTGTGGACATTATGCCATTTGACCCCCACAAGAAGCCTGGGAGGTGCCGACTCTGGGCAGGGGCTGTTAAAGAATATTCCTGAAGAAACAGAGGCTTGGGGATGCTGGATGGCCCAGCCAGGGGTCCAGAACAAGCAGCAGGGCAGGATTTGCACCTAGGCCTCCCCTGGCTCCAAGCTCAGGACTAAATACTGTGCCAACAGAGGATGGATCACCCACCAGATTTTTACAAGGACTTTGTAGCTTCTCTAACAGATCATGGGGTGTCACCGGTGTGTTCAATGGAAAGGCGATTTGGGGTCTGCGTGAAAGGCCTGGAGGCAGATTGGCTCTGGCCCCGCTGGCCCAGGACAAGCCCTGCTACACCCGCCTGTCTCTGGGCTCCCCAAGCCTGGGCTGTCTCTTCTCTGCATCCGCCCAGTCCCCACTGGCTATCTTCTCCCCATTTTAAGGGCCTTTAAGCACTCAGTGCTGGATTACTTCTGCAAAGGGTCCTGACTGTGCTCTCTAGAGTGAGGGGCCGCTCTCACTTCAGGATCCAGCCTGGATCCCTGGACTCATCCTTCTGGGCCAGATCCAGAAGTCTCACGGAAACAGCCGTCCAGAGTTTTACACATGGATGCCGCCATTTGAGGTCATCAAGGCCCAACCCCTTGTGAGTGGATGGGGGAGAGCCAAGGCTGGAGGCAGGGAGACCAGAGAGGAAGCTATCGTGAGAGCCCAGAGGGCAGTGATGAGGATGGGAACCAGGGTGGTCATCATGGAAGTGAAGGGAAGAGACTGAACCCAAGACATGTTTTTCCCTAAATCTGGTTTGTACCAAGCCTGAGTATGGCTGGTAATTGTG
>NW_027186383.1:5690661-5718711 GCF_028583685.1 Petaurus breviceps papuanus
CCCCCCCCCCCCCCCCCCCCCCCCCCCCCCCCCGTGAGGAGTAAACACCTGGATCAGAGACAGCAGCTCTCTCACTGTTTACCTGTGTGAACCTAGGCAAGGCGTTCAATCCTGCTTGCCTCAGTTTCCCTATCTGTAAAGTGGGGACAGCAGTGGTGCCTACTCCCAGGGTCATTGTGATGATCAGATGGAATCAGAGTTATAAAGCATCAGCACTGTGCCTGGAACACAGTGAGCACCGTTCAGGTGGGGGTGATTATAGTCACTAGTATTATTAATTATGACCTCTTTGTGAAATGGGGGAGTTACACTGCATGGACTCTAAATGTGCTCCCTTCCCTAGATCTATGATCCTTGGTGACTCTGGGTACATTGCTTCTTCCAGGGCCTCGGTTTCCATTTCTGTAAAAGGAAGGCATCTCTTCCATTTCCATCCGTGTCTGTGCTCCTGTCTGTGGGCTCTTGGCAAAGTCACTCCTGCTCAGTGGGTCTCACTTTCCTCAGCTGGCCAGTGCTGGACTCAATGGCCTCTCCATCTCTGTTCCTCGAGGGGAGGGGGCTTTATCCATGGGGTGCTCACAGGATGCCCTGCCTCAGCCCACCGAGCCCCTGACTTCAGCTTCAAGGAGGAGGTGTCTGGGAGGAGAGCCAGGAGCCTTCCTGGAGGTCAGTGTCTGAAGAGGCCTGGCAGCTGCCAGAGCTTATACAAATACAGGCCTCTGTGGGGTGTGAGGTCAGGAGGAGAAAGGGCGGGAGGTCTGCCAGGTGCCAGCAGAAGAGCCACAGGGACAGCTGCAGGAGGATGGAGGAGGCCGGTGGGGGAGGGGACAGCAAAGCAGAGGAGACGGGCATATCAGGTGCCAGGAAGCGGCTTGGGCCCAGCAGGCAAGCCTCGGGACCCAGGATTGAACAGCAGAAGGCCTGTGGATGGCATGTGACTCTTGGCACTGCCACTTCCTACCTGGGGTCGGGTCCTAGAGCCAGGAAAACCTGAGCTCAAATCTGGTCTCATACACTTACCATGTGTGTGACCCTGGGCAAGTCACTTAACCTCTGTCTGCCTCAGATTTCTTGACTATAAAATGGGGGTAATATCAGCTCCTCCCTCCCAGAATCGTGGTGAGGTTCCAAGAAGTCAGCATGGTGCCAGGCTCACAGAGAGTCAGCAGATGGAGTGTTTTATGTGACCAACGTCCAGGAAGCCAATGCCTATGGGCCAGGGTGAGTAAGGTACAAGAAGATTGGAAAGGCAGGAGGGGCCCACATTCTGAAGGGCTTTCAGTGCCAAATACAGGGTTTTCTACTTGATCCTGGAGGTGACAGGAGACACTGGAAGGTATTCAGACGTCCACTTTGGGAGAATTATTTTGGCAGCTGAGTGGAAGATGTCCCGGAGTGGGGAGGTGCTCCAGGCAGGGAGACCAAGCAGGAGGTTATAGCTGTTATTATATAGCAGACATTAGAAGGGCTTGCACCGGGGTGCTGGAATGCCAGAGAAGAGAAAGGGCATGTGGGAGAGATGGTGGGAGAGTAAAACTGACAGGTCTCAGGATCCTGTCTAGAAGAAATCCAGCTTTTCAGTAGTAAAGGACCTCCCCCCCCCATTTAAACATCCCAACTCAAATGAAAGGGTGAACAGAAAGAAGACAGAGGATTGTCCCAATACAAGGGTGAAGGAGGAGAGAGGGGGGGAGGGCATCGGAGGGACGAGAGAAGAGGGACCGTTAGGCAAACAGCCTTCTTGTGTCAGTGAATAGGAAGCAAGGTTCTCCGCCAGGCAAGGGGAAGAGCCCCAGGAGATTTGGGGAGGGATGAAAAGGTTTGGGAAAAGTGAGGTGGTGAGTGGGAGAGCCAGGCAATTATGGAGGTGTAAAAGGATTGCTTGAAGCAGCCGGGCCCAGTGGAGGCCGCTGGACATAAATTTGTCATAGACCTAGTCAGCGCGGTCTCCTGATTCTCTGCAGCCTGTGTGTAGGGGCAAAGGCAGCGGGCAATGGGAGTGATCCAAGCTGGGGCTCACCCAGAAAAGATCAGTGACAAGGGGACCAGGGACTCGAGAGAAGGGGATAGCATGGACTTGAACGGCTTTACCAAGGGAGGAGGGTGTAGCTAATGAAAGGGGGGACAACCTGGGACTGTGGGGTGGCTAGAAATAAGGGTGGGATTCAAGCTTCAGAAAGGTCAAGATGTAAGAGACCCCATGAGTCACAGAGAGAGCCAGCTTTGCAATATAGTTACCAATGACAATTGAGATGGTCGTGCTCAATCCAAAGTAATTGTTCAGAGACTTGCCAGGACGTGTTTGGAAGAATGAAGATAAAAAACAGTGCCTGAACAAGCCGAGTTCTTTGTACCCATACGTGCACCGTCATCTGCAGGAGACAAGTGGTGGGTATGCCAAGACAAACACTGGTTCCCTCATAACGATTTCTCTGACCTTGGCCTTGCTTTTAATGTCATTTTATACATTTTTCCCTAATAAGAATGACGGACAGCCACAGTCTCCAAAGGACTAAAGTCAAGAGTCACCCAAAGGACAATGGAGAGGCACACAGCAGGAGGGAGAAGGCTGCTACAGTTATGGACCAATAATTATGCTAGGAATGTAGCACAGGGATATCATCAGAGAGACATGTGGCCAGAAACGAGATGGACAGAGCGCTGTTCCCTCCCTCTAGGATGCCCTCTCTCCCCTTGGCTATAAACTTCCTCTCTGGTTTTTAAAGTGTGGCCCCAAAGCCCCCATACCCAGGAAGTCTTCCATGGTCCCTGCCCTTTACCCACCAGCCCTTGGACCTCACCCAGCCTCCGCCTCTCTTGTCTTTTTGACTTTTCTCATGGAGGTCATTTAATCTATTTCAGCAGCTTTGGACAGAAAAGGAGAGGCTCAGACTAGGCAATCTTTAAGCTATCTCCAGGCACTGACTGTCTCAGGTTGGGAAGACACAGTCTGACAAATCTTTGACTTCAAGAAGACCTAGAAAGGACCAGAATGGCCCAGGATTCTCATCCTGGATTTTGGTAGTAGAGTGAGGCCAGTGGGGCTTTGCCTCAGGGCACTGACATTACTTGCAGGTCTTTAGGGTGTTGGGGTGAATTCCTTCTCCCTCCCCCAGGCCTTGGCAACTTCCCCAGAAGCAACTTCATATTAGTGTCCCAGGGTGTCTGCCTCTTCTCGCTGGCCTTCCCCAGTCTCCCCTGGGGCCACATCCCTGGGGACAGCTCTCCCCAAACTCGAGCATTGGCCATTCCACTCTACTCACCTTCTATGCTATTCCTGTAGGGGGCTTCATCTCAAAAAAAAAAAAAAAAGAAGGGAAAAAGAGCCTCAGAGAGCAAAAGGGCAGAGAGGAGAGAAGGAGAGTGAAGGCGAGTCCCTGAAACATTGCCAGATGAAGTTTCAGATGACAAGAAAGAAAGGAATATGTTCATCCTGACATTTTATACGACTCTATTTACAAAGCACTTCACCAACAGCCTAATTTTGTGTGGTGCTTTGAAGTTTGCCAAGCGCTTGCCCCATTTGGGTTGGACCTCCCAGCAGCCTTGAGGGGTGCCTATGACAGCCTCATCTTACAGATGGAAAGGATCACACCGCCAGTGTGTGTCAGAGGGGAGGCGTGGATTCTGGTCTTCCTGACTCTGAGACTGCCTCCTGAGGGGCACAGAGAGCAGAGATGGCTAAGTACAGAGGAAAGAAAAGAAAACAGAGACCAAGAACTGAGGGATGCATTTCCTAGTTTTTAGTCTGACAAACTAACATGAGGTGTAGCAGCAACCACTGGTATCCCAGGATGGCTGCGGGCACAGGGTCCTAGATCTGATTCACCAGGAAAGAGAGCTGTTCAAGGGGTCAGCAATCTTTTTAATTACATTCACTCATGCAGGGGAAAAGTCAGCCCCCTGAACTTGAGAGAAAATACAAGCAGAGAAATAAAGACCAGCAGACAGGGCTCTGCCTGAATCATCTAAACACTTTACATACATCCCTGGATGGAGAGAGTCTTTACCTCTGAGCAGTCGGGGAGCTCTGAACTTACAGCCACTCAGGATCTTGACCAGGGAGTCACAAGATCCTTCTCATAAGCAGCCCCCAAAGCAAAATACCAACTAGGAGTGTATATGCACTTCTCAGAGCCAGAAGGCATCACAACCCTCTGACCAGGGCCTAATTAGAAATTATCAAAGGTGTGAAAGCCTTCCTACAAGCAAGCCTCCCCTAAGCAAGCTTCCCTTAATGGGCTCCACCTGGGGTCTATTAATGGTTGGGGAAAATCTTAAAGCCCATTAACATTACTTGAGGCAGAGTTCTCAAGTGGTCGGAGGCAGAGTTCTCAAGTGGTCGGAGGCAGAGTTCTCAAGTGGTCGGAGTCAGGAAGACCTAGGCTCATCTGCAGCCTCTGACACAGCCAGGCTCTGTCCCCCCGGGGAGGTCCCTTCATTTCTCAGCATCCCCAGACATCAGTCAAAGACTATAAACAGCAGGACAGTTGTTAATCCTTCCCCTCCTCCCACCCCCCAATCACCCTGGGGTCCTGCTCTTCCCTCCTGCCCCAGATCCCATGGCTGGACACAAATTGGGTGTTCCCAGTGTCTGTGGGTCCTATTCTCCCTGTCACTCTCCTGCCCCCTCACCGCATTTGCTTTCTGTATCTCAGCTCCTGGCATCCATTTTCCTGGACTAAATTACAATCCAACTGTTTCTGGAATAGGAGGCTTTTATTAACCAAGATCCAGTGAGAAAGCCATTCCGGCCATGCAGAAAGCAAACTCATCTGCCCCCAGGGAGCATGCATGGAGAGCTCTCTTCCCTTCAGAAAACGTCTCCCTGAGAAGGGAGGCAGGAGAAATCTGGGACGAGGAGGGGCCGAGGCTGGGGCAGGGACTGGGGCTGGGGTTTTCCTCCAGCTCCTGCTGATGCTAAGAGGCCCTGGTGTTCCCCATTACGAACATTTCAGCAGTTTGGCCAGAGTGCAATTTATCACCATCATATGTTTCCAGTCAAGTTCCTCAGCGCCCCGTCTGTCTCCCCCAGTCTCAGTGGAAGCACTTGAGCTTGAAATGACATTCTTCCTCTTCGAAGTCCCTCTCACTGAACAATGACAGTGTTTAGAGCTGCCCTGGCTGGCCCTGGGATGGCTGGGCTCTGTTAGGGCTGTGTAATTGGTGTTACTCTCTGGCCTGGGCCCCTCTGCTGACTGCTGGGGGAGTGTTGGCAGTGGAAACAATGGTGGGCTCCATGCCCTCTGAAATCACTGCTGCTGATGCTTGCCTGGCTCTGAGGAGCCCAAGCATGGGGTGTCACTGGGGACTAGTGGCACGAGTTGGGGGGGAGGTGGTACAAACAGTTGAGAAGTCAGGACCCCCAGCCAGCAGAAGGGGATTGGCTGAGGCTCCCTCCCTCCAGGGAGTCACTCAACGCATCTCTGGGTATGTGTTACAGAGAGAATTGGGCTCAAATCCTCCTTCAGATGCTGACTGCCTATGTGACTGTGGGCTAATCACTTGTCCTGTAAAATGAGGGGATTTGCTTATTTGACCCCTAAGGTTCCTTCCAGATCGGAGTCCATGAGCCTCTCATGGTAGGTTTAGATATTGTACAAATTGCTGATTTTACAGATGAGGCAACTGAGGCAGGCAGAGAGAGACAGAGACAGTGACAGAGACAGAGAGGGAGAGAGAGGAAGGGCTTCCCAATGGCACTGAGTCAGTAATAAGTTGAGGGAAAACTTGACTCCAAACCTAGGGCTCTTTTCATTGTGCCAGAAGCGCAGGAATGGTGGCCAAGCTTCTAGACTTGGATGGCTTCATGATCTTGTCCATGGGGCCACTTTCCCACAAACAAAAATGGCGGCCATTCATGCTTTCTGAATTCTTGTCTTCCCATAATCGTCCCCTAGGCAGTATGCTTTAAAATCCCTTCACATGGAGAGTGTAGCCTGTGGGCTGTTCAGTGGTTGTCCATCGTTCTCACCCCACGGCTGGCCCAGGCTCTTCTCCATAAATCTCTCTGATTGCATCCCCTTCACTGGTGCTTGCTCACACCCAGTGTGTGACTCCTCATTGACCTTTAAGTGACCCTGCCTTGAATTCTCCAGAACATTCAGGATTCCTCGACTTGCGACTCTACTCCAAGTCTATGTTTTATCTTTTCCTTTTGTCATAGGTCTCCTGTGTGGTCTGTCACCTTGAGCTGGGTTGGCAGCCCCCGAAACCATCCCAACTCAAGAGGAAAACTTGAAAAAGCCTCCAAGCTGGAAAAGACAAACACTACAAGGGGCCTTAATCACAAGGTTATGGGTAGCGCTACCCCTTAGCCTTCCAAGAGCCTCCAACTGTGCTGAGAAAGGTAAGACCATCCACAAAGACTAATTTCACTCCTTTCCTCTAGTCTTCAGGGCTTCCTTGCATCATCACTTCCTTTCTCCTCTCCTCCATCTTGGTGGAAGCTATTTCTGTTTCTATTCTCTACCTGTGCCTTTGGACTCACCCTGCCCTTCAGCTTTCACAAGAACCTTACCTCAAAAGAAGTCCCGTCATTCTCATGAACCTTCTGTCTCTCTTCCCATTTGCTTGCAATCACATGTAGTCCTTTTATCCCTGGGATGTCCTTATCCTCACTCCCACTCACATTGACCAGTTGGGATCCAAAGGCATGGCTAGCCACATCTGCCTTTAGGGTTCTAGGTATATCCCGGAAGGGTTTAGGGTGTGTTTCTAATGCTACTGACTCCAGGCCCATTCTGATGAGTTCTGTCCAATGCTAGCTGACATTTATATAGAGCTTTGTGGTCACAAGGCTGTCAAACTCAAATAGAAAAGGGGGCTGAACATAAGGATCCCTGTAGGCCACTATTGCCTTAGAAAGTCACATGGTGACATTACCTATCGTCTATTGTATTTTTATTTATTTTGCTAAATATTTCCCTATTACATTTTAATCTGGTTTGAGCCACTTTGGGGGAGTATCCCAACTTTGTGGTGTCTGCTACCTCTGCTTTACCCATTAGCTCATTTGATTCCTACAACAACCCTGAGAAGTAGAAATTATATCCCTATTTTATAATTGAGTAAACTGCAACTCAGAGTAAGAATTCTAGATCACCTTGGAGGTACAATTTGAGCCCAGGCCTTACTAACTCCAAGTCTGGTGCTGTTCCCACCACACGACTTGCCCCTGTACACAAGCCTACGCACTACTCAGAAAGCTTTTCTTTGATCCTTCTACCATCGTGCTACCATGCCATTTTTCTCCTCTGTGCATTACTAAATTTCTTGCAAATGTAGTCTTCACCCAAAGCCCACCTTTCAACATACTCTTATCTCAGTACCTTGCAGACTTCCTTCTAATTTCATCACTCAGCTGAAATTGCTCTCTCAAAGGTGACCTTCTGATTGACACATTCAGCAGCCTTCCTCCTTGACATGCTCTCCCCTCCCCCACAGTCTTTGTCCTTTGGCCCTCTTCATCTCTCATCACTGGATGGCACACCTTCTTCAGGATACACGTCTGGCAGTGAGATTTCTGGTCAGATGGTATGGATACGTAATTCACTTTCTCTGAATAATTTCACATTATTTTCTACAATGAGCAGACCCGTTCATGGCTCCAGTGGCAGCACCATATGTCCATATTTCCACAACCCCTCCAACCCTGACTGTTCCCTTCATTTGTTACCAGAACAGTCTCCTCGTAGATGGGTGTTGAATTGTTGAAGTGAAGCACATGGCGGCGAGTGAGTAGAAACTGAGGGAACTTTGAAGTTGTTACTTATACTGGACGGACGCTCACGCTCAGCTGACTGTTCTTAGAACCATCACAAATGATTCCCTCTGAAATGGAAGCACCTATTTCTAATTCTTCTCCCAGGTTGCTCCTAGAGTTTTACCCAAGAGTAAATATGGCAGTCTTCTGAGTTAATTAATAAAGGCCAGGTGACAAGGGCCTCACCTTGAGTTCTTGGGGCTGCCTGATCTTCCACCAATTAATCATGGTTTCCCACTTCACACGGATCTCCCAGCTGCTCTCATGTGATATGTCAGCTGTCACAGGAGCCCCAGGCCTTCGCCATGCTAGAGAGAATCTCATCACAAGACGGGAGACAGTCTTGAAGCCTGAAGTGAAGGCACATAAAGCAGCCCCCGAAAAATTACCGGAGCCGGTGAAGAGATGCCATGGCCCGCCAGCTCGATGAGGCGTGATAGAGAGAAGAGCAATGGAAAAACATGACAATAATAGGAGAGATAAATCACAATATCCTTGCCATCTTTGAGGAAAAGGAAAAGAAGGAGCAGGGGAAGGCAATTAACCTGCCACATTTAGGTTGCCACATCTGATTTTTAAAGCAGAGAGAGAACACCAGGAAGATGTTGAAACTGTAATCTTCTGGTTGAAGGGACCTTAGGGTAGCGTCGTCTAATTTTCTTATAGTACTGGTGGGGAAACTGAGGCTCTGAGGAGTTTGGTTAAAGGCCCTAGGCCACACAAGGCAGTAAGGTGGGATGGCGGAGAGAGCTGGTCCTGGAGTCAGAGGACCTGGGTTGGAATCCCACCTCTGATGTGAACTAGTTGTGTGACTGTGGGAGGCCACTCTCTATGACAAAGAACTGAGGAGCAGATGCGGATCTACTTTGGCCTAGAGGATTTCTCCCCTGGGGGTTCCCTGCAGAAGACACAAGCTGGCACGGTGGTAGAATGCTATCAGTTATGGACTGGGCAGAGTTGGGGCACTGTGGCCCCAGGGAAAGAGTGCTGGCTCTGGGAAGAGAGGGCCTGGATTCGGATCTTCCCTTTGACATTGACTGCCTGTGTGACTGGCCCAGGAGGTGGGTCCTCAGTGCCATCATTTGTAAAATGAAGGGGCAGGAGTAGGCACTCTGAGATCCCTCCAATCCCTTATGTTCATGTGAGTGCAAAACATGAAGCCAGACAGGCTTGGATTCATTGGTCACCTAGCAGCTTCCATGCACCAGGCACTGGGATTATAAAAAAAGGGGAAAAAAAGCACCTGCCCTCAGGCAGCTCATATTCTAATGGTGGAGACGACAGGCAAATAGCTCTGCATGTGTGAGACATATGAGAAGTAGTGGGGGGGGCATCTCAAAGGGAAGGCACCAATATCTGGCGGGGGGTGGGGGGAGCAGAAAGAAGCTGGCTTGGGAGTAATAACAGGCCAGGGAGCAACGAGGCAGAGGGGAAGAGAGAGGGCCTTCTAGGAAGGCAGGATACAGCCAGCACAAACACAGCCAAGCTGGGATGGAGTGTCGTGGAGAAGAGGCCAGGGTAGCTGGATCGCAGAGGGCACGGTGGCATGCTAGGGGTCAGGAGACAGGAAAGGCAAAGCAGACAGGGTGTGGAGGGCTTTAAGAGCCGGAGGCAGGGAAAAGAGAAGAGGTCCCAGCCCAGAGCCTTGGGGTCCCCCATAGTTAAGGGATGGGGTATGGATGAAGATCCAGTGAGGAGACTGAGAAGAAGGAGAGTAAGGATCGAGCAGCATCATGAAAACTTGGAGAAAAGAAGGTTCCGTGGGAATAGGGTCGTGAACAGCATCAAAGGCCACGGAGAGAACTGAGAAGTCCATTTGAATGGGGAGTTTGATCATGGCTAACTTTGGAGGGGGCAGTTTCAGTGGAACGATGAGGTCAGAAATCAGACTGCAAAGGGTTTAGAAGTAGGTAATTTAGAGTAGAGGAAGTAGAGACACCCAGTGTAGACAGCTTTCTAGAGGAGTTTATGAGGAGAGGGAAGATATGGGACAAAGGTTAGCAGGGGTGGTGGGACTGAGTTTTGTTTTCTATTTAAAGAAGGCTGAAGATGTGAATCTGTTTGTATGGAACAGGGGAGCAGTCAGTAGACAGGGAGAGACTGAAAATAAGTGATATTGGGAATGACAGAGGGAGCAAGATTCTGGAGAAGATGGGAATGCAAGGAAGTCCCGTGTGCAGGTAAAGGGTCTGCCTTGGCAAGAAGAAGGTGAGTTCCACAGGGGAGATGGGGCGCAGGGGAGGGGGGGGGGGAAGATGTCTGAATGATGGGAGATAAGGAGGCGAGGATAAGAGGGAGTTCTTGGCAATTGGCCTCAATGTTTTGGATGAACTAGACAGAAGGATTCTCAGCTCAGTGGCTGTGGGGGGAGGAGCCACGTGAGGCTTGAGGAGGGATTGCTAAGATTAGAAAATATGGTATGGTGGGGAGGGAACAATATTGAGTCAATTAGGGAGGTGTGAAAGAATCATGTAGCAGCAGGGAGGGCCCAACTGGGGCTATAGAACATAAATCTGGAGTGGACCCAGTCAGCAAGGTTTTATGATTTTCTGCAAATCCATTCAGAAGGATGTAAAAAGGAGGAAGACCAGAGATGGCATGAGTCGTTGAGGGTTGGGGTTTGCCAAGGCGTGACTGGTGATCGGCAAGGGAGCAAAGAATAAGACTACAGAGGACAGTGTAGACATGAATTGGTCTGGATAGGAAAAAGAGGAGAGGGCAGTCAGTACAAGGATGAAGGCTTGGGAAGAAAGAGGAAGAGAGGGCATGGGGGTCATACTGAGGTTGACAATCAGGTTTAGGATTCACAAAGCAGAGGCAAAGATGGAATGGCGAAAGATTGTGAAGTTGGAGGTGGGACACGGGCTAGCAATGGCAAGCTCAAAGATCTGACCGTCTCTGGAGGTGGGGAGGAGGAGCAGGGAATGGGAAATGGGGAAACGGAGGGCCTTGGAGGAAAGAAGCACCGATACGCATGGTGAAGCTCCCCAGGATGAGAGCAGAGGTAGGGAGTGGAGAAGGACAGTGAGGCAGCAGAAGCCGGCAGCTCCTATGTTGACTTGGGGGTTTTCAGACACTCCCTTTCCAGTCTTAAAGCTCGTGCCTTGGAAAGTCTTCCATCTCTCCAGGCTGTATAATCTTCCACCCCAGCTTGCCTTCTTTTCTGCATTTCCATGCGTGATGTGGCTTTTCTGTGGGCATCATTCATTCTCCTGAGATCAATATCCATCCTAATGATCATCATGGAACAAACAAGAACGGAATAATGGTGACACTGATCATACTAACAGTCACTATTGTTTAAATGGTCCTTTTTTAGGTTTGCAAAGTAAACCTTCAATACGTGATCACAGCATGAGAGTTTTTGAGATGACCTCTAGATCTTCTAGTCCAACCCCTTCATTTTACAAATGAGTAAACTGAGGCACAGTGCTTACTGATTGGCATCCAGGGATCTTTCTGCTTCCCAAATCCTCACGCACAGGGCGGATTCCTGTAGTGTAATGCCCATTTTATAGATGAGGGATCTGGGCTCTGATACAGTAAGTGACGAGCCGTTGCCAAACAGCGTCAGAGGGGATGAGTGAACTCTCTGACCAGTGCTCCACCCCATCATGCCCCCTCACTGGGCCATGCTGCCCCTTCACCCACAATTATACAAGAAAGGAAAAAAACCCGATAAACTCAAAAGTTCCTTTTCCTGTCAAAGAGCCGCAAGGACACTGCGTTCCCATGTACCTGTTACGGTGAAGCAAGGGGAGAGATCTGAAAAGGAAAAATCGCTAGCAAGATGAGGAGCCTGTTCCCATCCCCTTTTTTCTTTTCAGTTCAAGAAAAATCCCTTTTCTGGGAAGATTCTTTGGAGAGAGACTATTTAAAAAGGTATAAAACAGGGGAATGTATAATTTATTATAGCAAATAGAAATGTCTTCGGGGAAAGAAACAAAGCAGGCGAATAGGAAGACTGAGAGTAAACCCTGAGCGGCGGCCCCCATCGGCGTGGCCTTGAATAGAGACGCTGGGCTGGGCCCCACTGGGAGCCGGGACAAAGATGGACTCACACAGCGATTTGTCAAGTATTAAAGCACATAAAAGTTGTGAGAACGTAGCCCTGCTGGAGAAACGTGTCGCTGACTTTCTGTGGGGTGGTGCCAGGCTTCTTGATGGATGGATGTCACGAGAAGGCCATTATTGTATACTGTAATAAAGAGACATCTGGTGAGCTCCCTTCTGGGGAGGAGAGCGGTCAGCTTCGCCTGGAATCCACCGGCCATTTCTATCCCGTTTGCAGGGACTGGCTTGATTCCATCGGATTTCTAGTTTTGATTCTGGCCTGAGCCCCCATCAGCTCTCCCTGAGTGACCTCTTGAAGCCTGTGGCTGAACCTGAACAAACATAGAAAGAATGTATCCTGGACAAATTTGGGGAGTTAAGGAAAGCCAAAACACTCTTGGAAGGCGTCACCTTCCCTTCCTATCAAACCTGTCGTAGGAAAGCCTCAGAAAACCTCAAAAATTATGAATAATCTTTGCCTCCTTCCCAACCCCCATCCCAGCTTCCTCCTATCCAGGGGCCTCTGGGTAATGATTTCACTTTATAAAGTCTCAGGCCTCCAGAAAGCTCACAGACATCATTCTGCACGTGTTTCAAATGGGCCTCCTGGGGACCCAGGCAGGCTCTGGTCCAGAATAGGTGTGGAGGATTTGCACAAAGAAATCTGAAACTGTGGTCAGAGTCATGGAGACATTTGACCCCCGGCTAAGATCCAAGTCAGCTCAGGCCTGACTTCAGTTTTCTGTAGAAACTACATCACCCTCTGGGCTGGGCTCAGTTTCTTTCAAATTGGAGCCAAGCTTAGGGGAGTGAGAACCCCCAGCTATACTTGGTACCCACAGAAAATGCTGTCTGTCTTCTAGTCTCTGGCATCAACTGGATCCTTTAATTCTGAATTTTGAGACAACTGGGGCTGGAAAAAGGAAAGATTGTGCGGTTGCTGAAAGAGTCAACATGAGCTCTTCAAAGAATCTAGAGGCACAAAGGGACCTCATGCTTGACCACGCCCCTTCTTCTTGCCAAGATGGCTTTGTCGGGCCAGCCAGTGTGTATGTTTGTGTTCGTGTATGTGCATGTGTGTGTGCACGTGAGTGTGCATGTGTGTGTGTGCATGTGTGAGTGTGCGCACGTGTGTGTGCCCTTGTGGGCACACATGCCAACTGGCCAGCCCTCAGGACTACACTTCAAGCACCAGAAGAAAACTTTGGCCTGATTCCATATGTTTATATGGTGCTTTATAGGTGGCATGGACAGAGCTCCAGATCTGGAGACAGGAGGACCTGAGTTCAAATCTGGCTTCAGATCCTTCCTAGCTATGTGACCCTGGGCAAGTCTCTTAGCCTGTGCTTGCCTTGACTCCCTCATCTGTAACATGGGCATATTAGCAGCACTCACTGCCTAGGCTGTTGTGAGAACATAGAGATAAGAATGCAGAGGGCTGACCAATAAGTGTTTGCTGTATATTACTGTGCCTGTTTTTCTCCTGTGTGACCTCGGGCTGGGAATCGGTTTCCTTTTCATGGAAGGGGAAATTGTGCTGAATGTGCAATCAGGGAATCTGGGTTCAAATCCCAACTCCAGCACTGACCAGCTGTGTGGACAGGTCCCTTTCTGAGCCTCAGTTCCGTTCTGTAAAATGAGCGGGTTCTTCAGGATCTAAATACATGATCTAAAGGAAGAGAGGTATGGCAGGAACCGGACTGTGCTGTGCGCCACAGGGCAGCTCCCTAACCTCTCTGGTCCTCTTTTTACATAGGAGGACAGCGCTGCTTTCTAAAGCCCCTCCCAGCTCCAAATCCATGATCCTGTGGCAGCTTCTCCAGGATGGCGAGGAAGCAAAATATTCTTGTCTGTGGCAGACAAGATGGCTGGTAAAGCTGGTTCTTTTCTTCTCTGCAGCTCTGCCTGGGATCTCTTTTCCTAGAGGAGCCTGGGGAGGCTGATGCTGCTGACGATGATGATGACAGCTAGCATTGCTGTAGCCCTTCCTCTGTGCCAGGCCCTGTGCTAAGCGCATTACAGTGATTGTCTCCTTGGATACGAGCCCAGAGGATGCGGAGGGCCAGGGCCAGGAGTCGCCAAGCATTATGCATTAAAAATAGGGGGGCTGGACCGAATGATTTAACTCCTGATTCTTATTGACAGCTTTTCTTTTTACATCCCACTCATGTCCAAGTGTGCTACTTTCCCCTCCCCTGCCCAGAGAGCTGCCCCCGAAATAACCAAAAAGACAGAGAAGACAGTTCAGCAGAAGCAGGTGTGTGGACCTCACATGACAGTGAGGGCTGTGCTCTCGCCTCCCACCTCTGAGAGAAGGCCTCGGCTTCTCCTCTCTTCTTGGGGGTCGGGGGCAGCTTCTCCCTTCCTCTCTTTGTAGAGGAGGGGTCCAGGCCCAGAAATGGGCTTCTCAGAGGCGATGCAGTGTGGAGGTGCTAGGTACCCCTGGGATCCAGGTTTACTGATCTGCGATTGAAACATCTTCCCTACCTGGTGCTCCTCTCTGAGGAGTCAGACGTTCTGGAGAAGGAGCCTCTGTCCCTCTGGAAGGCACCTTGCTGCTGCCTCCACACTCTTGTTTCCTTTCTGCAGGAGACACAAAATCAGTAGTATTTAGTCCCAAGGTTTACCCTCAGTTTGGAAAGTCCAGTTTCTGGAGAGGGAGGAAAAGGGAGAGAGAACGAAAGAATTGGACGGTGAAGCCACGAGAGTAAGAGAAGGGAGGTGAAAATGAGAACATGGAATTCCCCAATTTGCCTAAAATCACACTTTTGTTCACTGGCTAAGCAGGTGCTGAGTTTGGAGTCAGGGGGCCTGGCTTTGAATTCTGACCTTGCTTTCATTTTCTGTGTGACTTTGGGCATATAAGTTCTTATCACAGTGTCTGGCACACAGTAGGTACTTCATTAAAGCTTGCCCCCTTCCCTCTTTCCCTATCTCTAAGCCTCACAATCCTCATCTGTCTAATGGAGGCGATAACACTGGCAATAACGACCGATCTCATCTCCCATATGGAAAACTTCCTGACTCAGGGCACAATTTAAAAACAGCTCAGAAGATGTTACTGAAGCAATCTAGGAGACAACGGCTTTGGGGTGAGATGAACATGTTTCTGTGCCAGTAAAGTATCTCTCCTAGTGAAGTCTATTAAAACTAAGGCTATTCTCCCACCTGAAGCGTGTGTGTGTGTGTGTGTGTGTGTGTGTGTGTGTGTCCTTCTTTTGAGCAGGGAGAGGGAATGGGGAGGTGTGTCTGTTAGAGCTGGGTCACCATGGGCTCCCACACAACTTGTGAAAGAAATGCCTAATCAGTTTCCCTTGTCTCTGTCTTTCATCTTTCTCTGTGTCTCTGTCTCTCTCTGTCTCTGTCTCTCTGTCTGTCTCTCTGTGTCTCTGTCTCTCTGTCTCTGTGTCTGTCTCTCTCTCCCCCTTTCCCTCAATCATTTTCTCCAGCTTCTCTCTCTCATCTCTCTTTCCCCAACTTATTTTATCTTAATCTTTTATTACCATTACTTTTTCTTTTTTTCTTCTTAAAGCATTTTTTAAATTTTATTTTTAATTTATGGAACAAAACAAGCATTTCTATAGCATAGGATGACAAAGATGCTTGTACATGAATCTCCAAATCCATTGTGTACAATTTGCTATTCCTTTTAAATATATAATGAATTTATGCGTGAATTTTTGCTCTGCCCCCCACATGGCTCCCAATAGACACAAGTATATCTATGTGTGTATAAAATCATTCTCTACATATTTCTCTTTATCATTGCTTACACTCTTCCTTTTCCTACTTTCTCTTTCCTTTCATGTTCTCCCCCATCCCTTCTCTACTTTCTCTTCTTTCCTCTGTCCTCCTCCCCTCATTCTGTCTTTATGTTTGTTTCTCTAACTCCCCCATCCTCCCTCTTTCCTTCTTTTTCTCTTTCCTTCTCTTTTCTCTCTTCCTCTCCCACCCAAGATGATGAGAATGGTCATGTTCAATGGTGGACGTCGAGAAGGTGGAGGCAAGTGTGTGTGATGATTTATTTTGCCTGTTGCCAAGTAGGGTTTTTTTGCCCCTCAGGAGATTTGGCCCTCTTCTGTGTTTTGGTTTTGAAAGTTATTGTGACTTTGGAGTTAATTTGCCCAGTCTGGGTGGTTCTGATTTGTTGCTGTCTGAGGTAGTTGTTTTTTTCTTTTCTTTCCCAAAGCAAACCGTTTCCTAGATAACAGAGGTCGAGCGTCTTGTTGTCCTTGTTTGTTTCTCTTAGTTTATTCCCATGAGGCTCCCCTTTTGTGGGGCTCCCTCCCCTCCAAGCAATTGGATTGAAGGGCTTTTTGGCAGCGAAGAATCATGCCGGAGCTTGGAGAATCACACTGGGGTACTTCTGGCTCGTTTTCATATGAGCCTTAGATAAAGGTGATGCCACCCACAGTTGGGAAAATGAGATTTGGCCCAAGGACGCAGGCATTGACAGAAATAACAAATAACTCTCTTTCTGGAAGCCCAGGAGATTTCCCAAGGCTTGCAGACCTCTTTCCCTGCCACACCCTGGTGACACAGGCAACGCAGGTCTTCCTTCCTCCATTCTGCAAAGCATGAAATTAAGGCTCAGAGAGGCCAGGGCTTGTCCATGGTCACACAGCGTTAGGAGAATCCAAGCCTGGGCCTCTTTTCCAGTAGCCTCTGCTCTACCGGGGCATCATGGGACCACAGATTTAGAGCTGCAGATGGCCTCAGAGACCCTCACCAGAAGGACACCATGGCCCAGAGAATGGAAAGGTCTTGTTCAATGTCCCACCGTCACTGGGAAGTGGCAGAGGTGGCCAGAGTCCCTTGAATTTCCTTTTCAGAGGATGGATTCACAACCTTCTCAATCAAATCAACACATAATTTTGGAGCATCTGAGAGGTGGTGTTCCTCTCTGTCAGGTTTAGTTTTCTTTGGGAATCTCTTGGAAGCAAACTGGCCTTGGTCCACATAAGGATTCTTGTGCTGGAAAACACGATATAAAATTAAATCCTCATATCAAGAACAGCAAACATGTCATATGCTTAGAGATTTGCAATTTGCAGACTGTATTTCACTGAATCATGGTGGACAGAAGGCTGGCCATCGACTCAGGATGCCTAGTCCTTCCTATGACCTTATTGGCTGTCTGACCCTGGGCTAATCACAACCTCTCAGTAAGTCAAGCAACATTCAAAGGCTGTCACTTAGATGTGAGTTGCATATCTGTCCTTGTGGGGGAAGTTTCCAAACAGGGAGTTTCCCATCTATTACTGATGAGATCACAGTATTAGACCTTATCCTGACCCCAAGAGCCCCCTCAAAAACCACCCTCTCAGCATGATTTGAGAGCACACAATTTAAAAAGAGAATATTTAAGCATAAGATGGCATAGTGGAATGGTCTTATTAAAACCTTTATTAATCAATCACAGTTCAATAAAATTGCATAAGAACACACTTCTGTAAATTAATTATTAAAAAAATATTTTTGTTGCTGTCTTTGACTATATGTCCTAATGCATCTCTCTTCTCTTTCCAAAGACTTACTATTACAAAGAATATAAGAGGGGAGAAAGAAACAGTTCGACAAACTTATCACAGCTACACATTATGAGTTGGATAAATAATAGACCAGCTCCCTGTTCTAGCCTCTCCTTTGCTCTGAAGAGGTGTCCGCTTCCATCTCCTTCTGGCTACTGCCTGCTGTTGGAAAATGACGGAGAGCTCTGTGGCCCTAGAGTCACAGGAATGGTGTTGAAACCCCACCCCTGAGGCTTGCTACCTGGGTGACCTTCCCTGGTTCACAGTATCCTCACTTGTAGGATCAGAGATGGCCTCTGAGGTCTCTTTTGGATTTCTTGATCTCCCTTCTAAGGAAAGGTTGGCGATAAGCAGGCTGAGCCTAGGTCTGACTCTCAGGGGTCGTTTGGTTGTGGTAGTGTTGCAAGGTGGGCATGGTGGTGGGGTGGGCAGAGTGGTGGGGTGTGCATGGTGGCGGGGTGGGCTTGGTGATGGGGTGAGCATGGTGATGGGGTGGGCATGGTGATGGGGTGGACCCAGTGGCAGCTGGGCATGGTGATGGGGTGGGCACAGTGGCAGCTGGGCATGGTGGCGGAGTGGGCATGGTGGTGGGGTGGGCATGGTGGTGTGGAGCAATGGGGATTTTTGACTCATATCAGCCCAGGGGTTCTGCCAAAGTTCCCTTTCCTCTGTCTCCCCACAGGGCATCTTTATCTTGACTACAGAGATATTGGCAGCGCTCAAAGGGGAGGGTGAGAAGGTCCCTAAGGCCCCATCCTCCTTGTACTCACGGTAGACTCGGGCAAATTGGCTATTTCCTTTGAGATTTTCCTTATTCTTTCCGTTCCAAGTGCCCTCCCCCTTCCCAGTTACTCTGAATTTAATCAGTCAGTAATCATTAAATGCTCACTTCCTGTACCCCATTGGCGCACAAAGAGAGGCAGAGCCAGTCCTGATTCCAAGGACCTGCCCTCCTAACGGGACAGAGAATATGTAAAGATCTGTGTCCATACAAGGCACACACGGAGGCTGTGCAGTCGCTTCTCAGTTGTGTCTGACCCTCTGTGACCCTCTTTGGGGTTTTCTTGGCAAAGATACCAGAGGGTTTTACGTTTCCTTCACCGTCCCGTTTTATGGAAACTGAGGCAAACAGGGTGAAATGATTTGGCCAGGGTGACGTGGCTAGTGAGTGCCTGAGGCCAGATTTGAACTCAAGTCTCCCTGACTCTCCACACAGCACTCTATCCATACCGAGTAGATAGAAGGTGATCCAGGAGAGGAAAGCATTACCAGATGGGAGGACCAGGGAAGGCTTTCTGCAGAAGGCAGGACTTGAGCTGAATCTTGAAGCCAGAGAAACGAAGAGGTAGAAAAGAGTGGGGGGGGGGAGCTAGGTGGAGCAATGAACAGAGCTCTGACCCTGAAGTCAGGAGGATCTGAGTTCAAATCCAGCCTCAGACACTTGACGCTTAACTAGCTGTGTGACCTTGGGCAAGTCACCTAACCCCAATTACCTTGTCTCCCCCCCCAAAAAAGAGTGTGGGGGGACCTTCCAGGTTTAAGGGACAGCCAATGCAAAGGCATGGCAATGGGAACTGGAGAGTTACATTTTGTACATATTGTCACTGCACACGTGTCAGTCCATGGAATGGAAGCTCTTTGTCTTTGTGTCCACAGTCTCCAGCATGGAGTGTGTGCTTAAAAAGGGCTTGCTGACTTATGAACGGTGACTGAACCTTCATAACACTCCAGTGACGTGGGTCCGCATCTCGTCCTTTCCCATTTTACCAGCGGGGTGAATTTGCCCTGGGTCAGTATCTAAGGTGAGATTCGAACCCAGATCCCTCTGACTCCAAACTCAGTGCTGTATAACTGTACCACACTGCCGCCGGCCTCCTGAAGAGGTAGCTCATTCCAGACTCCCTTAAAGGATGAGGACTGACCAGAACGTGGAAGGAAGCTTGTTCTTTGTCCCACCAATGAGACTTGGCAGGGCCGGTGGCCAGCAGCATAGACAGCATAGTCCAGTGGGTGGAGCATTGAACTCCCAGGGCCTGAGCTGGAATTCTGGCTCTGTTCCCTGCTACCTTACATGCCCTAGGCCTCAGTTCTCTCATTTGTAAAATGAGGGAGGCGGATCAGATGACCTCTCTGGTCTCTCCTAGCTCTAGACTCATGGCCCTTTGCTCCATGACTCACTGTCATGGGGGGATGTGTCCACGCGAGATACCACAGAAAGCCTGCAGGAGACAGCACATTACCCAGTGATTCATCCAGCAATGATTCCATTCCCCTCCTCTGTGATCCATTAGCCTCAGACCCTGCCTGACTCACTTTGCCGTCTTACAAAGGGAAGATAGCGAGACAGGGTGGAAAAAGCCTTGGAGAGATGATCAGAAGACCCGGGCTGGACAGGCTTTGTGACTTTCCTATTCTGTATCAAATGAGGGGGTTGGGCTCGGTGGCCCCCAAGGTTCCAGCTTCAGATCTCTGATCCTAGCAGAGTGTTGGGAGAGATGAGCCTAAACTCCTTTCTTACTCTGAGATTCCATGAGTGTCCTTCCTTCAGAAGCCTGGGGTGGTTGGGATGTGTAAACCTGTTTCTCCAGGCCCACCATAGGAGCCTCTTCTGGATACAGCATGTGACTTTTTTCTATCCCCTAAACTTCTGACTATTTGAAAAATCCCCCAAGGTTCCCTGGTCATCCCTCACCTGCAGCCAGGGATTTTTCCAAGGATGGATTAAGGTTGTCTGTATGGTACAAACAGAAGGGCATGAGTGGGGAAGAGGCCATTCACACGTGTCTCCCTGCATCACGTGGGGTTCCCAGATCCCTCTACTCTCAGCACGGTGGGATTACTCCAACTTGTGAATCTTATCTTCAGTGCTGGTGTGTCTTGGATTGGTCGCCATCCAGATGTCCTCTCTGGAAATAACTGTTTGACTCATTTTTCCTTTATGGTATTCAGTCACTCATAAACTTCTAAGTAGCCATTTGACCATGAAGAATATGCAGATATGAGAAAGATAAAAGGGGTAGAAATGTGTCTTGTCCATGAGCTAGGTTAGTGGGGAAAAGAGTGTAAGGGAAGGCGCTCAGCCTGGCCAGAGGGGCAGGGAAGCCCCTCCTCGAGTGGCCAGTTCACAAAAGCCAAAAGGATGCACTTGGGAATTCCAGGGAGAGCAGCGTCCCGCCTCCCGCCTGCTGACTTCTGCCGGGACTGCGCTGTGCCATGTGTGCTCCAGGTTCCCTCCTCGCAGATCCCGGTCCATGCCTGTTCTGCGCGTCGCCTCCAGACGCACAGCCCCCGTGCTCTGCTTGGTCTAAGCACATTTTACTCACCAGCTGCCAGCCGGCCAGCCCTGCCATCTCGTTCTTTCTTCCTGACTGGCACCATGACTCCTAAGCATGTCTTGTTATCCCATCACCTAGCTGGCTGCTACCTCCTAACGATCTCTCCAGGCTGATAACCAGAGCTGAAGCCTCAAGGCTCATGGCACTATGTGAAGGCAAGTCCTTTTCCACCAGCATATGTCAATGACCTCCACACCAGGTGGGAGGGGCGAGGGAAATGTCAGGATCCGACGAGCTCTACAATCCTTCGGGCTCTTTGGCTATGAGAGCAACCCAGCTTTCTCAGCGCCGTGGCATGCTCCCCTGGACAAAGCTAGAGCAAGTTTGGGCAGCGGGAGGAGAGTCCAGCCCAAGGAGAAGGGATGAAGAAAGGGAGGCCGGGATCTGGGGCTCAGATGGGGATCATCTGGAGGCTGCCGTTGGCGGCGGGTCTCCACTCCCTCACACACAGTGTGTAAATGGGAATCAGGGAAGCGTGAGAGTGGGAGCATACGTCAGTGTCTTTGAGCTGTGCAGAAATGGATGAATGTAATCTGAACTCATGGAACCGGGCATCCAACTGTACTTCACTCACCAGGAATTGAGATGATTACTTTCCTAGTTGACTCATATGGACAACATTAGAAGAGAGAGACCAGAGGGGAAGCAGGGGATGGGGGACAGGGGAAGAGGATACAGCATTAGTATTTAAAGCTTATTCAATACCTTCCCATTGGGGAAACCAGACTGAAAGTACACTTAAACTTGCCATAACTTTGTCCTAGGAGAGTATGCCACAGGCCTGAGAAAGTTGTGTTACTGCTTAGCAAAAGAGCCAGAAGACCGGGAGACAAATCAAATCCTGACATTTCTCTTCCCCCCTTCCCCTCCTGCCTCATTTTCCATATATGAAACATGGAAGCTTAGATCTAGAGCTGGAAAGGTCCTCAGACATCACATGATTCAGTTCTATCATTTTACAGAGGAAGAAAATGAGGCCTGGGATAGAGAAATGACTTCCCCAATGTCATCCAGGCAGTAAGTAGCAGAGCTCAAGTTTTCTGACTTGAATCCGATGTGCTTTCCACCACACTCTGGTGCCTGTCTGAGATAAATCATTGCTTATGAATAGGTGTTGATTTGAGGTGGAAGTCAGAGAAGATGATATAGAAAGAAAGAAGGAGAAGGAAAGGAGGAGGAGAAGGGAGAGGAGGAGGCAGATGACATAAAAGGCTGGAAGATAGCTTGCTTCCAGATGAGACAGCTAGCTTGTGACAGTCAGGCTCTTCCACTGATTTTCTAGAAGGCTGTCAATTGGGAAAGAGTCATTCTTTTGCTGATTAATTGGAGTTAGCTGGGCCAGGTGACAGAGCTCTTCAGCTGCAGGGATGCCTGGAGGACAGAGGAATTCTAGGGCTGTACACAGAAAGGAGGAACTTCTCAGGGGTGTCTCTAGTTCTTTCTGTGGCTTGCGAGAGAGGAACAGAGGGGGAAAGCTAGACTTTACATTATTTTGCTGTGATGTATGCTTATTGGAGAAGGAGCTTTGCCTTGAGAGAAGCTTATGAGAGAAAGAAAAGCCTGTTGAGTGAAGAGATGGCCAATATTGCCCAGAGAGTTAATTTGTTTTCTGGCTTTAAGGGAACTGCTTGTTACTGAATAAATGCAATGTGGATATTGTTTTTGCTAAAAGAAAAAAAAAAGCGTACTATTTTCTTGCTGCCCTATTAAGAGTGGCCATTATCAAAAAGAACCTGTCACTACTTCATTGGCTCAAGAGCAAAAGAGTAGTTGTTTCACCAGTAAGGGCATTGGGGATGTCTTGAAGGGGGAAAGATAGCAAAAAAGTGATTTTGTGTGGTACGTTATTATTCCTGAAGGGACCAAGGACATCAAGACCCACAGTGCAGAGTTGTGAATTGTCCTGGGCATGTGGCCACAGTCCTTTCCATATCCTTTCTGCCAGTTTTCTATAAATGTATGTCCATCCTACTCCACAAATATCATGCATTGGTGGAGAGCATGACCCAGGTTAGACTGGACTGCAATAATTTGATTATTTCTGCTTATTCTTTCCTTTAAATAAACAATTACTATTACTCTCTTGATTCAATGTTTGGTAAATATTTTAAGAATCAGTGGTGTTTAAGAATAACCTGCTGCCATGAGTAAAGGTTGGGTGAATGAGCCAGCCCGGGGAGCAAGCCAGTACAATGAAACCAGTTTGTATAACTTGGTGGCAGCCTACTCTTGGAATAGAAGAATTTGCTTGTCAATCCACTTGGTCCTGATGCTTTTCTTCTTCACCATCTCATTGTCAATGACTTCTCCTTGATGGTTTGTTCAGGTTATTTCACTGGGTCATTTGTAAATTTGTTTGGGATCCCACTTTGGGAATCCTCTTCAGAGCCCATGGCACATGGTCATGAATATCTTTGGTGGTGACAAATCTTCCTTAAGAGAATAATTGATTTTCTGGAATTGGCTATAAGATATTCACATTCATGTCTTGTACATAAAGTACTTGATCAAATTGACTCATCTCATTTGTGGTCAAAAACAAAAATAAAAGTGTGACTCTAAGGTAATAAAGCCATGGTGTTTTTTACATGCTGGCCCCAAAGGTAAATTTCATTGGCTTAGAATGGGAAAGGACCCTTGAGGGCATCTGGTTGAACATATTCACTTTACAGGTGAAGAAATTAAGATCCAGAGGGGGAAAGTAAGTTACCCAAGGTCGCATAGGTACATCATGATTTGAACTCAGGTTCTCTAATTACAGATTCAACATTCTTTCCATGGTACCATTTCAGTTCTTAGACATATCTATGGACACCACCACTGCCCCCACATGCCAATATTTTATCATATTTATTGGGTAGACAGTGTTCTGGTATTTGAGTTTGGAAATGAATGAAAAATGAGAAAAATTAGCTTAAGATAAAGTATCTCTAGACCACAAGAGTATGACCAGAATTATATAATGAGGTGCTGTTGACCAAGTGATGTAATGTATAGGGAAACATTTTGTGAAGAGGATGTTCAGGGCTGTGGCCTGAGAGGTCTTTGCAGAGAAGGGAGAAAGGCTGGTCAATGATGCTAAAAACAACAGGACTCTCTTACAGTCCTATTTTAACTCACATTCAAACAGGTTTGAGACTTGCCTGGCTTGAGACACCCAGAGGCATGGGAGCATAGGAGCAAATGACAGGGGGATGGGGTTCCAGGAAAAAAAGATAAACATCTCAGCCACTGGAAGGTGAAGGATAGGACTGCCCCACAGGGGTGAAGATGGCGAAGGAGGGGGAGGTCTTGTCAGGTCTTTAGTGCAAACATCTTCAGACCCGAACAACAGGAGAAAGGAGATTGACAATCCCGAGAGAGATGAGATTGTCGGATATGGAGATAAGTGTAATTTCCTTTATTTAAAATAAAGGAAACAGAAAATGAGATTTTTATCAAATAACATTGCCAATGACTAAATTTAAAGAGCACATTTTAAAAGACATAGACGAACAGGTACGATTGTAGGACCACGGTACCTAATCCTTAAGTACAGAAATGATGATTTAACCTAAAGCTACACATTGAATGGAACTGCTTCTAAACTCTAAATACTGAGTAAGAGAATCCCATCCTCAGAAGAGTTTTAGAAGACATGGAACCCAATTTGACAAAAACGCCCCCAATCCCAACCCTGACCAGCGGTCACCCAGCTTGTCCTTGGTGGCCTCTGGTGAGGGGTAGTCCATCAACTCCCCCAAAGGTCATTCCACATGAAGACAGCTCTGTCAGGAAGCTCTTCCTTCTATCAAACCTATGTCTTCCCCACTGAAATTTCCCCATCACTTTTCATTTGGCCCTCTAGGATCCAGGAGAACACATTTAACCCCCTTCCATATGGCAGCCCTCGAAATACTCAAAGACCACGAGCCATCTCTTCTCCATGTGTGACACCTTCCGCTCTCCCAACTAATCCTCATGGGCACGCCCTCCAGCCCGGCTCTGCTCAGGCTCATGCCCCGCCCTGGGTGGTCGGGCTATCTTCCTGTTGAAAGAGAGGCTGGTTCTGGACACTGCTGTTTAAATTTAGTTTCTGGAACTGTCCCTTCTCACAGATGCCACGATTCACCACAGGTTTCAGCTTTCTTAGAGACCCCTTTACTCGCCTGCTAAATGTCCCAAGAAGGAAGAGAAACAGCAGCTATGCTCCCTGGCTCTAAAATTATAAGTCTTCCGTGAAAATAAATGTCTCATGACCGAATCTTTCCAATTGGCAAGAGGTAAATTTAGACTCTCTCTTAAAGAAAATAGACACAGTCTGGCCCCAGTTGAAAGTTCCAGTATTTAAAGAGGGATTATAGGCCACACTCCTCTGACCATTTGCCCAGGAAAGGTCACAACTTGCCTCTCATTTTTCTAATCTTCCTTTTGATAAAAAGCCTCAGAAACTGCTCTCCGGATGAGCTCTGAAGCCTTCTAGAGAGAGGCAGCATGGCCCAGGGGCTACAGGGCCCAGTTCGGAGTCTAGTTCCATTCTGCCTCTGTGGTCCTGCTACATATTCCCCACCTCATAACTGGATCTGGTGTTTCTTGGACCACACCCCATCCCTCATCTCTGTGCCCACACCTGGAATACTCTCTTTCCTCCACTCTGCTTTTTGGAATTGCTTCAAGGTTCCTTTCAAAAACACCACCTCGCCCATGAGGTCTTCCCTGATTCCTCCAGCTGCCAGTTTCCCCCCTGAATTTACCTTGTATGTGGATATGAATTTGTGTATGAGCTTTCTTTTGATAGATTGGAAACTCCCTGAAGGCAGGGACTTTTCCTCTTTGTTTTTGTATCCTCAGTGCTTGGCATGGAGTAGGCACTTAATATATGATTATTGGTTGATTGGCCAGCATCAATAAGACCTGGGTTCAAGTCTTATCTCTAACACATACTAGTAATCATGGGGTGTTTAACTTCGCCTGGTCTGAACAATTTACACAGACTGAAATTTCAGGGTGATTGCTGATCTTCGTTGGCAAAGGGTGCTTTCACAGTGGCAGCTCTGCAGCCTGATGAAATCACATGCCCTACCAAAAAACAGAAACAAAAATAATCCATTAAAATGACCCTTAAATCAAGTTTTAAGGCTGTTTGCTAGTGTAACCAGTGCAGATGATTTCATGATTTCCTGCCCTACTCTTTTCCTTCCTCTCTGAGGTTGGTTGACAGTTCTGGAGAGGGACGTCAGAGAGCTGAGA
This sequence comes from Petaurus breviceps papuanus, assembly GCF_028583685.1. NCBI lineage: Eukaryota > Metazoa > Chordata > Mammalia > Diprotodontia > Petauridae > Petaurus > Petaurus breviceps. The sequence goes on from NW_027186383.1 coordinate 5,716,575, forward strand.
CCCGTCGACTTGCATGTAAGCATGTGACATGTTCAAGTGGTGACACTCTCCCCTTCTTTTTAGTGCTCTTGGGATAACAGAAGACATCTCTGTGGCCTGGAGGAGATTGTGAAACTGGTTTGTGGTTTCTCAGTGGCCAAGTTCAAAGAGGACTAGTGAATGCTGCATAACCCATACAGCCAAGCCCTTAATGTCCTTGCATGGTGGTAGGGTGATAAGGAAGTGATTGACCAGTCTGGTGTGGCCTGTGAACAGGAAATCTCTGGAACTCCCCAGGAACAAGGACACTGGCATGAAAAATGAAATACTAAGAAATGGAGAATTTAATTGTGGAGTCAGGTAGGTGGTGTAATGGGCAGAAAGATGGATCTGAAGACCTGAGTTTAAATCTGGCCTCACACGCTGACGACTTCTGTGACTATCACATGAACTATTGTTGCCTGAGCTACCTGTACCCGACCTGTGACAGAGCCTTCCAAGCTTGCATTGATTTGATCAGTCACAGGTGGATACACCGTACCTTGACCCCAACCTAGTGATGCCATTTGGTCCTCTTCAAGAATGAAGGACCACAACCAGCTCTGTGACCTTAGGGCAGCTGCTCTCAGCCTCATTTACTCACTTAAAAAATGAGGATGATAATATCATATATATCTCCCAAGGCTGTTGTGAGGCTAACATGGGATAGTATTTGTAAAGCACTGTGTAAATGCCAGCTGTCCTCATTATCAGTCTCATGGGATCTTTGTAACTTGAAAAGAAGGAAACAAGCATTGGTAGGGCTTTCCTTGGGGCTGGCTCCTTGCACAATATGAAGTGTTTGGTCATTAATATAACTTTCTTTGAACACTTTCTGGTCAGAGACCTTGTGGATGTGCTTGGGGGCCAGCTTCCTGTGCAGATCTGTGGAGAATTTTTTTTTCCAAGGAAATTCTCTCTCATGGCTGCGTGTAAATTTGGAAACTGTGTGAAAGTCAATTTAATTTGAATAGCTTTAATGAGAATTATAAGCCACATGACAGAGTTCAGACCTTTTCAAATTCTTTCAATGCCAGAGGCCCCCCCCCCAGCCAATTATTTGGCAATGATTTAATGCATATTTTGCAGATACTTAACATGTACATGTTAGACTGGTAGATTGTGATTTCTGGATTCTTTGACAAGTCTTATTAACTGCCATGAATATTATTCAAAGTTAATTGTCTTTTATGCATTTCCTGAATTTATACATGGCCACAGAAATAGTTTTCTCATCACAGGTTGGGAGTATCAGTTACACAGTCGTAGAATTATATTGTTATTGTCTTTGTCCATTGTTCCTCCTAGGAGAGGACCAATGACATCAAGAAGGTGTGGTCTTGACTTGCATGTGAATTGGATTTAAATAAAGCAGAGCTGGCAATGTCCTCAGCCTGGATCTCTCCTCCAGAATCACCGAAGACCAGTGGCAAGACATAGGTCAAGATGCCAGGCTAGGACCCAGCATGTAGTGGGTGACTTTGACTTTTCTAAATTAAGATCTTTTCCAGGTCTCAGTTTATCTGAGGCCATGCCCATTCAATGACTAATGGCTAGGTAAGAACTGAGAAAAAATATGGTCTAATTTACCTTCACAATACTATCACTCTGGAAGGGGAAGATTGTCAGAGTTTCTGGACAGAACAAAGAACAATTGCTATTTCCTCTCATAAGCCATCAAAACTTCAACAATGAGACACAGAGGCTGGGTTGGGGGCTATAATTAGCCATTCAATGAAAGCCAGAGTAATTTGGGTTTTGAGTTACAGACATGTAGCTCCATTTAAAACACAAAAAACTTTTTTAAAAGTCTGTTTTTGCAGAGCTATATTTCAAAAAATATATGAAAACAATAGAATTTTTCTAGGTTAAAAATAAATAAGATAAGAAACAAAAAGAAGAGGAAGAAGGAGGAGGAGGAGGAAGAGGAGGAGAAGAAGAAGAAGAAGAAGGAAGAGGAGGAGGAAGAGGAGGAGGAGGAGAAGAAGAAGAAGAAGAAGAAGAAGAAGAAGAAGAAGAAGAAGAAGAAGAAGAAGAAGAAGAAGAAGAAGGAGAAGGAGAAGGAGAAGGAGAAGGAGAAGAAGAAGAAGAAGAAGGAGAAGGAGAAGGAGAAGGAGAA
>NW_027186383.1:5718811-5757609 GCF_028583685.1 Petaurus breviceps papuanus
AAGAAGAAGAAGAAGAAGAAGAAGAAGGAAGAGGAGGAGGAGGAGAAATACCTGTCAGATGGCACCTTAGGGTCCAAATGATACCCAAATAGGAATCATGTCCACAGCACCCTTGAGTAGTAGTCACCTAGTCTTGGCCTAAAAATAAAATCTTCCTTACCTTCAGAGGCAGCCCTCTAATGGACAATGCAAAGACAGGGAGATGGGAGATGCCACATAAGAATCAGTAATAAGGTCAATTTGCCTAGATTATAAAATTGAGTCCAGTGAAATGAAATCATTAAATTGAGAAATATACCCTGGTTTAGTACTGCTTGGGAGTGTTTTTTTTTTAAATTTCCTAGCTTGATAATAATAGCAAACCAAAGCTTTAAGTGGATTCCCAGACTACTGCTGAGTTGAGTTCTTAGTCACCCTAGACCTCCAATTTTCCCAAACTCCCATGTGTAGCTCTCCAACTGCAGAATGCAGGAGGAAATCAGATGAAGCAATGTTCTCAGCTGTTTTTCTCTTTAACCTGGTAACTTCTGATGGGTCATTTAGTGAGCAAACTGGATGAAGGGGCAAATGAGGAAGATGGGGCAAGTACAGTGATTTCAATACCATTAGCCATGCACAGACTGCATCATAGCTTCTCTGCCCATATGATTCATAACAAGTCTTGTAGTTAGTTTGAGTCATCCCTTTGCTGAGGCAAGGTCTCAACTTGAATTCTATTTGGGCTTTCTCTAAGCCACCTGCACAAGCCGTAACCTATAATAGATGCAAAAATAGGAGAGCCTCAGGTTAGTTATTCATGCATTAATTAGTCCATCTGTTTGGTTTCTGATTTTGCTTCTCTCTTTCATGGTTGCAAAACAACAACACTAGACTGGGAGAAATTTATTCTTTTATTCTAATTCATTCTACAAGCATATCATGGAATCACAAATTTGAGAGCTGGAAGAGACCCAAGAGGTCATCACAGTCCAACCCAAACCCATACCCCAAAAGAATCCCGCACTTCCTCAAACCCAACAAGCTCTCAGTGTACCTCTGCTGAAGACCTCCAGTGAGATAGAACCTGTTGCTAATTCCCGAGGCAGCTCCTTCCACTTATAGATGGAGCTAATTGATTTTCCTCCAATACAGCTTAAATTGGCTTGACATTTTTCACCCATTGTGACCAGTTGGGCCCTCTGGGGCCGAACAAAATAAATCCAATCCTCCTCAACATGATAACCTTTCAAATATATGAACCCAAGCTTTTATATCCTTTCCCCCCTCCCCAATCTCCTTATCTCCAGGCTAAACATAAATTAATTATAGATAGAGAGAGACAGACAGATAGACAGACCACCAAGAGACAGAGAGACTGACAGAGAGAGTCAGAAACAGAGAGGAAGACAGAGAGAGACAGACAGACAGACAGAGAGACAGAGAGGGAGGGAGGGAGGAAGGGAGAAAGAGAGAAGGGGAAGAGAGAGAGAGAGACAGAGAGAGAGAGACAGAGACAGAGAGAAAGAGAGACAGAGAGAGAGACAGAGAGACAGAGAGAGAGACAGAGAGAAAGGGAGAGCGAGGGAGACAGAGAGAGGGAAAGAAAGGGAGAGAGAGGGAGAAAGAGAGAGAGAGGAAGAGAGAGGAGGGGAGGAGGAAAAGAGAGAGAGGGAGAGAGGAGAGAGAACAGAGAAAATGGATAAAATGCTTGCCATGTGGCTATATCATGTAACTTAGGAGCTCCTTGTGTGCCAGATGCTGTGCTACATATTGGGGATACAGACACCCAGAAGAAACCATCTCTACCCCTCAAAGAGGCTAGTTCCTATTGTCAGTGTGACCCAGTAGAAAGATGGATAAATTTGGAGTCAGAGACCTTGGTTCAAATTCCACCTCTGACTTTTTCCAATTTTGTGACCTTGAGCAAGTCACTGAACCTTTCTGGGCTCTAGTTTCTTTATCTGTAAACTATGAGAATTTGGTTAAGGATCTAAAACTTCCATTGCAACTCTGAATTTATTATTTATGAGCTCCCTAGGGACACAGATGGCATGAAACACAGATAAGAGCAATTTCAGTTAATTGGAGGAGAGAGAATGCAGTGATAACTGACTATATTAAACTACTAAAACACTTGGAAAGAATTTGCCAGCATTAATTAATCTGAGCCCTGCAACAACATATGGTGGGAAGACCCCAAAATGTCATCCAACCAATGTCCTTCCTTCTTCAGAGGAAGGTTAAGTGACTTACTCAAGCACACAATGAGAGGACACTAAAAATTGAGCAGTGGAAAGTTGAATGAATGAATCAGGGATAAGCCTTGAAGAAAAATAATTCTGGAGGGTAAAGATGATGAAAGAATGTCATCTTGGCATGAATGGCTCATGTGAGTTCATGGTGTCAGAGCTAGCATGTTGACTTCATGGGGCATGATCCCCCCAAACATATGTATATGTATATATGTATACACACATATACATACATATACAATTGTTATGGGAATGGAAATCTAAGATCTTCCCTGCCCCTAGGCCCTTTGATAGGCTTAAGTGACTCTGAGAACCTTCTTTGATTTGAAAATATACTCTGCCCCCTAATGGGCAGAATGTAGTTACCTGGAGCCTGTGGTGGGAGGCTTGTTTTTCAGGAATGCCCACACCTTGATACTTTGTGATTGGGCAGTAGGTCAAGAGGGTTATGACATTCTCTGAGCCAGGAGAAGGCTATCTATACCCTGATGTGAGGTTTTGTTTTGGGACTCACCTTGATAAGAGTTGTATGATTTGACCAGGCAAGACTCTGGGCAGCCGTTGAGCCCCCCAGCTTTTAAAACCCAGATGTTGGTGCTTCCCTCTCTGGTAACTGACTAGGTATGGATGTAATGGTAAGACAGTTGGAAGCCTGTCTGCTGATGTTTCTCTGTATTTTTTGTCTGCTTGTAACCTTTGTATTCTCTGAAGTTTGGGGTGCTGATCTTTTTCCCTTGAACTAGGTAAATGACATGTGCTTGATTAAAGCAAGATTGTTAACTCATTTTGAGTTTTGCTTTCCTTTAGAAAATCTAATCTAACAGATCTAAGAACCTGTGTTGGCAGCCACCCTAGGTATGCTAGGGTGCTTGCTGCTACAACAATATACATGTACTTGTACATATACTATCCCATCTGACAGGAACTTACCCTTACAGGTATAATTACACAGAGTCTGAATCCTTAATTCTTAAAATTTCTTCCTTTCCTTCCTCCCTCACCAGGGTCCTATGTTGACTTCCTCCCAGGCAAAACCAATGGCAAGCCTTCAGAGCCTCTTGTAAACCCTCCAAAGACTTGGCAGTCTGACCCTGGACTTCCCTTGGTGTCTTTTCCTTCTCTGGTTCTTCCACATTCAAAGCTCACCAAGCTGTGCCTCCTTCCTGGGATTCCAGAAGGATCTTGGCCATGGCCAAGGCTAGCCTTGATTATAGACCCTCCCAACACCTCTGGCTTCCCTGTCTCCTTTCCCAGGATAATTCTTCTGCAGACTGCCAGTACAATTTTATTGCCTGCATAGAGGAAGAACGGGGACTTCAGTTCTCCTCAAAGCATGTTATTAATTTGTACCTGTCAGACCATCATAATGAGATACTCAACCCACACACTAGCCGTCTTGTCATTATTGATATCGGCAAATAAGAAGAGCAGAGGGAAGCTCTGGGATCACCCAGTAATGTCCGAGAACGTGACATTGTTACTCTTGCCTAGCGATGAATCATCATCACGAAAAATCTTATTTCCTTTTATTCATGCTTCCAAAGAGTTGGGCACGTGCATGCTCAACAAAAAGGGTCATTGAATGTCCAGACTGAAGAGACCTTGGGGTTTAGTTTAGTCCAGCCTCTTCATTGTAGGAAAGCAGGAGCTGAGACCCAGAGAGGGCAGAGGCCGGGTTCTTTCTCCAACCTCTGTCCACTCCTGTTTGGACACTCAGAATCAGAGGAGGCCTCTGAAGTTTTCTTGGCATTCTTGCTTCAAGATTTCCTTCCTGGGAGCAGGACCAACCACCGGAACTCTCCTTCTGTATGCTAGAGAATGATAGCAATCCCTTTCATTCTAGCCAGAAATGCATCTTCTTGTTTCCTGAGTCCATGAATCTCACTACCAGTGCTGCTCTCTCCATCCAACTTGGCAGAGGGCTTTGACCTCCAAGGCCAGGCAGGATGCATATCATACACATGACTTTTTTTTTGTTGTTATATAACAGTTGTAGTGAAGATCTAAGAAAAGATATAGAGAAAATCTACTTCTAAGTGTAATGTAGGACCACTTTGCCTTTAGATGCAGTTTACTGACAGTGTGTATTTAGGCAACTAAGCAACCTTGAAAAAAATAAAGACTGAGAACCAACATGTGGGCCTAAAAAAAGCCCCTATATTTATGGCCCTGTCGTTCTCAGATAGGCTTTCACCTTGAAAGCTGCTGTGACCTCTCTTTTCTGGGCACAGAAAGAGAAAATACTTCATTTGGCATCAAGGATAGCCTCATTCTCCAAATTGGACGTCTCCAGGCTTGCAGCCACGTAATTTCTAATTAAAGCGACATGCCTTCATCTTGTAATGTTTTCAATGATGGGGAAGTGCTCTGGTCTCAGAGGTATGATCTTTGAGGAGATATCCTCAACCTCAGAAGTTGTTCCCTTGGGTAGTGGCATCAAAAGATATCTGATGTTTTGCATGATTTTACATGTATGATTGATATCATATTGCTTGCCTTTTCAGTGGGTGGAGGAGAGTTGGGAGAGAGAATTTGGAACTCAAAATTAAAAAATGTTAATAATAAATTAAAATGTTAAAAAAGCCATTTCATCAGGAAAAACACATGTGCATTTGTGTGTCTCCTGTTTGGGCTTGTCCTGGTCACATTTCATCACCAGGATCTCTGTAGAAAAGTCACAAAAGCTGAAGTCATTTCATCTAGAAAAAAGAATGCTCATGAATGTTTTAACAACTGTCTCTACAATTTTTTTCTATCTCCCTGGAATAAAGGAACCAAATTTAAATTGTGGCAGGGATTTGGGTAGAAAGAAAGGAGGGACCTTTCATTTTTTCTTCTTATTCCCAGTGCTTAAAAGTTATAGGTGCTTAATAAATGTTCATTGAATTAAATTGAAAAAGAGTGACTTGGATCCTCTCTGTAATTTATCCCTTTAAGTCTCAGTTTCCTCAACAGAAAAAAAGAGGAGAATGGGCTAGATGATCTTCTGGGTCCTCCTAGGTCGGACATTTCCCACTGAGAGATAATGTATCTGCCCCCATTTTTGGTGAAATGATCTTAAGATCTTTGTTTTGGCCAGATCTGAGGTTTTATCAGTATAAGGAGTTCTCATTGGAATAATATCTTCTACTAGAGCAGGTTGGCATCTCCTTTGTTATTTATAGAGGTCAAGTCCAGGGTCACACAGACAGGATGCAGCAGAGATGAGACTGCATGTAGGCCAGCTCTCCATCCATTATGCCATACTGGCTCTTTCTCAGATCATCTGGTGTTAGAGTGACTTTCCTTTGACCCCAAGCAAAAAAGTCTCAACCATTCTTCTGAGGTGCTGATGACAGATGGGACTCTTGTTTCAGAACAGTGAATGAAAACCACTGTTATCCTTTCTACCTCACTCCCCCAGGGCTGAAGAAACTTCTAAACATGCTTGGCTCACTTCCAATGGCTTACATGAAGACCAGACTCAAGCACCAGCAGTCAACCTCTCAGGGAGATGCCTTCATCTCAGCTCATCCTTTCCACTCAAGACTCTTGGAGCTGAGATGATAAGCGCATACTTTCTTTTGGAGTATTTCACTTCCTTTTTTTAAACTTTACTTGGCCATGGTGGGAAGAGCACTAGTTTGTAAATAAGGAGATTTGAGTTCAAGACTTACTCTTTCACCTATTAGCTGTGTGACTGTGGCCCAGGCACTTTAATTCAATTAAAAAATAGATTTCCTAATCACCTAGCATGTGTGTGGAACATTATTCTAGGTGCCAGAGGCACCATGTCAGGCAATAGAGACTTGGGACCATTCTTCTGAGCCTCAGTCTTTTCACTAAGATGAAGTGGAGTAATCATGGGGGTCTCTGTGATCTGCTGTAATAAGGCGTTTCCCATGCAGCTGAGCTTGGTCCCTTCCAATGGGCCCCATGCACGGACCACTTTTGGCAACGCTTCCCTTAGTCCATCGCTAAATGACAAGTGGGACAGAGATGTAACCAGAGACTCCTATAGACCCTATTGTCCTGATCAGTGGGGGCTGTGCTGAAGATTGGTGACCAAAGAGAAAGGGTTACTCAGTAGATACTTTCAAATGAGAAACCACTTCTGCTCTTGGACCCTTCTCCACTTTTGAATGGTTGTCTTGGAACTCTACAAGAGAACTATGAGTTCTCCCTTGGGCTTCTCAAAAGGAAGGATTGGAATTCCTTCCCCTGCCCTTGCCCCTCCCCAGTGACAGCTATAGAAATTTTGGGCATGTGCCATGCTTGAGAACATCGCTTCAAGTGCATGAAGATTTCTTCTTCTTTCTGTTTCTTTCCCAGAGCACAGGTGACCAAGCATCGACCCTGAGATAGATGTTTCTGGTTTGGGGGCTACTTGTTGAGCTTGGGAGGGCAGGAATTTTGGAGCATGGATGCTGACTGGCAGGAAGAGGATGGGCTGACCACTGATGAGATCATCTTGGAACCTGAATGCCCAAACCTTGGTCTGGATCAGTCAGGACACCTGGATCCTGCGTTGCTGTTCAGACAGTGAGAATTTAAGTGCAAGTGAAATATGTTCAGCAATCTCACAGAGGAAATGGCAGGGAACAACTTGTCCTTTCCCCCATTTGTGATCAGTCTTTCCCAGGACTGAACCTGAGCCACGTGGAGAGAGCGGAACTAGAACCCCTTCTTGGAGAGGAACCCCGCCTCCCTCGGGCCACAGGTGACGTGTTAAGTGGAGGCAATGACATCCACTACTTTGAAAGGTGTTGTGGGGGAAGCATCACTCAAAACTTCATCGAATTGTAGGATTATAATAACAAATCTTTTGGAGAGGAGGGGGAACAGACTTGATGACTTCGTTAGTATAGATATAGAACTCCTGATCAGGACACTCCCTCCAGCAGTTCTAACCTGCTCCTGGCTCTGGCATTGATAGTCTCCGTGAGTGGCTTTGGGTGCGTGGGTGGCCACTGAGAGATTAAGTGATGTGCCCAGGATCACACAGCTAATATATTTCAGAGGTGGAACTTGAACCCAGGTCTTAGTGACTGAGGCTGGCTGTCTGTCTACTTCAGGATACTATCTCTTTAATTACAGCATCTTAGTGTTGGAAAGATCTTTGAGGCTACAAAGTCCAACCTCTGACCCAGTGGAGGAGTGCTATCTTTAGTACCCTGCCAGGCCAGTCTTTTTTTAGACACTTCTCAGAATGCCCTTAACAAAATCCCAAGGCAGCCTCTTATGTTTGAGGGCAGCTTGCATACCTAGAATGGTCTTCTTTTTACTGGACTTTCACCCTCCTACATGGCACCTACAGCCATTTGTCCCCATCTCTTCTTTAGTCTTACATAGAGGACTATTTTCTTGTCCATGTGCAAGAGAGCTGCAATTGAAGGCAGCCTCCAAACTCCCTCTCGCCACCCCTGCCCTGAAGTCTGCTCTTTAGGATCCACGCAGGAGCTGCAGTCACCCCAAAGATCACAGGATCAGAGTGTGCTGAGCTTGAAAGGACTTGAGAGAAGCTATCACCTGGCAAGATCATTAAGGCAGCACACAGTAGGGCTTCATGCCCTGGACTTTCTCCAATCCAGTCTTCTGGACTGACTTTTCAGACACGTTTTCTAGCTATTTCTTCATCCTGACTAGCTTCCTTATGGATGAGCTCATGCGCACGGACCAACATTCTGATGAAAGAAGAGTTGGGCTGAATTCATCTGAGGCAGGACCTGCATCACTTGCCCTTGAATTTCAGGTTCCCAACACCCCTAGACCTCAACAGGTGCTTCCCTCTCTTAAGGCCACCAGAGGTTACATTAGTTCCCTTGGCTGCCCCATCTTGCTCTCAGTATATCTTGACTGCTAGACTACCCCCACCCCCCAGATCCACTGTTGTCCTGTGTATCTGGAAAGTAAGAAAATGCTCTAAGCCTCCTAGTATTTTGTACTAGAGCAACTGAGTTTTTGAATCGAGGTTCTTGACTTTGAGAGAAAGGCTTATTTCATATTAATAGTCAATTATTAAAATTGGGGACACTCAAGTTTTTTTCCCCTGACCTATTTCCTTGTCCTAAGACCAGTCTCTCTAGGACAAGGGAGAGGGAAGATAGGATTGACATTCTCCTCATTCTGGGCATTGGAATTCCACCCAACTAGATCAGACTTCTAATTTAAAATGAATTCCTGCCCACTGTATCCCACTTAAGCTCATTTGGGTGGAGGTATGTTATGTTCTATGTCTAGCTTGCCCAAGGCTGTGGGTGTCGGGGTGTAGGGGTAGTCCCTTTGTGTGAGAACAACTTGATGTCCGTCTTGCAGTTCCTCATTAGAATAGGTCCATCTATCATTAATTGCTAATCAATGGGAGTTGATCTCCTCGCTTGGGACACCCACTCTTCCAAGCACATATAGACTGTGAGCTCACCACCACGATTGGTCTTTGGCATTTGAGAGTGTTGCTGATTCTTTTCTTAATAAAATACTAGCATTATTAATGAAATGATTAATTACCCAGAAATGATGTCTCTTGAACTTTTTAAATATCGCAATTTTATATTTATTTCTGTTAAATTTTTTAAAATCTATTTTGGTCCATCTTTCTGCTTCAGAAACATCATATCTGGAATCCCATTCTGTTCTATCATATTAACCAAACGTTCCAACTTTGTATCATGTACAAGCTTGATAAGCATGCCTCAGATGTCTTCAATCAAGCCAAATCCTGTGCCAAGAGCCCTGTGGCAGGCTTTATGTCTAAACAGGGGTTATTGCTATACATATGCCGCAGCAGGAATCTGTTGAGACCACCACCATCTTTCTGGTCTCCCAGGTTTGCAACTCAAGATGCACACGTAACTCTTCCTTCTCTTCTCCTTCCCCATATCGAATCACTTGCCAAGGCTTGAGAATTTTGCATCCAAAATAACTCTCACATTCAGTCTCTTCTGTCCATTCACATTGCCTTAATGGTTTGGTCTAGGGCACTCAGGAGCCTGCTCTTTCCTCCTAACAAGAGTAGGAAACCAAGGCAAGTTGAATGACTTTTCCTTTTACCTTAATCAGGTACAATGCTGGTTTGTGTGAAGGGAGTAAATGACAATTTTGCTGACCCAAATTGCAAAAAAAAATCCCTCCTGTCTGCTTAAAGGGAAAGAATCAAAGGATATCAACTATGTCTGCTAAGTGACCATCTGGCCTTGTTGAAGACCTCCAGTGAAGGAGAACCTTTCTCTCCCCAGGTAGCCTATTCTACTTTGGCCCACCTCTAACTGTTCTTTTCCTTATATCAAGCTCCTATCTACCTCCACCCATTGTTCCTAGTTCTGCCCTTTGAGGCAGAGTAGAACATGGCAAAACTCTCTTCCACATGACATCCACATGATACATTTAAGGCATGATCTAGTCTCATCATAGTGTTGTGTTTTCCAGGGCAAATGTTCCTGGTTCCCTCAGTTTATCCTCATAGAAACATGGTTTCAAAGCTCCTCACTGTTCTAGGCACCCATTGTTGGAAACTTTCCAGCTTATTAATATCTTTCCTCAAATGTGAACCATGGTCATACCAGTGGATGCTTCTCCCTCCTCCTGATACACTTCTCTCATGTTTGTCTTTCCTTTTCAAAGAGGACCAATGACATCACAGGGATGGTGTCTTGACTTTTGTGTGAATTGGATTTAAGTGAGGGAGACTTGCACAATGTGATCAGCCTCATTCTCTCTTCCAGAGTCATTGAAATCCAGTGGCAACATAAATGTCAGAATGACTGGAGATGGCCTGGGAGGCAATGGGTGACCTTGGCATATTCCGTGTCTGACCGAGCTCCGACGCTCCACAGCACCTCCTTTGACTGCCTTCACGGTCATGTGAACGAATTGTTCTAATCTTCCCATTATACTGGGGGAATGTTCACGTGCTTCAGATAGATAACCCCCAATTCACTCAGAAGTCTGAGCCCCATTGCTTACCCTCAATATACTGTTAACATTCTCATTGTGTTCTCCAGACAGTGAGGGAGAAGGAAATTCAGTCTCTGTTGAATTGGATAGATTCCACCATCCCCAAGGTAAGACCCACTCCTATGAGAGACGTCCAATACACAAAGCTGACCATTCAGGTACTTTTAGAAACTCAACAGTTATTCCCTGAGCCTAGACCAGAAATTACATTTCCTTCCATCTATTTGGTGCCCTCCATGATGACAAAAACTTCCTGAGTATCCTAGGTGCTAAGTAGACTTTTATTAGCACCTTCATGATCTTCAGGAGGTTTAGGGGACAGCGCTGCTTTATCCTCGTGACCAACCTGGCTTCTAAAATATGTCTTATTGATTTTATTTATTATCTAAGAGTCATGTCATGGCTACCTCTCTCACTTAAAAACCAGTTAAACAAAATGAGCCTGGCACGGTGCCTGTGTCTGACAATATACGCCGCTTCTCGCCCTCGTTGGTCACTGCCTCTGGAGGAAGTGAGGGATTCATGTCTCATTATCTGCTTTCCAGGACTTTGGGGTTTTCAGTTACTCGGTTCAACTTCCTCTGAGCCTTTTTGTTTACATTATTGTAGTGATTTGGTACATTCTTCTCTGGTTCTCCTTATTTCACTCTGTATCAATTCACACAAATCTCATGTTTCCCTGAATTCCTCATGGTCTTCATGAGTAAGATATTTAGGTGTCTGGACTGTTGTTTTACATATTCACCACAGAGTGATGATGGTGCATTACCCCCTGCCCTTCACCTTTGGTATATAAGGCATATGTTTCTCCCTTCAGCAAGAAACGCTTCCTATCTGTCTCATAGGTCCTTGCTAGAGAAGTCAGCAGTAAATGACCCAGAAGCCACCAGTCACCCAGATCTTACTTAATCTGATATTTGAGAGGCACTCTAGCGGATGCAGTTACTCTCCATTCTCCTGGCTTCTCCACGGTCAATACTTCGATGAAGTGAGATTACTAGAATGAGCTCACCGGGAGCCCTCTTCACCGGCTGGGCCTCTTCTGGGCAGGTACTCACTGAGTTATATCCTTAGCTTTGACAAGGGGGAGGAAGAGTCCAAGAAGAACCTCCTGGATAGCCTTGCCAAGTTTTCAGCAAAAGTCATAACTGAAGGTGGTTTCTATTCCAATGCCTTAGGTCTCTCTTAAATAAGAACTCAAGTACTAAATTCTTCTGCGAGCGAATTTCTAGGGCGGCTTGCCTCTGCAGACAAATCCATTTCCTTTCATCAGACAATCCAAGGAGTCATCCTTTTGTCTTTAACTGTGCCAAGAAAGCTGGAGCCAAACTCAGGGGCTCATTACAGCAGTGTGTTCATCTCAGGTGCCTGACATTGCTCTGCTTCTCTGAGAAGACCTTTGTTCCATTTTAGTCCTTAACGGTCCCGCGTTTATATTGAAGTCTGTAAGTGCTTTTGAGGGGAGGCATGGGAGAATTTCTAAATACACCAATATCCATATACAGATTTATAAACCGAATCTTCTGAAAGTTTTCAGTACTTGACTGACTCTTCCATAATCATTTCCTTTGTTATTTCAATGCCTGAAAGCATGCTTCTGATTGGAAACTTTCGTTGTCTTTCCTGCCTCCCCTCCCCTGTCCCTTCCCACTTTTGGCTCTGAGAACAGCAATCAAATGCACTGACCAGTTCTAGAAAGGCTGTACCAACCGATCCCTGATGATTCTGCCCTTTATTTGCTTCCGGTTGTTTCCCCCACTGGAATGGAATCTCCCTGAGGTCCTGGCCTTGCTTTCCTTTTTGTTTGTTTGTATTTGCCCTCAGTACTCAGGTCGCATCACACCTGATCACACACAATAAATGCTCATTCATTCACTCTTTTGCTGAGGAGATAGCATATATCAGTTGTTGAGATGAAAAGAATCATCACTAGGTGACCCAGAGGTTCATGACATTTTTGAACTTCGATAAGTTGGCCCTTCAAAGACAAATGAGTTGAGATAATTGTCAATACCTGCCACTTGTGCCCAGAACATCCCAGGTCACTTTGGTGGTGAATACCCCAGTCTAACACATTGTTGAACTCACAAACTCATCTATCTATTGCCAGGTGAATACCCAATGTCTTTCTAACTTAGAGCCATAGAGATGGACATCGTTGGGTCCATTCTCCCATTTTGGACAGACCTCCTCTGCAGCCTTCTTGTTAGGTGATCATTACCTGGCCTCTGCTTCCACACTTCTAGTGACAGGAAGCTCACTCCCTCAACAAGGCAACTCTTTCCATGTTTGAGGAGACTTCTCCTTTCATGCTGAAGATACATGCCAACCCTTCACTTGCCAGCCCACTTGTTAACATGTCTTTGGAAACAAGAGTGGCAGCATTCTAGAGACCTGGTGCTGGAGGGTAAGTACAAGGCTTTTGTGTCCTTCTCTGAGGCTGTAAAAGGTTTATAATCTAGAGGAAATTATCAGCATGTGTTTTTTCATGGAAGAGTAGATTGAGAACTAGAAGGACCTGAGTTCCAGTTCAGCCTTTGCCCTATCTTGGCGGTGTGACCTTTGCCCTTTCAGCATTCCAGACACATTTCTTGGATTGTAAATGATGGAGTGGGTGTCATTCTGCACAGATGGAAAGAATTTCTTGCCTGGGAGGCCCCTCAAAATGAAATCACAGGGCCCATTTAAAACAAACAAACAAAAAAACAAATTCCTTTTAATGCACAGGGCAATTTGAGTAACTTAGATAAAATGTGATCCTACAAGTGTCAGATTATAGATATCTACAGTTCTTGTTAGCCTTGCTAAGCTCTTTCACCCAGCTCGGTCCCCACAACAGAGAATCCCTGGGCCTAAATAAAGCTGTGTACTTGAGAGTGTTTTGGGATGTATTACTGACTGACCTTCATTTTAACCTCTAAAAACATAATGCCATTCCACACCAAAGAAAGTACCAGTTTGAGAGGTTGCACTTGGGCCTTTAGCACAGACTCAGTCCTGTCCATTCTATACCTCCCTCCCACCCCCCTCCACCATCCCACACATTTACTGGAATCTGGAGTGACCAACTCCAGCCAACAAGCTCAGAAAGGAATTCTAAATTCATGCTAGATTGCAAATGCAGAAAATCTCTTTCCCAAGATAACCATAAGTCAATCCCTTCAATTACTCTTTTGCAGGCATTGTGTCCCAAGCTTATTTCTATGCCCTAATGACAGTCACCGTCAGTCAGTAAACATTTATCAAGAGCCTGTCTTGTACGGGACACCAGGCCAAGCCTGAGCATGCCCCTGATGTAACAAGGCAGATAAGGCCCATCCTTCATGGTGGAGGATTTTGTGCCCTTGTGGTAATGAATCTTCCTTCTGCCCTCAGGCTGGAGCTAGCAAGGTCTACCCTGAGGTTCTGGATCCAGTACAGTGATTCTGGAGAAATGTGGAGAAATGAAATTTGCTGGAAGTATAGTCAGGATTTTATCATTGTCAAAGTGGGGCTATCTTTTTGTTCCCCCCCATAATCCAAAATGTTTTATTGTTGTTTTTTAGTCACTTAGGCCATGCATTCATAGGGGATTGGTTCCAACAGCTCAGGCTGCTTGCCATTGGTTCTCACAAAGTGTGCTTCTCTGGCTGGCGTTTCAGTTGAACCCAAGTGCCTTTTTCTTTGGCTTCCTTCTTCTTCTGATCATTTTCCTTTACCCGCTTCAGGAAGCTATCTCTGCTCTTGGAATGCTTAATATGCTCAATACACACATTAATTCTTTTGGCTAGAATCTTGCCCTTAACCTGATTGTTTACAACAATGTCTACAGCATGCTGAGTAACATTATAGACCCGTCCAGTCTTGCCATGGTAACATTTGTGGGGCATTCCTTGCTGAACTGTGCCCATACTTATACAATATCACCTTTCTTGTATATTCGCACATATGTAGCCAAAGGGACAAGACCATGTTTTCGAAAGGGCCTAGAAAACACGTATCGTGTCTCTCTCCTTTTTCCTTTTGTGTTCGTCATTTTGGCAACTCATGTGAAGCAGGAGCGGCTCGACCCCGTGTAGCTGGAATATGGAGGAGCCGGCCAAAGTGTGGCTGTCTTTTGCCAACTACAAAGATGCTGACCAAGAAGGGGTCCTCCACTCTGGAACTGAGACACACAGGGAAATTGGATTGAGGGATACCACATTCTCTGTCCAATATGTGAGAGGAGAGCAAGATAGGTCACCCTATTAGCTATGACTGATAATCATTCATTTAGAGCTTTGAGTCAGACAGTCAACAAGCAAGATACTGTGTAAAAAGTGGAGGCACAAAGGGAGGTCAACACTGTTCCTGCCCTCAAGGAGCTCCCATTCTACGGGGGGAGATAAGATGCAACAGAAACTTGCCTACAAAGACATACTTAGAGCTATCTGGGGGAAAGGCATCAACAGCTCAGGGGCCTGGAAAAAGCTTCCTGCAGAAGGCAGGGTTTGAACTGAGTCTTGAAGAAATCAGAGAAATGAGTGAGGAAGGAGACAGAAGGGGAGAGAAAAGGCAGGAGGGAGAGCCAGTGTGAAGACATGGAGGTGAGGGATGGAGGGTGGTGTGCCAGGCACAGCCTGAAGGCTGGTGTCAGTGGACTGGATAGATAGGAAGGGTCCAAGATGCAAAGGGTTTGAAAAACCAGTGAGAAAGTTTTGTATTTTATATGGCCTAATAGGGAGCCACTGGGGCCCGCCAAGCAGAAAAGTGACATGGGGAGACCCGGGCTTCTGAAAGATCCCTTGGGCAGTGGAATGGATGAGGAATTGAAGGGGGACTTTAGAGATTGTCGAGTTCTTAATTGTATAGATGAGGAAACTGAGGTTCAGGGACGGCTCAACATCAACCAGGCAGTAGACCTCTGAAGCAATATTTGAACCTTCTTCCTCTGGCCTGATAGGCAGGGCTTTCTCCATGATGTCATACAGCCTTCTAAAGATGGTGCATTCTCTGCCTGCTCTCAGCAGCTCCACTGGGTGGTCTTCTCTACTTGGGATGCTCACAGGGGCTTTAAGGATGGGCTGACATAGTTCCGGCAGTGAACTGGAATGCAACATCTCTTTCTTCAAGGGCAATGAAATGATGGTCTGTTCTGGCAGCTTCCAGATCTTGCCCAAATCCAAAAATAATAGAGGTGCCACAGGTCTGAATCTGGAGGCTTACTTAAAGCTTTTATATTATGAAAGAGGAAAGTGTGTGTCATTTCCCCTTATTGATCGCTATAAAAGGTGGACCCCTTCCACAAGTGTCCGTACTCCCATGAGTCAGAACCATCCCAGGCAAGGCCCAGACACAGAAGCCCTTCCCCTACAAGGCACCAGTGGATATCTCCAAACCAGCCAATGTATCTTGAGGCAGTCTAGTCACTGAGATTCTGAGTTGCTTTTAGCAATGGGCATGTCTCTGTGGAATAGGGAGAGGCCACTCATGAAAACTTATGACAGCAGAATTCCTCTAAGCAGCCCTCTGATTTATGAAAATCTCACCTCAGGAGGGAGAGCATTTTTGGGGTGGGGGGGATTGGAACCAGACCAGAAATTTATTTTAGTTCCAATAAGGAAATTTCTACCAAAGCAGATTGTCAACAGTTCTGTAATTTAAAATCTCAGAGATTTGGCTAATGGCACAGAGAGGTTAAGTACTTGGCCCAAATCATTACAGGGTATTATTAACCCCATTTGCTGTAGGAGGAAACCGAGGCTCAGGGAGATTCCACAGCACAGTAGGCCAGGATTCAATAGCTAGTAAGTGTAGAAAAGGGAGCTTGAACCCAGGCCTAACCTAATTCCATGTTCTTTTCACTACATCAGGCCCAAAAGGAATTGTCAGAAGTGGGTAGAAGGAGGGACCCTCATGTAGAGGGAGCAGCTCACACTGGCACATGCTTCCCAAGGCTTGAATTGTTTGTTTACAGAACCATAACTGACTTCCTTTACATGGAGACCTCAGGAGCCCTGCTGGGCAAAGGTGTAGTCAATCATTCAGCTAATAAAAACTCACTAAACTGCTATTACACAGTCAGGCCTTATGCTAAGTGCTGAGGGTGGAAATCAAGACAGTTCTCAAGAAGTGATTCTGGTCTGGGCAGTCAGTCCACATGGCGGAGTTCAGCTGCAAGGGTGTTGGAACAGCTTGGAGGAGGCAGTTACAGGGCAGGTGGCAGGGCCCAGTGGTTCAGGATAGATGGCAATGCCAGGGGGCCTAGCAGACACAGTGGCAAGGAGCCATGGTTCTTAGGGCACAGGGACCCCTCATTTTACTTGAAGGGCTGTATTTGGTGCCCTCCTGTTGATCATACCCACCCTGCAGCCAATTGGATGGAGGGCACTGAGCTCACAGCAGTTGAAGAGTTGAGAGTAAGCCCATGGTCAGAGCGGAGCAGGTATTCTGGGGTTCTTCCTATAAGGGTGGGGGTGAGGGGAATCAGGAACCAGAAGGGGATCCACTGAAAAAGAAGCTTCCAGGAAATGAGAGGAAGGACGAGTCACAGGGGAAAGGGAGAACTTCAGGACAGGAGTGGGTAGGCTGAAGAGAAGTGCTCCTACATCATGGTGCCCTCTTCCCTCTAGTGGCCAATGGGTTCTGACGGTGGGAAGTGGGAAGGATTGCTGCCGCCTAGTCCTCTGGTTCTGTACCTTTCCCAGCCTTGGTGGGATCAAAGACGAAAGAGTTTCTGCCCTCAACAAGCTTATATTCTATCAAGGGAGACAATGCACACATATCAAGGAATGTGAAAATTGGGGTGAAGAAAGGCATGAGCAGTTGTGGAGATGAAAGAAGGATACAGGAGCAGGAGGAGAGTTCAAAGATCAGAACCAGGAAATGGTAAAAGGCAGCTTGGTTCCTTCCCAATAGGGTTAGGCTGATAAACATCTGCTAATCTACTGCAATGGACGGATGTCTACAATCCTGTCTTCGGTTTCACTAGGGCCATTTCACTAATTTAATTACATCTGTCAACTGCATTGCTGAAACCATGATGGGTGAACCTGGGGTGAGGTCTTTCCACACAAGGATATTGAGAAAGCCTCCTGGGCCTGGGGAGTGGGGGAGAGAATGAGTCTAGCTCGGAAAGGCAGATTTCCCTGGGGTGTCACCATTACTAGTGAGCTGCTTTTGGCACCATCTTGCCAAGCTGGCCATTCCATGTTCTCTGCACACAACTCCCGAGATCAGGTGGGATGGGGTGGAGGGGTTGGTCTGGCAAACTGGACAGTGAGCTGTTCCAAGTTCTGAGTATTGTGGTGAGTTTGCTTGAAACTGAGTCCAGCAATTAGCTGTATCCTCATGTTTTCCCCTAAGCCCAGGGTTAAGTGAAGGAATTTGGAACCAGCCCAGTTTTGCTGGCCAGAGGGTTGAAACAGCGTACTTTGTCTATGAGGGAACCCGCATAATGATGCAGCGCAGATCATCAGTGATGCAGCTTTTTTTCTTAGCCACAGTCCAGATGCTTCTTATTTGGAGTCAGCGGTGGGGGCAGTAGGGAGAGTGGGAAGGATGTGTCAAGCTGATCTGGCTACTCGCTGGAAGCCACTTGACTGACTGAAGTAATCACCTCCTCCTTTCTTTCACCTGGGCACTCGTTCCTTGTCCCCTATTCTTTGCAGCTCACTGGGTATTTTTCTCAATGTTAGGACTGGAATTCTCCCCTGTCTGGCTTTTGCCTTTGCCTGAGAAAGCTCTGCTGGGGAGTCTTTTAACTTTGGCCATTACTCCATGCCTCCATATGCACTGGGCTCCAGTCAGAACCATGCTACCAAACTGGTCTGTGTCTACCCTTCAGTGCTGGCTGAGGTTTGGGGCTTGAACACCTCAAGCACACCTCACCCTCTCCAGAACCTCCTGAACTCGAAGATGCCACTGACCTTCTCTTGAGCAATGGAGAGGACTAGGGACTCCCCATCTGCCCTGCCATCCTATATTACATCAAATCAACACCGTTGTGCTCCTGTGAAGGGCAGGAGGAGGCCATCTGCTTCTCCAGCTCTCCTTGCTCTGCATGCCCACCATCGTCATTCCAGGGACCTATCCCACCATCTTATGCTTCTCTTTTGCCTTCTGCAACCCCTGTTCTATTGTTAACAAGCTGCCTTTCACATTAGCCCTGCGTCCTCTTCCTGGAAGTTGCTTTGTATATACTTGTATTTAATTTTCTAGATACGTGTGGTTTTCTGACAATAAACTATGAGCTCCTTGAGATCAGGGACTCTTCCATTGTTTTTTTTTTTTTTTTTCAAGTCTCCAATACAAAAAATAAGTAGCTATACTAGGAACTTAATGAATGAATGTTTGTTGAAGTGAATTGAGTGCCTCCCCCACATCTATTTTTTTTTAAAGCAATTGGGGTTAAGTAACTTGCTCAAGGTTACACGGCCAGTTATTTTGTGTGCGTGTTAAGTATCTGAGGTGAAACGGATCCCGGGTCTCCCAACTCTGGGGCCAGCGCTCTTACTCACTGCGCCACCTGGCTGCCCCACCCCACATCTATTTCTGACCACCTGGATTCTGAAATTATCCAGAATTCGTTTTGCATTTAATTTTCAAATTCTTATGTTGGTCCATGTTGTCTTCCCCTGATACAACAAGGTCCTCCAGGGCAGATATAGACTTAATTTTACCTTTAATCTTACCTCCAGTGCCACAAATATTTTTTGTATTTACTCATATGTCTATATAATGTTTCTTCCAAAAGAATTGAAGTTACTTGAAGAATTGAAATTGAATTTGAATTGAAATTGAATTGAATTTCCCCCAAAAGAATTGAAGTTACTTGAAAGCAGGGATCACTTCATTTCTGTGTTTGTACCCCTGATACATAACTGAGCACTAGTCATGTAGTAAATGTTTGTTGATTGCTTAATGGAAGGAAGAGAAAGCATATGTTGAGTGCTTACTGTGTACCGTGATCACTCTCATTTTATTGATCATGAACCTGAGATTGTGAGAGGAAAGTGACTTGCCTAATACACAGTTAGTAGGTGTTCCTCATTCATGCAGTATTTACTAGGCACTGTTCTGGGTGCTAGCGACCACAAAACCAGAAAAAGGCCATTCCTACCCTGAAGGGGCTACAGTTCTATGGGAGGAAAACAACCATTACAGACAAAAATGAATAGGACATGTATAGAAAGTTAAAAACCAAGTATGCTGGAGGTGAGGAAGAGGTGCCTCACATCTGGAGGGATCATGAAAGTCCTTGTGCAGGAGGGAATATTTGAGCTAAGCTTTAAGGAGTTAGGATTCTAAAACAGGTGAGTATAAAATATCTTCTAACTAAAAAACCTGGGCAAAAAGTATGGCGTTTGTAGATGTAGCCCCAAATAGCTTGTGCAGGGAATTGGTAGGGTGACCCCTTACCTAGAATCTGGACTTTGTAAAGAGTAAAGGGAAACAGTGTGCAATCAGCATGGAAAGATAGATTGAAACCAGACTGGGAAGGGATTCCAACAGTAAATGAGAAGTCTGAGCTTTAATTCAGAGGTGATAGGGAGCCAGGGAGGCTTTTAGAGCAGAGGAGTCATTAGACTGGTGTTTAAGAAGATTGAGTTGAAAGCTGCTTGGTGGATGAATTACAGATGAGGACTTAAGGAAGGGAGACCAATTAGGAGACTAGGAGTTCAGGTAGGAGGCAATGAGCTCCTTAGCTAGGGCACTGACTGTGTGACTAGACATAAAATAATGAGTGGAAGAGATCATGTGAAGGTTCAAGTGACAAAATTTGGCAACAGATTAGATAGGGGACAGGAGAGAAGGAAGAGGCAAGTATAAGTTTGCGGTTTGAACTCAAGGGACCAAAAAGGCAGTGTTTCACTCAACAGAAATGGGTTCTGTTTGGCCACATTGAGTTGGGGACACTCAATTGGAAATGTCCAATTGGCAGTGGGTTACATAGGGTGACTTGGGCTAAGTCAGGTCTCAAACTCAGGTCTCCTGCCCTTTAGCCAACAATCAAATCAATCAAGAAGTGTTTATTAAGCACCTACTATGTGCTAGGCAATCCATGAGGCAGTAAAAATACAGGTACAAAGAAAGAAACAAGCCTTACTCACTAGGAGCTTACCTTCTGGCAGGTCAGCTAGTCTACCCCGTGAAGGTCAGAGATGAGAAATAGCCTGTTCCAGTTCATAAGCTACAGAACTTGAACTTTTGATTCCAAATTCTGGATCCTGAGTCCTTTCACTTACACTGCCCCCCCCAAAAAAAACCCATTGCTCCATTTGTGGACCTACCCCCTTTAATGAGACAACTACCAATAAGAATTGTAGAACCATTACTGGCCACAGGCTCTAGCTGTTGATAATATACCTTGTCCTTTCTCAGCTGGGGTTATTGGTTTATATCCACTAACTATAGATTCTCTGGGGCTCAATTTCTGCCCTCTTCTGTGGTCTGCTGTTGGTTCTGATTTCATGTCTTTGCATTTCTCCAGCCATTGGGACAGAAGCAGGTTTCCTCTTAGGAGCCCTTAAGGAAGGGCTTAGGAATACAGGATGCCAAAAACATTGTAGTTACTCAGCACCTTCCTGCCCCAACTTGTGGAGTGCTTCCAGTGGGGGCCTTTGTGGAAAGTGAGCAGAAATGGAAATAATATATAGGTGTATCTTTGAAAAAAGGTCATATCAACCTCCTGCTTACAAATGAAAAATACCGGTGAAGGAAAGTTGAGCCAGACCTCTGATAGGCAGCTTGGGAAGGAACTCCTGGGAGGTGAACATGAACACTTGTGGTCCCATCTCACATTCTGACTGAGAGAAAGGGACTTTTCATGAGCATTCAAAATACATAGTAGGAGATGTTGAAGCCATATTCCTTTTTTTTTAATGTAGAGTTTTGAGAGAGCTGAAAACAAAATGCAGATGTCTTGAGATATGGATTGAGTCCCTTCCCAGTGTTTCTCTGTCCCAAACCACAAAGACTGGCCACATTAGGGAGTCTAAAGGGTGGAGTGGTTGTGCTTTAAGAGAGAGAAGAAAAAAAAAATGAACCTGATTTCATTACATGCAGGCATCTCTTTGAAGGATCAAAAAAGTAAAAACTAAGCCAATGTTCCATGTTTTTCCATGGAAACTCAGCTTTGGTTAGGGACTCCTCTTTCCTGCCAGTTGTAATCATAGGAAACTTTCACTAGCAGGTGGTTAGAACATTTTGTCAAGGTCATTGGTTGAGTTTCATACTAGGACTAGAGCCAGAGGGAAGTCCACAAGGATTTATGATGCCATTGAGCCTCCACCCACTCCACCCATCTCCAGAGGGACAGCTTTGGTTTTCCATCTTATCTTCCATGTTCTGTTTGCTTTCACTACTGTGGATGCTGCTAT
Organism: Petaurus breviceps papuanus; assembly: GCF_028583685.1. Taxonomy (NCBI): domain Eukaryota; kingdom Metazoa; phylum Chordata; class Mammalia; order Diprotodontia; family Petauridae; genus Petaurus; species Petaurus breviceps. The sequence continues at coordinate 5,740,314 of NW_027186383.1, forward strand.
GAAAGCTAGGGCTGTCAAAATCTTGGACTCTTCCATGAGGTCAGATAGAAGTCCTTATGTAAGATGGGGGCTGCCTCACCTAATGGAGAAGGTGCTGATCTTGGAACCAGGAAGATCTGGATTTAAATTCCACCACTGGTGTTTACTAGAAGGATGACTCTGGAAAAGCCCCGCACCTCAATGAGTCTCAGTTTCCTCATCTATATAATGGGATAGGAATGTTGATGCTGATTATCTCACAGGGTTGTTGTAAAATTCATGACACCATGGAAGCAAAATGCTATATAAATACTGGAATGTTTACTAACATTCTATAGGTTCACAACCCGAATTAAACAGATGGATGCATCAGTGCAGGATTTCACCAAGGAGCGTCAATTCCTGGCTTCCTTCAGAACCCAGATCTCTTGCCAAGTGGTCTGCAATGATTTTCTTAATGCCCCTGGGGCACCAGCCCTCTCTTCCTCTTAAAATTCCTTTGTATTATTTTATGCACACATGTATATGTGTAAATATGCACATGTATGTAACTGTGTGTGTACACACACATACATATCTGCACGTTTTCAAATACTCATATATGTACTTTGCATTAACTTGTATATATCACCCTCTGCCCTCAGTAGAATGTGAGCTCCTTGAGGGTAGGAACAATTTTCCTTTGTTGTCATTGTATTCCCAGAAATTAGCACAGCTCCTGCTCCACAGAAAGTGCTTAATAGATTTTGATTGAATTGAGCCTACTGTATTGAGAATCATCTGGTTCAATGGCCACATATTAAAAACAAGGAGACTCAGTCTCAGGGATGTGAAGATCCTTGTTCACAGTCTTCGCCTACTAGTAAGTACTAGAGTCAGAATCCAAACCCGATCTCTGGGATCCCAATCCACCTCTCACACGAACTCTCATAGATGCCAAGCCCATGCCTTTATTATGCCCTGAGGATCATGGGGTCATGACCCTAGAGCTGGAAGGAATCCCAGAGGTTATCCGGCCCAAATTTTCATTAAAGATGAAGAAATGCATATTCTAGTTTATTGCCCCCCTTCGCCTTCCTGGGACCAGTCATTTCCCTGGTGTAGGGAGTTCTTGCTGAAGAATGTCATCTACCAATGCAGACCTAAGCTTTTTCAGCCCCTTCTGAGTCTCAGAGAGGTGCCCAGGGCACTGCCCAGGTAGAATGACCTACCCAGAGTCACACAGCCAATGTGTGCTCAAGGTGGAGCTTGAATCTAGCCCTCCTGACTCACTCACGTCTTGCGCCTTCTACCTATTTGTCCTGGTTGGACCCTCTGGGGCCAAGTAGAAATTGACTTACTTTTTTACTCGAATTCTCTTTCAGCTCCTGAAGTCAGCTCTCCCCCCCCCATGAGGTCTTCTCTTCTCCATGCTGCATACCCCAAGCTCCTCTACTGGATTTGATATCCTATCTGCTAAATAGGTTCTCTCCCACTTCTTTTCCATGAGCCAAATACTCATTGTAGGAGGGTGAATGACTGACAGGTCAATGTTGTTGGCATACAGGAACAACCAGAGTAAACCAAGCCCAGAAACCTCAACACATATGTGGAAAGGAGCTTGGGCAGGGATTGGATGGACTTTCCTACTCCCTCCAGACTGGAGGGCAATAAAAGTCTGAACAAGCATCTTGTATTGGAACGAAGAGGAGCTTTGAGAGCCTCCTGGGGAAAAATTTGAAAACTTGCCCAAACCTCAGCCCTAACGACCGAGGCGCGTGGCTCGTGCTCCCTCCAGCCAAGTTGGATGCAGCAACCTAACTTGTTGTTGGCTTTTTTTTCCTACTTTTCCACTTGCCTCGTGAATTCTGAGAAGTATTTTCCTTTCCTTTTCAGTCCACCTCCCTATTGGGGGGGGGGGGCGGATTTGTCTGCGCAGCAACACGATGCAATATCAACTTTTTGCTGCTGGAACAATTGCATTTGACACTTGTATTTCTTTTTCCATGCATCCCGAACCACGACACACATCTTGTTAAGTAATCATAACTGATCCGGTCAATCACAGCACTCACCAACCACACTCAACAAGGATGTGTCTGTTAGAGCGAGGTCCAAGCAAAGAGTCTTAATTCCATCCATCAGGGCCAAAGTTGTTTTCATTGTACAAATTGTCCTCCAGATTCTGCTAGCTTCACTCTGAATCAGTGCGATGGGTCTTCCCAAATTTCTTTGAAGCCCTCACTCTCCTTTCTTAGGGCGCAGTAACATCACTTTGCGTTAATACATCAGAATGGGTTCGTTACTCTCCAGCAGCTGTCACTCACTTCATCCTCTAGTTCTCTGCCAATATAAAAGAGCTGCTATAGCTGTTTGTCCATATGGATCCTTTTCTCTGATTCTTTGGGGACCAGAGGGCTATCACTGGGCCTAAGAGTCTTCCTAAGTTGGAGGCAGAATTGCAAAGTGCTTTCCAGAATGGCTGACCCAGTTTACAGCCCCACCAATGGTGTAGCAGCGTGCCTATGCCCCATCCCCTAGAGCCTCCAATATTTGTCACTTTTTCTTTTTTTTGTAGACTTTGCTATTCTGATGGAATTACTTTCATTTGATTTTCTCTGATTATTTGCTATTTTTACAATTTTTTCATATGGCTGTTAATAGCTTGGGTTCTTTCTTTGAAAATTGTTCATTTCCTTTGACTATTTGTCAGTCATCAGTGGATTTTTCAGTCTCATTCATGCTACATGTGATTTGACTCCTTCTGTAAGCTCATGAACTCTCCAGGCCTTTCAAAAGTGAAATGATTCCCAGTAAACGGGGGTGAAGACAGTTGAATAGCCCACAGGGAGTGGGAGACAGAATCATGTGCGACCTGAGGTATGGGGGATGGCTTGGTCCAAGCGTCCAGATGGTTCCCTCCTTCTTAGAAGTGCCTCAGAGCCCAAGATGGAGTCAGCTTGCATTGGACTGGGCTTGAAAATCAAAGAGTAGTTTGAAAGTCACAGGCTGGGCATCCAGATGCCCTGTGTATTCTGCAGCTGAGTAGCAAAGCCTTGGTACAGTAAGTTCCCAGATCTTCTTCTTTCTGGAATTGTGTATTTCTCTTTGTGCAGCAATGAGAAGGGGGCCATCGGCATTCAGGCACTAGGACCAGTGAAATGGTCACCTGTCATCCTTGCTGTGGAAGGGGTGCTGTGTCAGGTACAAGTTGGGCTGGATGGGCTCAGATGTCTCTTTCATCTTGGAGATTCTGTGATGCTTTGAGCATACCCTCAGTAGGTAAGGCATTGTGACATCGTGGCTATAGAGGGAGACCCGAGTTCAGATTCTCCCTCTGACCTATCCTGGTTTCATGAACCTCCATCTCTCAGTGCCCAGAAATCTCTTAGGCTATAATCTATGTAAAGTAGAGGTTATCTCATTTTTACAAGGTATAATGCTAGGCACATTTTTGGTTTTGGATTTTATTGCCTTAAAGGACTCCCAGTGAGGAAACTTCCTCTCTCTGCTAATGTAGATGGGTACTCTCTCTGCAACGAATAATCTTAGAGTAGTCTGAGCCACTGAGGGCTTCAATGATGGTAGGAAACATTTTGTTCTGGATGGGGGAGCCTTGCACTTGGAATCCAGGAGACCTGGTTTTGAATTTGGTTCAGATTATTTTTAACTGAGTAACCTTGGGAAAGCCATTTAAATCCTATGCTTTAATTTAGTCATCTGTACAATCAAGGGACTTGATTTGAATTTTAAGGCCCCTTCCAGCTGTCTGTGATCAGTCCCAAGGCCCCAGCATCACCCAGCCAGGATATCTCAGAGGCAGGATTTGTACCCAGGTTTTCTTGACTCCTCTGTTTGCTATACCATGCTTTCCTACTGTGGGGCACCCAGTAGGTGTTTGTTTTTTATTCCTGACCAAGTTGTCTAGCTGCATTGTTTAAAGGAGTTGCCCACATTGATGAAAGCACAGATCAGGTCTCCACTCCAAACAATATTTCACTGAAGGGTAGTAGATGAAAGTTAACGAAAGTGTCATCCTTTTACGTTTCCTCTCTTCCTAGGATGGATCCTGCCAACAAGATCCAATCATACATTTTCTTCTCGGTTCCAGAAGAGCCAGAAGTCAGGAGACCAGCCTGGCCAAAGGCCCAGCTGTTGTCACTGACACCAAGCCCACCAGATTCAGCCCGGAGCATGCCAATGATGGGGCAGAAAGGGCCTGCTGCATTCCCAGACAATGAGATAGGTGGTCACTGGACAGCTGCTACACCCCTCTGATGGATGGGGCTGCCCTGCCCAGGCTGTGTGGAGGCAGCCTCCCTGAGCTGGGATGAAAGGCTGCTGGGAACATTGCACAGGCTCTAGTTCAGGCTGCCTTGATGGAGCTCCCAGATTCTGCCTAGGTGTGCAATTGCAGGGGAAGACAGGACTCTGGGCCTGATTCAGCCCAGGGGGAGGGATGACTGATGTGGGGTGGGGGAATAGTAGGGGGCATCAGAAGGGGGCTGCCCCAAAGATCTGAAGGGAGGAAAGACAATGTCCAGGGAAGTAGAGTCAGGGAAAGCCACCTCAGAAGCTGTAGATGTAATCCAAGCGACAGGTGGCAAGCGCTTGACTGGAGTGAATAGGAAGAGCAGGACAGAAGTGTGAGACAGGAGGATCCTGGGTTCAGGTCCAGCCTCTTGGCATTCTAGGTAACACTCTTAGACCAGGAGGTGCAGAAACATTCTGATTGTCTGGCATGATAGCTGGAGGGGAATCATATAGCAGAGAACAGAGAGAAGGCCCCTGGGTCAAGGTCACCCCCTAATTATGTGTCCCTGAGGCCATCCTTGAGTGCCCAGGCCACCTTCTAAGCTGAGAAGGGGAGGAGAAAGTTACTGGTGGAGGGAGCTTCCTCACTGGCCTTCCCTGTACTAGCAACAGCCTAGCGTTGTAGCTGGAGAACCAGACCCGGGGCTAGGAAGATCCGGGTTCGAATCCTGCCCCAGGACTCTGAACATGTTCTGAACCATGGAGCCTCAGTGTCCTCATCTGCAAAATGGGGATAATGCTATGTGAATGTACCGACTTCCCAGGGTTCTTGTGGGATACGGTAAGTGAAAGCAAAGAAAATACTCAGTAAGCCTAAGTGATGCATAAAACTTGAGTTACTGCTGCTGCTGTTATTAGACTTACGATTCCATCCGCAGTTTCTCTGTGATTGGAATGAGTTGCCTGGGACATAGAGAGGTGAAGTCTGTCAAAAGGAACTGGAAAGGGGGAGGGAGAAAAAACAATACAGAAGTTCAGAGGAATCGAAGTGTCCTCCCCTGGTCAGCAGTGGGATTTGAACTCAGTTCTTCCCGGCTTTGAAGGGAGCTCTCGTTTCACTACCCTACTCCGCCTGTTCCATGAAAGCATAGGTGTGGAGAGAAAGACACAGATGGCAAAGTGGAGGTGATCTGTTCTTTGGGGCAGGAGGGGAGAAATCTTGGCCTGATGAAGTAGAGGACCCTTTTAAACTGGAAGAAGGAGGGAGGAGGGTCAAATGATCAAGTCTATTTTATGTCTCCTGGGCTGAAGCCTTCAGGACTTGGATGTTTTCCCTACTCCCTTTTCACCTTCCTTTGACTATTTTCTCCTATTTGAGTGTAAGCTCCTTGAGAGCACAGACAGATTCTTGTATTTTGTCTTTTTGTTTTAGATGCTTGTTGATTCACTGATTTTCCACTGGGAAAACAAAAGTCTCAGGCTTGGATGGCAAATTGGAAGATTTCCTTCTAATCCTCAGCTACCTTTCTGTTTACTTTCTCTTCTGTGATAAGAGATACTATCATTCTAAACTCCCCCTTCTAAAATCCAAACAAGCCCCGGTTACTAAGGGTTAGTAACATGCAAAATAAATTGCCAGAGGAATTGTTAATGAGGCTGCTGCCAAAGGAAGGGGAAAGAATTCTCCAGATGTGGAAGAATTTTATCATCCAGTAAATAGGGAATTAACAGCCACCTTGACCCCTTGGCAATGTCAGGCCCATCCACCTCCTCCTCCTGGCCACTTCCCCCTTGGATTTCATGACACTTTTCTTTCCTGGTTTTCTGACCATCCATCTTATATCTCCTTCTCAGTCTTTGTTGACAGTTGGATTAATTGTGGTCTTTATAGTCATATGTCCTGGGCGTTCTCTCACCCTCACCCTTCCCAATCTTTTCTTTGGTTATTCCATCTTCTCTCTATGCAGATGGCTCTTAAATCTAGGTACTCAGTGCTAATCTCTTCATTGAATTCCACTCCCTTGTTCCCAAAGGCCAGGGACGAGCTTCTACCTAAATGCCCCCTACTGCTGTTTTAAAGGATTAAACTCCTCCTCATTCTCTAGACTTCTCACCTCGGAATGGCCTGTGTCCCATAGCTCACTTGGTCCTGGGTGGTGAGACCTTGGTCCAGACCCTCCCTACACACCAAAAAGGTCCGCAGAGCACGCTGACGCCACTCTGCTCTGTTCCTCACGTCCTGCATTTGCCCATCACCCAGCAGCCTTGCTTTCCCCTTTGCAGTGCCCTGTCTTTACTTTCTCCCTCCATTAGAGTGTACGCTCCTGAGAACAGGGCCTGTGTTGATTGGCTGTCTCTGTATGTCCAACGCCCCATGTATGGCATGTAGCCATAACTTAATTGGTGCTTTATTCTCTCTATCAAATTGAATTCATGATCAGCTTCCCCCCTTAAAGCTGAACCTCATCCAAGCTCCCTGTTTCTATTGAGAGCCCTGCTATCCTCCCAGCTGTGGGGATTTGCCACCAAAGAGGCATCTTTCATTCTTTGAGCTTTGCTTTCCCCATCTGGAAAGTGGGAGAGTTGAACTAGGATCAAATTAGTGGCTGTTGAGTCCCAATCAGAAATGAGGAAACTGAGACCCAGAGAGAGGAGTCTGAGCAGCCCACAGTCTTGTCTAGTGGCCAGAATGCAATCTGGAGCCCATCCCTGGAAACCACCTCCCTTTCTCTGCCATGCCAACATTTCCCAAAGGCTGTGTGGGCAGGCATGCATTTTTCCATTTTAAAGTTAGAGAGAAGTTAGAGAGTTAGAGAGAAAATCCCCTTTTCCTCAAAGTACATCCCGGAGACAACACAGTGGCCCCCTTCCCACCCCATAAATGAGGCTTAGCTTTGGCGTCTATTGCATTCTTCTCTTTCCCTCCTGTCCAACCAGCCCCAGAATTATTCAACCCGATTTATCCCCAGGGTTCTCTCCTTCCAAAGGTATCTTTTAACGGTTCATCCTATAAGAATTCAATCCTGGAGTGAACTCATCCGGAAATGTGGTCCATGAGGACTTAACAAGGATGAGGCTTCATGTCTGGATTTACGTGGGGCCAGAGCAGGGCTGAGGCAGGCTCTCAGGGATGGCAGGCAGCACCAGCTCAGCTCGCATTTCTTGCTTTTACCTTTGGCCAGGTTGCGGGTGAGGGGCAGGAGGCAGCAAAGAGCCAGGGGAGGAGGGTCTGGAGCACTGCTTTTCAGAGATCAGCCAAACGGGAGTGCCTCTTTTTCCTCTTCCCTCCCCAGCTCCCTCCCCAGCCATCGTGATGCTCTCGGAGTATTTGATTGAATCCCTGCTGTTTGACAGTCTCGGAGATCATCAGGTTTTAGGATAGGAGGAGACTTTGGGTGTCAGCTAGTCCAGCCACCCTCATTTTGCAGAGCTGAGAAGGCCTAGCCAGTCCCCAAGGTCACCTCAGTGGAAAGGGCAAAGGCCTTTGGATTCCAAAGGCACTGGTTTTTTCCAAACACCAACTTGTTTAGCTTGGGAAGAATTGGAAAGAAAAGTGTCAGGGGTGCGTCAGCCTAGGATATCTTGACCAAGCTGGCAAGGGAGCGAGAGAGTGGGTTCTTCCTCCCTGAGGGCTGGATGGCCACCTGTTGGAAATATTTAGAAGGAGCTCTCGTTCAGGTATGTGTGGGAGTACTCTTGGGAGTAACTGACGCTGAGGTCCCTGCCAACTCAGACCTTCTGCAATTTGTCACATATCTAAGGGGGCCTGCTCCTGACCCATCAGGATTGCTTCGTACAAATGTATATACATACGTATGCACATATACATAGACATGCACATGTAAATACAGAGGAGAGAGAGATTAGAGCAAAGAGAGGAAAGAAAAAGGCAAAGAGATATGAGAGACAAAGAAAGGGAGAAAAGAACAAAGACACAGAGGTGAACAGAGGGTAATAGGAAAAGAGGCAGCAGGACAGACAGCCTGCCTTGGGGCCAGGAACACTGGGGTTCAAGGCTCGGCTTAGACCCACTGGTTGGACCACCCTTAGCAAATGGCTTCACGTGTCCCCAAGACCATAGACTGCCGAGAAGGGGCCAACCTGCACCAGAGACTTGATGAGGTGAGAGAAGGGGATGGTTTTCCTTGGTTTTGTCACTGACTTCCATTAAATCAGAGATCCATATGTATGTATATGCACACATATATGGGACATAGGCACATATATAAATTCCTATATTGATAAATGTATTCACACATAATTTGAACTCTTGTCTTTGTCTCTAAGTCTACAAAGCCACCTTTTCACTCTAAACTGATGAAACAGAGGCATCTTGAAATATCGGACCCTTGATAATATGAATTTTTAGTGTTGTCTTTTAAAGGCCCACGCTTAGTGTGATTGCAAGTGGAAAAAGTGATAACTTTGGAGTCAGAGGACCTTGGACAGAACCATGGCTTAGCCACTCAATGCCTGTGTGACCTTGGGCAAGTCACATAACCTCTCCATTACTCGGTTTCCTCATCTGTAAAGTGAGGGGACTAGATGAGACTCTCCCAACTCGGGATCTCTGATGAGCTTGTGTTAAGATTTTGTCCTCTGATCAATGGAGGTCATTAGATATCACTCCTCTGTATTATTTATATACATGCTTTTGTGTGTGGCGGGGGGGGGGTCATAAAGGTAGCATCTGAGCTGCTCACTATCGCTTGTAATCAGCTTCTCTCCTTTGACTTGGAAGGTGACACTCCATCCAGTTTGTGTCGTTAGCACAATGGGAAGAAAACTACATGCCTTGCTTGGTGCTCCATTTTTTTCTTTGCTTCTTAATTTTGTGTTTTAAAAAGGGGGAAGGACATAGGAAGAAAGCCCTGAGCAGTTCCCATCCGGAAGGACTCTCCTGTGCTCTCCAGGGCTCTGCATTCACATCTGTCTCCACCAAGCCGAGCTTGGGCCTAGAAGCCAAGTTCAAATTCAGTTACAGCACGGTGCCTTTGCCCATTCAGTCTGGGCTTGGCAGACCTTGGAGCCCATTCATCATAAAGGGACATTGCAAACTTTCTATGGCTCTGACGGGGTTTATTAATGCTCTGTATTTACTTAGTGTTGATCTCGGAGGAGTTCAAAGCACTCCACAGACATTCCTTGGCTGATCCTGCCATCCCTGAAAGGATTTTTACTGATGAGAAAAAGAAAGCGAGGGGGAGAGGGTTTGATGAGGATCACCCAGGAAGGCAGTGGCAGAACCAGGGAAAATAATTGACTTCTCTCACCTCATCACGTCTCTGGCGATCACGCCGGGAAGGAGCCCTGCCTCTATTATCCTAATGTTGCTTCAGAGAGAATATTTATTTATTTTACCATGGAGATTTTTAATTAAGGGAATGAAAAGAACCCCCGCATTTTTGTTTATATATCACGAAGCCCCAGGTTAATTGGGAGGGGACGAGGGAGTGGGAGGTCCTGGAGACACTTTGCTCATCTCATGGAAGCAAATATGGACTGAAACCCACCTGGGGCAGGTAGCAAAGGAATGAAGGCACGTTCCTTTGCCAAGGACTTTATTCTGTCGCTCAGATGGGGGTGCGTTTATTGAGACCTCCAGAGCAGATTCGACCTAAGGGAACTGAGGGGACCCGAGACCTGAGTCACGGAATAACTGGCAGAAAAGCAATCAAAAGCAAAGGCATCTGAAAACCTCTGGCAGAGCTTTAAATTCTGGCAGGAGACCATTGGCACATGTTATTATTCGGTGGTCTCTTATTCCTGGGCACTGCCAGGCACACAGTATGGGGGGGGGGCCCTTAGCAAACATTTCTCCAGAACTTTTTGGTGTAGCGGTTTCCAGTTGTGTATTCATCAAGCCTGAAATGAGTTTGAAGTCATTGTTGGTGGGTGAGGGAGGTGAACCATATGCCATGGCCCCTGCTGAGAGGAGACTTGGAATGCTAAGCTCCAAGTCCTCCTTGAGTTAATGGAGCTTCCCAGCTTATATGTGGAATCTAGTAGTGGGCCTCTCCTGACCCCAGGCTCCTCATCTGAAAATGGGGCATTTGGACTACATGGTCTCCCAGGGTGCTGCCATTTTGAGAATTTAGGACATCTCCCAGAGTTACCCTAGCTGCTGCTTTCCCCCAGCATCCCCTGTATCCAGTGAGCTCAGAGCAGCTAATCCTCCCGAATGATGTTGTCACTTCTATGTAACCAACCAAGCAATTTTCTTTAGGTACTTCCACTGTGGCAGGTGTGGGGGATAGAAGTGCAAGAGTGATACAGCCCCTGCCCTCGACAAGATTATGTTCTACTTACATCATAAATGTGAATTCTGCTTAGACAGTCCTGTGGGGTGTGTGTATGTGTGTGTGTGTGTGTGTGTGTGTGTCAGAGAGAGAGAAAGTGAGTGTGTGTATGAGTGTGTGTGTGAGAGAAAGTGAGTGTGTGTCAGTGTATCAGAGAGAGAAAGTGAGTGCGTGTCTATGAGTGTGTATGAGAGAAAGTGAGTGTGTGTGTGTCAGAGAGAGAAAGTGAGTGTGTGTGTAAGAGAGAGAGAGAGGGAGAGAAAGAAAATGAGTGTGCATGTATGTATGTCTGAGTATGTGTGAGTTTACAGGTGAGATGGGAGACAGTATAAAAGAAGACCGTGCCACCCGGCAGATAAAGAACTGGACTGGATGTCAGGAGGAGGTGTGTGTGACTCCAGCTGCACACATTTCCTAGCTGGGCTGCCATGGGCAGGTCATTCAAACTTGAAACCTCATCTTCTTCCCTTTAAAATGGGGATTAAAACATTCATAGTACTTAGGATTGTTAGCAGGATCAAAGGAGAAAATATATGCGAAGAACTATACAAATTCAGTTATTATTATTTCCACTGGGAGTCTTTTTTTTTTTCAATAAAAAGAAAGGGTATAAGGGTTTTTACTAAACTTTTGTTGGCAGTACAGCAGAATTCTTGAAATTTCTTTGTCCAGAAAGGTGACAGATTTAGGGTGTGCAATCACACGCGTGCACACACACATACACACACACACACACCCAGACATTGGGAGCCTTTGTCTTGCTTTACTATGTATATTCGTAACAAGAAATTTATTTTTGTTTTCCTCCTCTCCTTCCCTGCCCCCCCCCCCATGGGGTGGGGAGTTGGGGGGAGAGAAAAAAGATTTCTGTTAGAGTTTGTAAACAGAGCTGTGGGAGGGGGTACTCCAGATGTGGAATGTTGCCTTCACTTTCCTATGGGGTCACTGTTTTATTAGTTTTACTTAACTGTTTTACTTTGTTATAAGAGACTTCTGGAGATGAGAGTGATCTGCAAATGTAGTGTAAAAATAAAATTCATTAATAAAGCTTTTTTTATTTTTTAACAATGACTTTGTAGAACTTTGCATATGCTTTATACTCTGTGCTTACTCATCCCTGTAGAATGTCAGCCCCTTGAAAGCAAGAACTGCTTGGTTTTTGTCTTTCTATCCTTGGCACTTGGAATCCTGCCTAGAGCATGGTAAGCCCTCAATAAGTACTTACTGAGTTTAATGGAAACAGATCTGCTACTGAGGGTCCCTTAGCTCTTCTTTTCAAATCTTGCAGGCTGTGTTTCCCAACCCGTGGCCCTCAGATCCCTGGGAAGCCACAGAATTTTCACAAAGTATCTTGAATCCATGAATGGGTCAGCTTCCCTTCCGCAGACTGAATGACCTCTTGTGTTACTATTTTTCAAAATCTGTTGATGCTCTTGGACTGAATAAACTCCAAGTTCATTTAAAAACATCATTGAATTAATAGGACTTTTAGATATTCCCCCATTTTCTCATTCAAATTAGTATTGGTAAGTGCCCTTGCATCACCCTCCCCCTCCTTCCAAACTTTGGCCCAGTCCAGAAGGCAGCTTTCCTGAATGCTGGAGGTGACAAGAGGGACAAGGATTTGGGGAGCATCCATCCCCCACCACCACTGATCCTGGAGACACTGCAGCAGCCTTCTGCCCCATCTCCCTCCCCGAAGTCTCTGCCCTTTTGGTCCATCCTCTGCTCTCTACCCTCCACTGGGTGGTCAAAGATCCTAAAGCCAGGTGGGCACATGCCATTTCTCACCCCCTCCTCCAACTCAATAACTTTCAGTGGCTCCCTAGCACTTTCAGGATCAAATCTCGAGTCTGTGGGCATTTAGAGCCCTTCAGAGACCAGCCCCTTCTGACACTTTTCCTCTTATTTCCCCCCTATTATATTCTGTCCATTTTCCTCTGAATGTATTTTGTATGTAGAGAGTTGTTTGAATGCTGTCTCCTTCATCCGGTTGTGAATTCCTTAAGAACAGTGCCAGGCACATAGGAAAAGCTTAAGAAATGTTTCTGGACTCAAATCCCCTCCATCCATTCTATAGCCCGGCTAATCTGGCCCCTTTTGGTTTCATCTCTGGATTCCGCGTTTTTGTGCTGTCTGTCCTGTCCCTCATGCCTGGAATGCTCTCCCTCAGTTCAGCAAGAGACCTTACCTCATTCCCAGCCCGTAACCCCACCCCCACCGCTCCACCACAACTCTGCATGTCTTTTTGGACCATCCTGTATTTTTACTGGATTCATCTTCTACATACATAGTACACAGATGGCTCCATGTTGTCTTTCCCCAGCTATTAGAATGTGAGCTCCTTTCTTTGTATATCCAGTACTTAGTGTAGTGTTTGACACAGATTTACACACACACACACACACACACACACACGAAGTATTGTAAATGCATGTATACATGTGTATATATACACATACAGAGCTTAGTAAAGGCTCGCTAACTAGGACTGACTGAAGCTTCATTCAAGGCAAGATAGAACATTTTTTTTAATGTTAACATGAGATTTTCATACTTGAATGGCAGAGAAGCCAGATTTTAAAAATAATTCTAGTTGCCCTTCCCAGTGCCTTGGTGGTGGAGGGGACCTCAACAATTACCTGGTCCAAGTCAGCCCTTACTAAAATCTGCCTATAATCAGGATCCCTCCAGGGACAGTCAGTCTACGACCTTTGGTAGCAACGTGTTCTACCAGTAGACCTAATGCTTCAGTTCCATTGGCAGGAAGCTTTTCTCAAAGCCATTTCGAATTTCCTTCGTTGCATCTTCCTCCCAAGGCTCATCATTCTGCCCTCTGGGGTCAAGCGGAAGGAGCCAATGCCCTCCTCTGCCTGGTCCTCCTTCATGTACTTGTGGCCCTGACTAGGACTTCTTTTCTCTGGGCTAAACATCCCCTGTTCCTTTGATTGATTCTCCATCACCTTTACCATCTTGGGCACTGTCTTCCTGGGTACCATATCATTAATAGCTTCCCTGACCTGTGGTGCCCGGATCTGAACACAGTACTCCAAATGTGGCCTGACCAGGGCAGGACTCAGAGGAACCTTGGGCCATTCAGTTGAGCCAGAGAGTTCTCCTTTCTGGGCACCAATTCCTCATCTGTAAAATCAAAGGATTGAGCTAGACAGCCTCTGGGGTGCTTTCCAGCTCTGGGATCTTATCATCTTGTGACTCTGACAGCCTTGTTTCTGGAAGCCAACCCTCTCTTCATGCAGCCTAACACCATATTAGCTCTAGATCCCCGAACAGAAAGATAATTAATTAAAAATTCATTGAACCAGACCAAATTCTAATACCTGCTGCTTGAAGGTAGCAGGGTTTGCAAAATGTCAAATATACGTGCACACACACAGAGTCAAGTTCAGAGCCACAGTTCATGCAAGAAGGCAGCCCCAGGAAGTCAGACGAATGGGCCTATAGAGCAATGAAAAGAAAGGCTGACTCAGGAACAATTGGACCATTCACAGAGTGCACAGCCAGGCAGTCTTAAGTCTTTCGGTGGTTTCAGAAGTGATATGGATTATGTCACCTAAGGGTACTTTTTGTTATCTGAAATAAAAACATTGACTTTCAGAGCCCAGTCCCATCTAAATCTGGCCAGTGAGAACACCCCAGCGGGGCATCTAGGGAAAGGCCATTAAGGTATCAATGTCTTTTACAATTTGGGTCCTGAATGTCTGTTTGGGGATGGTTGGGAATTCATTATGCTGAATAAAACACACCTGAATTTGGTTAACAAATGTTTCCCATGGTTGCCCTGGCTGGGTGAAGGGAATGACTAGGGAATCTACTGGAGAATTTCACATAACATCATTATGGAAAAGTCTTCCTTTTACTGGGGAAATTTGCCTGTCCTCCTACCTGACCAAAGGTGGGGAGGCTACTTTCCTGAGTTACCCCCACTCCACCCAAAAAAAAAAGAGAGAGAGAGAGAGAGAGAGAGAGAGAGAGAGAGAGAGAGAGAGAGAGAGAGAGAGATGTGCACATAAATCCTCTCCTGTTTCTTCTCTTGGGAAAAGATTCTAATGAATTGATTTTTCTGGCTTATCTGGAACTATTTTAAAGAAATTCAGGACATTGTCAGATTCCACCCTAGAGTTTATTCTTAAATTGTGATAAACCGCAAAATTATTTTCTTAAGGGAACTCACTTCTCTGCTATCTGATGGGGGAATGGTGTCAAGTGAGAAGGTCTTGCACATATTTACAATCAGGAGAATTTTCACCCTTGGCCCCTCACACTTAGAGGACTGTTAGTGGCATTTTAATTTATTGTCTGAGCTGGGAAGATTTCACTTAGCTGCCTTTGTCTGTCCCACCCCTTTGTTCTTGAATCAGGTGATGGGGTAGAGAAATGCTGGGAGACATTAGCCTGAAATAAAGATAACCATGGCATCCCTTCTTGGGGACCGGATGCAAGAGCCCGGAGCTGTGGATTTAGTTAACTGAATCCAGATGGTCATTGATAGCAACATTGCACAGAAAAAAAATGAAATAAAATCAGAGACCAAAGTCTGCCCCAGGTACAGCAGAAAGAACACTGCTCCAGAGTCAGGAGACCTGGGCTCAAATCTCACCTCTCATATTTACCACCTCTATCATCTTGGGCTTCTGTTTTCTTAACTATAAAATAGCGTGTGCCCTTGATGGCCTCTGGGCCTACCAGCTTTAGACCTAGGAGCCTATGATCCTATGCTGCCTTAACCTGAAGTCCATCATCAATTTGTTTTTAAAAATATGTATTAAGTACCTACTATGTGCTGGGCTCTAGACATATAAAGACAAAGGCCAGATAATGACTTCTCTGAAAGAGTTTGCCTTCTCCTGGGGGAATATTATCTTGTACACAAATAGGCAGATAAAAGACAATTTGAGGGGACAGGAGAATTAAGACCTGATGGGGGGAGGGCATGGAGGAACACTCAGGAAAGGTTCCTTGTGGCAGAATCAGCAGAATTGAGTTTTGAAGGAAGAAAAGGATTTTAAGGAAAGGAGGGGAGGAGGGAATGCTGGGCTTGCTCAGACAGGGGGAACCCCCAACTTCTTTCAGACACAGAATCTTCTATACTCATTAACTAAGTGGCACCCTGAATGGAGAGCTGGATGTGGAGTCAGGAAGACCTGAAGCTGATTCCTGCCTTATTAGTGGGAGTCTCTCAAACTCAGTCTTCTCATCTATAAATGCGCACAATAACACTTACCTGATAGGGTTGTTGTGAGTATAAAATGAGATAACATATGTAAAGTGTTCTTCAAACCTAAAGCGCTGCAGAAGATGAGAGTCAGGGGGCAGCTAGGTGATGTAGTGAATAGAGCACCAGTGCTGGAGTCAGGAGGACCCGAGTTCAAATCCTGCGGCAGACACTGACACTTACCAACTCTTGTGACCTTGGGCAAGTCATTTAACCCCATTTTCCTTGCCTTCCTCCCTCAAGAAAATGAGAGAAAGAGACAGTGGGGTGAGGAGAGAGGGAGGGAGGAAGGAAGGGAAGAATAAAGTAAGGGAGAAAAGGAGAAAAAAGGAAGAATGAAGGAAAGAAAGAAAAGAAAGAGAATAGTGGAACAAGCCATTGAACTTGGAATTAAGAGGCATGGGTTCGAATTCCAACTCTGCTCTTTACTGGTCATTAAATGCCTGCTAAGTCCCTTGTCCTCTCCTGTAAATGTCTGGCCTGCCTGGATGACCCCAGGGGCCCTGTCTCTGATTTTCTGGAGCTGGTAATAAGCCTATGGCATTTGATTCTGGCACTTCCAGCGTTAAATCCTGGGGTTTAATTTGCAGAAGAGTTTGTTGTTTTCTTTGTGGGTGGCTCTTTCCTCTCCTCCCTCCCCTCCCCTCCCCTCCCCTCCCCTCTCTTCCTCTCCTCTTCTTTTCTTTTCTTTTTTTTTTTTTCTGATGCTGCGGCTTCCTGGTATCTTGGAAAAGGTGCTGATCTTATAGTTAGAGCACCTGAGTTCAAATCCTGACTGGATGGCTTAGTGTTTGTGTGGTCGTGGGTGCCATCTTTCCTGAGCCTCAGTTTCTTCACCTATAAAGTGAAGGGATTTTCCCTCTAGGCTCCCATATTCTTGTGAATAAGCCAGGGCAAGGCAAACAGCTGAAAGCCCTCAGCCAGGGAGCGGAGGGTGGAGAAGACCCAAGGCATGTTGGGATTCCCACCCACCTCCCATGTTAGTGCCCTCCCCTGTTTTCTCACGTTGAACAACTTTGTGTTTACTTTTCTATTTTTTCTGAACACATACATCACCTTACCAGATGTCTCCTGGATGAGAATGAAAGCTCTTTAAAGGCAAGGATGTTCTATCATTGTATCTCGTCCCCCTTACCTAGCACAATGCTCAGCGCACAGTAGGCGCTGAATGCATGTTGGCTCTTGGGCTGACGGCTACACATCAGCAACAGTTCAGTTAAACAACATTGCTTAGCTGGGCTACCTTTGCTTTTCTTTTCTTGCATTTTTTTTCCCAGAGAATTGCCTGAGAAAAGGCAGGGTGGGGACTGTTGCTGGGAGGACGCTTTTCCCTTGTTTTCTTAGAAACAGCACTAAACAAGTCCATCTTTCCCCTAAATGCCCCTTCACTCCTCTCTCTCTGACTAATGTAGGGATAGAGATTGGTAATCCACATTTCTCTTACACTAATGAATCTTCTGGGAATGCACCGCCTCTCATAACCAAATTGGTGCTATTTTTAAAAGATGAGAATGGTCCCCATCGATTATGAGTGTAAGGTTGGCACACCTCA
>NW_027186383.1:5762609-5772631 GCF_028583685.1 Petaurus breviceps papuanus
TGAAGAGGCCCAATGACATCCTTTGTCCCTGAAGAGGCCCAATGACATCCTTTTCCCTTGAAGAATCCCAATGACATCCTTTGTCCCTGAAGAGGCCCAGTGACATCCTTTTCCCTTGAAGAGGCCAAATGACATCCTTTGTCCCTGAAGAGGCCCAATGACATCCTTTGTCCCTGTAGAGGTCCAATGAAATCCTTTGCCTTGAAGAGGCCCACTCACATCCTTTGCCTTGAAGAGGCCCAATGACATCCTTTGCCTTGAAGACGCCCAGTGATGTCTTGAATTGTTCATGAATTGGATTTCAGTGAACCAGAGCTGTGCAGAATCACCAGCCTTGCTCCCTCCCTCCCCTAGAAAGACTGAAGGCCGGTGACAAGACAGAAGTCAAGATGCCTGGTAATGGCTGGGGATGCAGTGACTAAGCTGACTTAAGTATGTCCATACCCTGTTCCCCAGTAGAATGCATGCCTCTTGAGGGCAGGCCTGGGTCTCATTTACTTTCTGTCTGTGTATCTCAGATACCCAGCTTAATGCCTTGCTCATCAGTGGTTGAATTGAATGGAATTACACTTATTTGTCGACTTGTCTTAGAGCACTCTTTGGGTGCTAAATTTTTTTTTCAAGTTATTCAATGAAGGGTTTGGTTCCTATTAAAGGAATTTCAAGTATTAGGCAGTTGTTGGAAGGAGATGCCGTCATAGGAGGGAATGAGTGGAGATCTGGAAGATGAATAAAGTGGGTCCTGCAGGGAATGGCAAACAAACTGGTGAAGGGACCTGAGCTGCTGCCAAACGAGGATCCTTTAAATGAAGTGGGGCTGTTAATTCTGACGAGTGGAAAAATGAAGACCATAGATTCAAGTAGCTGAAGGGCTGCTTTGTGGAAGAGAAATAAGGCTTATTTTGCTTGACCCTAGAAAGCAAAACTAGGGGTAATTCACAGAAATGACAAACCAAGTTAGTCTGGATGAAAGGAAAACTTCCGAATGCAAGCGTAGTCCCACAGGGGAAGGGGCAGCCCATCACTTGAAGGCTTCATGCAGAGGCTGACCCTTGCTTGGGGAAGCTGCTGTGGGGGATTTGTATCCAGGTGTGGAGTTAGACTGGGTGCTCAACCCCTAACCTTGAGAAGTCATCCCAGGTCTGGTCCTTCCGGTCTAGAGAAGTAAACAGAGGCTGGTTTGGCCCAGCAGCATGGTGGATGGAGTGCTGGACTTGGAGTTAGGGAGACCTGGGCTTGAATCCTGCCTCACATACTTCCTATCCAGGTGACCCCTAGCACGTCGTTCCCCCTTTCTGGGCCTGAGTTTCCTCAGCTGTAAAATGAAGGGGTTGGACTTGATGGCCTCTGACCTCTCTCCTAGGTCTAAATCTATGATCCTATAAACCTATGCTAAGGCTCATTCCTAGGAATGAACTTGTAGGATCACAGATCTTGCAATGTCAGAGCTGGAAGGTACCTTAGGAATTATTTAGCTCAACTGTCTGATTATCTGGAAGAGACTCTAAGGCCCAGAGAGGCTGGGACTTGCCCAGTGAAGTAAACAGAAGACCCAACAATGGAGCCTGGCTCTTCTGACTCAGAATTTTCCATCGTCCGGGTTCTTCCTGGATCTGCAGCCAATTTCCTCTTCAGGTGATCTTCCCTGAAGGCCTTTCCCTATTCTGCCTCCACCCTCATCCTTCCCTGGCCAAGCATATCTGCTTTTAACCTTTACCTTTACCTCTGCCCTGAGCCACCCAGGTACTTTATGTTTGTCAATTATAAAATAATAGCATCATTATTTTAGTGCAGTATCAATTATAAAATAACTAATAACATCATTATTTTAATGGAGTATTTTTTTCTTCAGACCGCTAGCACCCTGTTGGGACACCCTGTAATGTAAACCCCCCCCCCCCCACACACACACACACATCTTTATTCTCTCTAATGATGAATTTCCTAGAGAGGGAGGTGTTGGAACGTGCTCTTATTGTTCATAGAAATATTCCTGTTAAATACAAATTGACCCCTGTTGGAATGTTCAATTGAGTTTGCAGAATAATTCATCAAGCTTTATTATTTTGTGTGTGTGTGTGTCTACATTCAAGTCAGCTTTCTTATTGGCTGAGTGTATCTACTTTTTGTCAAGGGTAACAGAGAGTATGTCACATCCCACTGTTAAATTGACTTCCAGATTGTAAAAACAGGCTGAGTTGGGAGGTTGAGACCAGAACTGTGATAAGTGATTTTGACTCCTGTGGCAGCCCTATGTCTGGATCAGCTGCCATCAAAGTTCCCTCAGGTCAGTTTTGTAGTTTATGATGTGGTCATAGTCGAAGAAGAAATTCAGTTGAGAGGAAAGGGAAATCAATGACTCTTATAGTTCCACTTTGTGTCTGTAAGTCTTGGTGCCCTTGGTACTGCAGTTTGCTTTGCACAGAAATGGATAAAATGCGTCACATCACGTCTCTTTCTAAGTCCTATTCCTTCTGTCTGATCCTGAAAGCAGCACAGCTGAGTGCCCACCCACGACCTAGACATCACTCAGCTGTGTGATGGTGGGGGCTGGTAACTGAACCCTTCAGAGCTGCTTCTTATGATGCCTGTGTGAGTGAATTCAGCTTAATGCATCTGCATGGACACTCTTACTCATTCCATCACCAAGAGGTGGTGGCATGGAGTAGTAGATAGGGTTCTTAAGACTTGGGATCAAGTCCCATCCCTGTCACATATGATCAGAGATATGAATCCAGAAGGGACCTCAGAGGACATACTGAGGAACCTGAGGCTTCCACAAGGTCACAAGGCAGCAAACACTAGATCTGGGATTGGAAGCTACATCATAGGAACATAGCGGGAATGTGACTGGCCCTGAGTACTCAAGGATGAGGAAATGCCCTCCACCAATGCAGATCCCCACCTTCTCTACAACTTGTAGTCTTGGAGAACTGGCTAGAGCACCTCAAGGTTAAATGACTTGTCCAGGGTCACATAGCCAGTATGTGTCAGAGATGAGACTTGAACTCAGCTCTCCCTGCCTATGAGTTAGTTCTTTACTCATTATTCTGCACCACTTTTCAGTGGGATAAATTTAGTGCTGGAAATGAACTCAGATACCATCTAGTCCAATGCCATAATTTTATAAAGAGAAAGTAAATGATCTGCCCAACATCAGGGAGATAGTGTGAGAAATAGCATTTGAACCCAGGACCTATGACTTGAGAGCCAATATCTCTGACTCCAAAGCCATCACCCTGCCATATAGTGCCTGACCTAGGGCAGATCATTTAACCTCCCAGAGTGCTAGGCAACTGTCCAAGACAAATTGTCCATTTGTATCAATGAAGGAAGTTTCCAAAACAGAAATTCCCCACAACAGTGAGATCATACATTTGACACACAATATGACCTCATAGAGTTGTTTTAGAGACAGATTTGCAAATCTAGAAAGGATCATGTAAATTGGAGTTATTATTTAGTTATTTATTTAAGGAGCCTTAATTAAGCTCTTCTCATATGTCATGTACTCTGATGGTTGCTGGGGATACACAGATGAAAGCAGAATTGGAGATAACTCCGAGATTACATTCTATGAGATATCATTTAAAGCAATCCTCTCCTATAATGACAATTTTGGGGAGATTTGGGAACCCTCTGGTTTAGGGATGCTCTGGAACCAGTGTCCCCTGCCAGTGAAGAGTGGGATCTTTCCTTCAGTTTCTAGTCTTAGAGCACTGCCTTCCCCTACTCTTTCATTAAGAGGTTAAGTGATTTACTCAGTCACATGGGATCACACAGAGGTGGGGCCTGCAACCAAAGCCAGCTCTCCAGTCACCATGGCACTACCTCCATGATGATGATGATGATGATGATTTCTACTTGTGATTATTATTATCATTATTATTATTTCATGGTTTTATTCCCTTTGGCTCATATCCATCCTTCACATCTCCCAGGCTTTCTGTTTGTCTCTTGGTCCCAGCTCCCCACCTGACCAGGCCATCCCAGCCATTGTCTTCTACTCCATTTTATGGCATGACAAACCCAGAGTTGGGGACCTTATATTTTATGTTCTTTGTATGTCCTTGTCCCTTTATTTGATAGACTTTCTGGAAAAGTTCTGTCCATGATGTCACTAACATCACTGTCAACACACTAAGGTAATGCTTCATTAAAGTTAGTCCAAAAGTAAGTCCAAAAATCCCTTCCTAGCCTACCTGCTACAGAATTCTGATTTTTCATGTATGGTCTTTATATTCCAGGTTAAGCTCACCCATGGGACAGTAGGCAGAGGCATGGGTGCATGGCACACCTGTGATGGCTCTCTTTCTGCTCATTGTTTTCTTATCTGTAAAAGACAAATAGTCTTCTTCACATCTTTCCACAGATGACTCTTGAATACTGGTCTGGAACCCTGTTTGTAAAACAATGATTGTTTCTAGGACAACATCCAGAATGGCCCATGAAATGATTCGGTGTGAGGAGGTCCAGATGAGCTGGAAATTGGAATTGGATGAATGGTAATTGAAAACAAGGAAGCATTGTCTAGAGACATCAAATACAATGATTTTGGACATTTTAGGCTCATAGGAAACCCTGCATTGTAGTACATATACACATACAGCCCATTGGCTTTCCTCAGTACAGGAATGAAAAGTGAACCCCTGGCAGAAATCTGTTCTCTATCTTCTTTTGGAAGAAGACGGGTACCACCCTGAACCAAGTTTGAAGTTCCCTCAGTGGGCTGAGTCATGTTTGGATCAAGAAGACTGTTTGAAAGCAAGATGCCTTCTCAGAAATGTGAAACCATTTCACTGTAGAGTGATAGGAGACCTTAGCAATGGAAATCCGCGTATAGACCAGGGAATAGGCAAAGTGATCTCACAATTCCCACTTGGGTCACATCCAAAGAAGCTGTTAGAGAGGATGGTTTCTAATATGTGAATGACATAAACTTGCAGTTTGCAAACAGAAAACTCAAGTTTATATTGCTTCGTGTTTGCTAAAGAGTAACCCTTCCAACCAATTAACCAACTAATCAATTAACCAATCAACATTTATTTTTGTAACTAACCCAATTACCTTGTGCCAGATAAGCTTTAATTTTGCTGTAGGTACATATAAAAAAAGACAAAACCCACAAACATTGCTTGCCTCAGGGAGATTACATTTCACCCCTGAAATGCTGCCCCAAATTTTGAATGTATCTAAGACTGTTTTTGAAAATTTTAAAAAGGTGAAGAGAATCCTTATCTCTATGGGCCATTATGATGGACTTAGCACTTTTGTCCTTTAGCAAGGCTGAAATCAAGTTAGGTGGGGTGGGCTGTCTAGCTCTGCTACAAGACATTATTCATACTTCCATGAATACCTCCCTTATACCTCCCTGAGTCTCTCTCTAGCTCCTCTAGTGGGTAGTGATTCCATCTCTCCACCACATTACTGTGTATTTAAGATCATAGATTTCACATTGGAATCCGTGTTCTTAGAAGTCATCCAGTCCATACCACTCTATCAACAGATGAGAAAGTCAATCACCCAGCAAGGTGGTAACTTGCAGATGATTCCCAGCTCTGACATCTCTGTGGACATCCTACATCTTCAACTGCCTGTTGGACGTCTCAAACTGAACATCCTGTAAATGGTTTAAACTCAATATATCCAGAAGAGGACTCATTCTCTTTTCTCCATTTCCTCCTCTCTTTTTCATTTTCCTATTGCTGGTGAGGACAGCACCAGGTTCACAAGCTGGAGTGCCACGTCAAACTGATCCCTCACTCTTACCTCCTATGTCCAGGCTGTTTTGTCATTTCTGCCTTTACGGCATATCTCATATACCCCCCCCCCCAACTTAACACAGAAACCATCTGGGTGCAGGGTCTCCTGATCCCTCACCAGGAGCCTGCTGGGTTGGTCTCCGACTTCTCCAGCCCCTTCACTCTACAATCTACCCTCCACTCAGTTGCCAGAGTGATCTTTTTAAAGGACAAGTTTGACCATGTCTACTACTCAGTAAACACAAATGGCTCCTTTTCACTTATAGGATCAAATATAAAATCCTCTGTTTGGCTTTTAAAGCCCTTCACAGTCTTACCCTTTCTTGTCTTCACATACTGACTCCCCTCCATGTGCTCCATTATCTAGTGATATTGGTCTCCTGACTGCTTCTCACACATAACACTGCATTTCTGTTTCCTGGTTGTATCTCAAGCCTGGATCGTTCTTCCTCTTCCCCTCTGCCTCCTGGCTTCTCTGGTGTCCTTCAAGACTCATCTCAAATCCTGCCCTCTACATGAGGTCTTTCCCTGGCGCCTCCCATGATGCCATTCCCTATCTCCACCCTTCCAGTCCCCCTGATAGCAGAACATGTAGTTCACCTTTTGAAGGCAGGGACTTTGCAGTTCTGCCTCTGTATCCCTAGCACCATAGATACTTAAATGTGTATTGAATTGAGAATAGGGGGCTGTGACCTTGGTGGGACACATCAGCAGGGAATCAACTAATCAAGCAGGATCCATTAAGCCCCTCCTCTCTGCCGTGCTTTGGGATACAGAGACTTGAATCAATCCATCTTTGCCCTCAGTAAGTTTGCATTTTATAGGCAACAATATTGGAATGGCTGAGACCTGGCAAGTAGTCACACCTACTGGGCAGGGGACAGGCGGGAGTCTAGAAAAGTGCACAGTTGGGGTTATGGAGATCCCACATTTGGAAGCAGGCAGAGGCACAGGTAGATGGCCAAACATGGTGTCAACATCAGGGAGTATACAGAGGTCCAGGACTACAAGAAGTCAATGTCTAGGATGTTCAGTAGTGGACCCCTGAGGAATATTCCTGCAGCTAGGTAGTCTAGTGGGTGGAGGCACAGGACTTGGAGTCATGGAGATGAATTC
This sequence comes from Petaurus breviceps papuanus, assembly GCF_028583685.1. Classification (NCBI taxonomy): domain Eukaryota; kingdom Metazoa; phylum Chordata; class Mammalia; order Diprotodontia; family Petauridae; genus Petaurus; species Petaurus breviceps. Next base: position 5,769,488 of record NW_027186383.1, read on the forward strand.
AAATCCTGGCCAAACAATGCCTAGTTATGTGATTTAAGCACTATCTGCCTCATCTGTAAAATGGGGTAATAATACCCCTCACCTCTCAGGGTTATTGTGAAGATCAAATGAGATAACATATGAAAAGTATTCTATGTGCCTTAAAGTGCTCTGTACCTGAGAGATATTGTTAGGGGAATGGGGTATAGTAGTCAGGGAAGTCTGAAAACAGAACAGAGGCAGGATTCACGACTCTCTTTTGGGAATCAGGAAAATCTGATAGCAGATCAATTCTATTCAATTTAACAAGTATTTGTTAAGTGCTTACTATGTGCTGGGTACTGTGCTAGACACGGGTTACAGAGACCAAAATGAGACAGTCCCTGCCCTCAAGGAGCTTCCACTCTATTGGAGTCATGTGGACAATGTAGAGGGAGAGGAGGAAGGATCCCAGATGTACAGACCTTAGGACCCTCACAGTCCCAAATCGATGGGTCTATGGTCCTCTGGTCTCTGCATAATATCATTTAGGACCTAATGGGGACTGAGAGGCAATCCAGGAGAAAGCATTATGGGACAGGTGAGGAGACAGAGGGCTCTGTCTTTGGGAGATGAAGAGGAGGACTTTTTGGAAAAGTACACAAGGGAAAGAGGCACATTGACATGGGGCATGACCTACATGGACACAGAGAGGCAGGGGATACAAACTCACTCCCAGGAAGAGCTAGCAGGTTGGTTTGGGCCAAATGGTATATATGGGAAAGGAGGCATTGACAGAGAGGCTGGAAAGGAAGACAGGTGTGAGATTGTAGAGGGCGTCAAATGCCAGAACCAGAAAAGGATAGTTTATCTGAGAAGCAAGAGGGAGCCAGGAAAGGCTTTTTGAGCAGGGGAGCTCCAGTGACAGAGTTAGGTTTTCAGGAGATTATTTTGGAAGCTAGGGTAACGATGCATTAGAGGAAGGGAAGAACAAAGGCAGAGAGAATTTGCCAATAGACTGGGCAAGAGGTGATCAGTGCTTGACTCAGGGCAGTGGCTGTATGAATAATACAAATATGGTTTGGAAGATTTTTTCTTGGGAACTGGGTTTCAGCACAGGACTGCAGTTACTGGAAGCAGGAAACAGAACCAGGGCAGGACTATTGCTGCCTTGAGACTTGGACCCAGGAATCCTCATATTTGGCACACCCTAAGAGCTGAATGGGGCCCTGAGCTTAAGGTGAGACTGAACCTTGAAGCAGGTTTTAACAGACCTGAGCAGTGGGGACTTGAGGAACCCAAGGGCTGGGAGCCAGGATAGTTATTAAAGCTAGAAGTTTGTTATGATTCAACAGTGAGTGTGACATGACTTCAAAAACATCCAGCTTGGTCTTCAAGTGTCTTCCTGGTCACTGAAAGGTCATTGGAGTCACTGCAAGTTGTTTATGGCTTTACTATAGATGGACTAAGTCAATCACTTGGACATGGGTGAGTTGGCATGAATCCAGAAGAGGGGAAAGATGGCTTAGGAAGGAAGAATGCTTATAGGAAGTAGGGAGAGCTTTCTTGGGGTCAAGGAGAAAAGCTGTGGAGGCTGCAGTCAAACATCTGAGGCTGAAGGACTGGACTTAGCCCATGGGGCTCCAGAGGTCAGAACCAGCCCCGGTGACAAGCGGTTCTTATTCCCTCCAAGACCGGAAAGGAATCCTGTTTGATTTCCGAACTGTTTGGTTCCCTGCATTTGGTGCTTACAACATGGCTTACACTTCCCTCCCTCTATCCATTCAAAGGTCTTGCTGTTCCTCATACTCGACCCGCTATCTCCCACCTCCCTGCTTTGGTTCTGGCTCCCTGTCCCAATGCCTGGAATTGCCTCTGCTTGGTCTCTGGCTCTTGGTTCATCCCTGGATCTCTTCAAGACTCAGCTCCAATCTGGCGTTCTGCAGGAGGCCGCTATTAGTCCCTCCAGCTATGAGGACTTTCCTCTCTTGTATCTACTATGGGTTTATCAACACCTGTTGATGCCCATGCTGGCTTCACTTTTTGAATATAGGCTTCTTAAGGGCAGATGAGTCATGTTTTTTCAATCTTCATATCTCCAGGTCTTAGCATAGTACCTGTACACAGTAGGCCCTTAATAAATGCTTGTTGGGTTGATTGATGATATGGGGGAGGGGCAAATTTCAACTCTATTTAATGAAGAATAATCTTACAATTTGAATCATATCAGAGTGGAATGATTTACCTTGTTCAATAGTGAGCTCCCTTCAACAGAAGTAGAATATTTATCCTTGATGGGGTGGAATGGATTACTGCCTTAGTTGGAAGGAATGCTTCGCATGATGGAGAGACCTGTGTCATGGAGCTAGCTTGACCTCTGTGGGCCTCAGTTTCTACATCAGGCAGACGAAGGGGTTAGATCAGATAAATGCTTAGCTTCCTTTCCTTTAAAATATATGGTCCCCAATGACCTTCAAGGTCACTCCCAACTTCAACATACTATGAAACAAACAGAAACCTGTTTTGATGCCCTGTTTGGGCAGCCCTGAATTGCTCTAGTCATTCTAAAAACCAATTTGGAATGATGAAAATTAATTAATAGAGCATGGCCTTTGACTCAGTGACACCTTTACTAGGCATATACCCCACAGAAATCAAAGAAAAAGGAAAGGACCCTGTGCACAGACATCAAAGAAGAGGAAATTAAGGGAGTGCCCACCAATTATAAGATCGCTGAACAAATTATGGTCTATCAGTGTAAGAAAACATTGATGTGCTTTAAGAAATAATGAAGGAAATGATTTCAGAGAAACCTAGGAAGACTTGGATAAGCAGATGTGGACTAAAGTGAACAGAACGAGGAGGACAATTTGTATTATAACATCAATATTGTACAAATGTGAAAGACGTAAGAGTTCTGATCAATGACATAACCAATCACTATTCCAGAGAATTGATGAAAAGGAACATTGCTTACCTCATGGAAGGGAAAAGGTGAATTAATTGGCAGAAGGAGAAACATGATTTTTGAATGTGGACAATGTGGGGTTTTCTTTTGCTCTTCTGTGCTTATATCATACAAAAATTCCCTCCCTCCGTCCCTTCCTCCTTCCCTCTCTCCCTCCCTCCTTTCCTTTCATCCTTCCTTCCTTCCTTCCTTCCTTCCTTCCTTCCTTCCTTCCTTCC
>NW_027186383.1:5772641-5803953 GCF_028583685.1 Petaurus breviceps papuanus
TCCTTCCTTCCTTCCTTCCTTCCTTCCTTCCTTCCTTCCTTCCTTCCTTCCTCCCTCTTCTTGTTTCTCTTTCTTCCGTCTTTAATTCCTTCTGTTCTGGTGGGAGGAGATAGGAGGGATTTTAAAAATGCTTGATAATTTAAAAAAACAACATTATTTTTAATAGAAAGGGAAAGAAAAGTCTCATAAGTATTTTGGGCAGCTAATAAAAGCTTGCATGCATTTCAATTTGATTTCCTGTATTGTAGCTTTAGTGTAGAGACTAGAGAGCTCAGCTTAGAGTTAGAAATACTGGGCTTCAGTCCAGTTTCTGACACAGACTGATGGGTGAGTCAGGGTCAGTCCCTCACCTGCCAGGGCTCTTTTGGATGCTAAATGACAGACCAGGCCTTGATCTGTATTGGTATAGGAGCTTTCTCACCAGGAGTTGGGGTACCAGTGAAATTAAAGGTCCAGATATAATTAAATTTTAATTAAATTAAAAGTTCAGAAGGAGCCCACTTCACATCTTGCCTGGAGCTAGTCCTGAGCTACTCAGATCCCACCTCAACTCCCAAGGAACACAAAGTCCTGATCCACTGGGGCAAGAAATGGATAGGTATGGACTTTATGTTGAGCTTGAGTCTGTTGGAAGAACACCCAGAGTCTCTAAGAACTAGGAAGGACCAAGCCTGTTTGCTGGTAACTGATGGGGCCTAGAGAGGACAAGAACTCCCCTGAAACCCCTCAAAGAAAACTAACTCCGTAGCCCCAAAGGTACCAACAGTTTTCCAATGGGGCCAAGATGTTTTAAGGAACTAATTTCTTTCATGGACAGATGTACCCATTATTCCCAGTTTGGACCTAAGATTAGACAGATGATGGGATTCTGGGCCAAGCTCCATTTAGGGGGCCCTCTGCAGTGGTCTCCTTGATTTGGGTGGGAGTTAAGATGGAAGAGGTCAGTCTGAACCAGGCTTAGGCTCCAACTCTGGACAGAAAGTAGACTCTCTGGGAGAAAAGGAAGGAGGCCATTGGTTAACTTCCCTACCAGTGAGAGGAAATGTGTTGGTGGGGGTACAAATGGGGACAAAAAGACAAACTTTCCCCTTCTTCCTTCATAGAGTTGGTGATAAACATAGGTAGAGTAGGACAGTGATAAAATCTGAGGGGCAATAAGACCACTATTCCCAAATATTTACCCTCCCTATAAAAGAGGCTCAAAGTATTTCAGTTCAGAAGCAAATAAATGCTCCTGAAGAGGGGTAGGGTGCTTTGATCCATTATTTATACCTTAATGGAAATAGTAACTGTTTCTCTCTTGACCAGAAACTCTGAGGGTCTTCCTCTCCCAGTTTGATTTTAGTTTTTAAAGGGGCCATCCTTTGACTCACTTCTTGAACAGGCCTATTCACTGAATGGGCATTCCCTCACTCAAAGTGAGAACCTGAAAAGACTTTAACTTAAATAAAAGAGGCAAGGTCTCCCATTGTATCCTGGGTCATCTCCAGTCATCCTGGTCAATATCATGCCACTGGACCCAGATGGCTCTGGAGGAGAAAGTGAGGCTGGTGACCTTGCACAGCCCTCCCTTCCTCAAATCAAAGTCAACTGCAAGTCCCGTCATCATTTCCCTGATGTCATGGTCCTCTTTGAGAGCAAAGGACAGACCACAACCACAACCTTAGTGTGAATTGGTTCTATCTAAACTTTGCTCTGCGTACTCAGCTGAGATTACCCCTGCAGGGGTAAAAGAAGATTTGAGGGGGGTGCATAGCTATGAGGGGAGCACAAACCCTCGCTTGTGGAGGAGAGAAGACCAGCCTCAGGAGGCAGAGGATAGATGAAGAAATGAATTAAGTACCCATTTCAATGCTTTCCCCTCAGATTCCATGCTTTACAGGATGTCTGTCACCCATTCTATGCATGGAGGACAAGTTTTCACTGCTGCAAGTTGTTCCCTTTTATTGAGGCCCGAAGCACCTATTTTAGCATCCATTGCTTCTGACTCTGTTCTCTGGGGCCAAGTGCAGCAAGGAAGGTCTGGTCCCTCTTCCATGGAACAACCTTCCAAGTATTTTAAGAGAATGTGCTTTAGAGAATTTGTGTTCGTTCTTTTGCAGAGGAAGAAGCTGAAACATCCAAGTATTTTTTAAGGGAGAAAAGTGTGCATTATTGGCTATTACCATTAGGCAGCTGAACTCAGAGTGGTACTTGTGTGACCCCTGAAAAGTAGCTTATCTCTCTGAAGCTCAGTTTCTTCATCTCTGAAATAGGGTGATAGAAGCCCTGGGTACCTATATCACAGGGCTGTTGTGAGGCTCTGATGAGATGAAGTCTATAAAATGCTTAGACCTTAAAGCACTGCCTAACAGTCAGTTATTGTTATTATTCTTACTAATCTTCTTTCCTTCAGGCTAAATACCCTCTGATCCTCTGGATTCTCAGGTGGCACATTCTGGAGACGCTTCACTGTCCTGGCTGCCAGTCCCTGGATGGGCCCTGGCCTTTCTCCCCCAAGTCAACCACGTTTCTCTTGAATTGGCTACACACCCTTGCTTTTCAGTGTCTCTATCTCCCCTCAGTGTCTTCTTTGCTGCTTAGAACCTTAGAGCTGGAATTCTTAAGGCTTTTTGTGTGTCCTGGCCCCTTTAGCAATCAGGCTGGTGAAGCCCAGGGAGGTCTTCTCAGAATAACGTGTTTAAACGCATAAACTACATAGGGTTACAAAGAAAACCAGTTATATTGAAATTGTTATACAAATTTACAGGCCCCAAGTCCAGAACACTTGTGAGAGCTGCCTGGAACACTGTGGGGTTAAGTGACTGGTCCAGGGTCACATAGCCAGTCTCTGCAATGTGAACTCAGGTTTTCTGGGCTTCAGTGCCCACTCTTTGTCCCCTATTGTACCCTGGCTCCCCTCATTTCTTATCATTGGTATTAAGTCCATGTTTGCTAACTTGTTTGGAAGGGAAAATCTCATCTCTGGGCTGTCCTTTCCCTTCCAATGCTGCAGAGGCCAAAGCTTCTGTACCATGATGTAACTGGCTGGTGCATCATTACCCTTCTGCTCTTTGAACCTTGGCTGACCTCCTTCCACCATAAATGATGCAAATATACCTGAAATGAAGCTTCACACTGGCTTCTTCTGAAGAGTCTGCAAATAGTGGAAGCAAAATACTTCCCCTTCCCTCTTCGATGGGATTAGGAAGGAGATGCCATCCCCACGTTTGGCCTTTCTGTGAGGCCCTGTATTTTCCTAAAAGCAGACAGTGACTTTCACAGGACAGATAATAACTTTGTAGGGGGTGACAGCTGGTAGACTGAGTTCTCTGCAAGGGAAGAACAGCGTGGAACAGGAGAGAAGAACGCTATCTGGGGAGGCCAGATGACTTGGGCCGCCATCCCAACTCTGCCACTTGTTCCCAGGGTGGCCTTGGGCAAATCTCTTCCCTTCTCTGCCCCTATGATTCCTCCTCACCTGTCAAATGATGTGTTGGACTAGGTAGCCTTGGAGGCCCCTTCAAGCTCAGAAGAGATGGATCTTCCAGTCTTGGGCTGAAACCTTGGGAAGAGCTCTCACTGACTTCCTGGGCTTGGTCAAGCTTCCTTCCCTTCTGTCCTGTCCAACCCTGCCAACCGTTCAGCAAGATCGAAAGGCAAGCGTTCAAAATGCAGTTCAGAGGCCCTGCAAGGTACAGATTAGTGGGAAGGTCTTAGCGTAAAGTTGTGGGGCAAAGTACAGCAAAGCAGATGGTATTCGGCTGCTTCTAGGCGAACTGCCTTATTCTTTTGTGATGAAAATGCACTTTGAAAGGGCCTTCTTTTCATTAGAACCACTGGCTAGTTTCCATTTGGATCACCCTGATTTCTCTCAGCCTTTGTGCCTGGAGGCTGATTCCTGCCCTTCTGACTTGGATATAAAAGAGAAAATTAAAATGGTAGAGGTGTGTGTGTGGGGGGGGGGCATGGAATCACACAATACCCCCTATGGAAAGGGCCTCTAGTCCAACCTGCTTCTGACTCCAAGCACATTCCTAACAAGTGACCATCCAGCTTGGCCTCCAAGGTGAGGGATCTGTCTACCTCCCCAGGAAGACCATTGCACTTGGCCATAGCTTTAATTGCTAGGAAGCTGTTTCCTACATTTCCTTCTCTGCAGCCTCTGCCCATGGATCCCGGTTCTGCCCTTTGGGACCAAACAAGGCCTCTTCCATGAGGCAGCTGTTCAGATGCATGGAGCCATCTGGCATATGGTGCCAAGCTTCCTTTCTCTTGGATGGGAATCCTCAGTTCCTTCAGCTAATGCTTATGTAGCACAGTCTCTAGGAGTTTCTCACTGATTGAATTCCCCTGGACGTGCCCCAGATTATTAATGTCCTTCTTCCAGCATGAAGATCAGAGCTGAGCAGAATTCTGAAGAAATTCCCTCCCATCCCATTCCACAGACATGTAGTGAGTACCCATTATTTTCCAGGTACAGTATTAGGCATTGACAATCAAAGACACAAACAAGACATACATAACAGGGCAAGTGTTCAAGACCCAAATGTGTAAACACAAGATTCAGACAAAATTAATTTGAAATAATTTACAGGGCCCTGACGACAGGTGTGAAGGGGGATTGGTCAGCAGAGACCTACTGGAGGAGGTCGTCCTTGAGCTGAGGCCTGAAAGGAACCTGGGGTTCCAAGAGCAGAGGGGAGGAGAAAGCATCTCAATCCAGGAAATAGGACAGAAGAGTTAATGAAATGGGAACGTTGTGAAGTATCAGCAAGAAGTAGGCAGCTTTGGCACAAACTTAGAATGCAGGAGGCAGAGTACTCAACCTGGAAAGAAGTCATGGGCTTTAAATTCCAAATAGAGGTGCCTGATTTTCATCTTAACAGTCATAGGGAGTCATGGAAGCTATTAAGCAGGGGAGAGACACCGGTGTGGAGGATGGACTGGGGAAGAGCCAGGTTAGATGAAAGAAGACCAGTTAGAAGGCTGTAGCCACAGTGAAGGGGATGAGGCACAGGCGGTAATAATGTGACGGGGGAGAAGGAGAATGAAGCAGAAGATGGCATGGTGGAAGAATGAGCCAAATTGGGCAAAGTTTGGATTTTCTTTTAGAGCTCTAGACTGAGATCATGAATGTGGTTACTTCTGATGGTGTAGATAACCAATCTATATCCTTGCTGCTGGTGCAGTTCCTGTGACCTGCTTGAAGCTTTCTCCAGAAATTCCATGAATGGGTTAGATTCTGTCAGTTGGTCCCAACCTGTGCACTTCAGACCGCTAGGGAGCCAGAATTGTAAGGCATATGGACAGAGTTGCCCTGTTCACAATCGAGCTTCCATAGTCCTTGTTCAATTGAAACTGTCCTCTCCAAAATCACCAACAATCCTTTAAATGACAAATCTAAGGACCCCTTCTCAGTCTTGATACTTGTTGACCCCTTTGTAACCTCTGACACTGTTAATCACCTTCTCTTCCTGGAAACTCTCTTTTCTCTGGGCATTTGTGACTCTAATGTCTATTGGTTTAGAATTGGGATTTCTTGTGAATAGAGATTAATTTGTTCTTGGTATTTGAATCCCAACGCCTGGTGGATAGTAGGTGCTTAATGATATCTGTTGATTTGATTGATTCTGAAACCTGTCCATAGAATTTCTATCTTTTTTGCTATTTCTTTATTTATGTCACACCCAGCAACTTTAAGTGTCCACCAAGGTTCTGACCTGGGACCTATTTTCTTTTGTTTCTACAATTTCACTTGATAACTATGGGTTCAACTACCCTTTCTATGAAGATGTTCCAAGGCCTATATATCCAGGGTTAGCCTTCCTTCCTTCCTTCCTTCCTTCCTTCCTTCCTTCCTTCCTTCCTTCCTTCCTTCCTTCCTTCCTTCCTTCCTTCCTTCCTTCCTTCCTTCCTTCCTTCCTTCCTTCCTTCCCTTTTTTATTTTATGTTGTTTCAGTGAAATATAAGTTCCTTGAAGCTAGTGACTATTTCATTTTTTTTTTTACTTTGTATCCCCAGGGCTAACACAGTGGTTTTCACATATTAGGTGCTGAATAAATGCTTATGAATTAATGCATCAAAGTAATTCCCTCTAACTGGGCTGTTACCATGATTATCCACTGGTGTCTTTATTTTACTGGAAAATTTCTTTTCCAGGACACTTTATCATCTTTAAAACTGTCCTAAATTCTCTTTTTGGTGGAGAGTTAGCCTGGCTCCCCACCAAAGGCACCAGGCTTGCTAACCAGTGTGAGTACCTACACTCAGTTCCTTCTCTGTGGCTCCTGATTCCTTTTAAACCAGGACCATATTTTCAGAGAGACAGCGCACCTCTTTTGGGACTCTTAGGAGATGTGTTTAGCCATGTCTGCGTTTGAATATGGAGACTAAAGTCTCCGCTTGACATGCCAGACATCGTGCCTGTGTATGATTATTCGTTTGGCAATGCTGAGCAAAGCTTTGATCTTTCTCCCCTGTGGTTTTGTTTCCTGATTTACACCATTTGTAGTGGCATGCGAATGGGCTGAGCTGGCTCCCGGAGGCCAGTCAGAAAACCCGCTGGGCTTGGGAGGGCTCTGGGCTCTGCTGAGAAGTCCCTGAGTAATAAAGGCTTCCACTGCTCCTCCTTAGGCATCTGTGGGGACCCTCCTTAAACCCCAAAGAATCCCAGAGTTTGCAGAGACAAATTGTGTTTTCAGGCCTTGAAAAGCTGCTAAAGGCTTTTTGACCCGAGAGGGGCTCCTAGAGACGTAAAAGGAACAAAACAGTACGAACAATGATGATGAAGATGATGAAGATGATGCCGACAATGCACAGTGACATTATGCTGCAGGGTTTGCAAAGCACTTTTCATGTGCTGTCTCATTTGATTCTCATACAACGCTATGAGGTGGGTGCCAGTGTTATTTCCATTTTACAGATGAGGAAACAGATTCCGAGAGGCTGAATGATTTGCCCAGAGTCTTACAGCTAGCAAGTGTGTGAGTCAGGATTCGTAGACCCGACCTATCACATGTGCTGATGCCCATGCCTGAGCTCCATGATTCTTGAGGGGACTAGATGGAGAAAGACCCCAGGGAGAATTATGTAAATTGATTCCTTGGGTATAGCTAGCTTGCTACAGGCCCGAGGCTGTCCAGCTTTGCATTCTGCTTAGTTTTAAATGGAGAGAACTTGGTGGGTCACCTGTCATTTCAAATTCTAGGGGAGTACTCTGAATCAAATACTCAGGTTATCCCTGCCCTCTTGCATTTTTTCCCTTAAATAGCAATTTAAAAAGAAAAGAAGTTGACTTTGAAGTACAGAGGCCATTAGATGCTTCCAAAGGTTAATGCAAGATTTTGAAAGTAAAAATCTCTAGAAATGTAGAGGAAAAGACTGTGAAGATTTGAAGAGAGATCAATCCTCCCCTTGTCCCTCCCCCAACCCCACCAAGCCTTTATAGGGAAGAGGCCTAAGGAGGAGCCTGGGAAAGTGGCCAAAGACCTTCAGGCTGTGGAAGTGTGGGTAGTCACAGCACTCTGCTCTAACAGAGCCAGCTTGCACTGTGAGGGCCCTGGGAGCTTGCTTTGTGAGGGTCCCAGGAGCTTGCATTGTGAGGGCCGAGGCTTGCATTCTGCACCTGCTTATCATTCCCTGAACAGTTTTCTGTGGTGTCTGGAGTGAGATGAGGATATCCCTGAGTTACTCCATCAGGCTACGTGTCTGGTCTAAATGCTGCTCCCTAGATGGGCTGGGATGCCTGAGGGAAATTGCCCCAGGACTCTCAATGGCCCTCAGTGTCCCCTTGCTCCCAAAGCCTATCTGTCTGATATTGGTGTCCTCCTAATGATGCTGTACGGCTACTGGCCACGGACACAATGACCTTCAAAATGTCAAAATTGTACCTCTGGCTCTAATCTTAAATTCACCCAGTGGGTAGATTTTCAGGCCTAGAGTCAGGAAGATTCCTCTTTGTAAATTCAAATCTGGCCTCAGACACCAGCAGTGTGACCCTGGGCAAGTCACTTAACTCTGCTTTAGTCCCATCTGTTTAAAAAAAGTTAGCTGGAGAAGGAAACGGAAAACCATTCCAGTGTCTTTGCCAAGAAAACCCCAAAATAGAGTCCCAAAGAGTCGGACTCCATTGAACAAGAAGAAGAACATGCTCAGACTCTGGGCCATAGAAGGTGCTTGATAAATGCCTGTGGACTGAATGATGGTGAAAGTTTATGGAGTGCTTTGCACTATGGTGAAGGTAAATAATCTAAGCCCATCATGGGTAGGGAGCTAGTAGAACCAGAATCTCTGGGGCACATCTTCATGGTCCAGGGGGACCACAAGGTCAGACATGTCTCCTTCAACACGTTCTTGGGCATCTTTGTCAGGGATGGAGGACTGGACTAGACTGATGGCAGCCCTAGCCATGGGCCAGCACAGGGAGGCCTTGGTCCTTAGCCTCCTGAGACAAGGCTTTGGTTTTTCTTTTCTGCTTTACAAATGCTGAGGTCCCTGAGCCTCCTCCCTGCAAAGACAGGGAGTGTCCTGCTGATTTTGTTATGTGCTGGTTACTGAGCCAGTCCAGGATGGGTAGCTTACAAGATCCCAACCCAAGTGATTTGGACTTCTCAGGCCTGGGAAGGCCATGGTTTCTCGTGAATGTTTTCAGCTGATGCATTTCCCTGGACACATCCAGGTGTCAGAATGGAACAGAATTCACATCTCTGCCTACTGCTACGTGATAGTCGCTACCACATTTCAGTACCTGTGAGCCCAGCCGTGGAACTATCACTGGGGAGTCTATGAAATGAAAATGAAGGAGGAGGGAAAGAGGGCAGTCTTTGAGTGATGGAGACTGGCTGGAAATGTTGTCTCCAGTGACGCTGTTAGCTCATATCCAATCATGCAGATCACAGCCCCTGCCCTTCCCAAACAACTATCTCATCCTTGTCCTCCCACCATAAATTGGCCACAAGTAGTCTGGGTCCACCGAGGACCAGACCCTAAAAAAGTCTAGCTTCACAGGCTGGGAACTCCCTTCCTTGGAACATGATGTCCTGATTGGTGAGAACACAGCTGGTATATCGTTGGCCCCAGACCCATTCATCTTTCTGCCTTCCTGCCACCCTCCCCCATCCCCACCCCTACTTCCACCACCACCCCCAGTCCCTCATCACTTTCTACTTCCTGAAACAGTAATCAAATGAACATGACCACTGATGCACTGAAGCACTACCTGAGGGCTCCATTCCCTAACCCTGGGATTTCCCAGACCCAAACTCCCTTCCTTGGCCACTCTCCACTTATATGTGCTGTCTATCCCTATTAGAGTGTCAGCTTTCTATATGCGAGAACTGGTTCTTGGCGTTCCTATCCCCAGAACTTAGCGCAGTGCCTGGCATATCGTGAGGGCTTCATGGGTTCATTTCCATTCGTTTCTTCACGTAGCACGGGAGAGGCCTTCCTCCACTTCTCTTGACCTCAGGAGGACGTGGTGGCACAAGTGGGCAGGCCGCCTGTCCTCTCTCACCACATAACCAGCTGCTTTTCTTTTTGTTTCTTAGATGGCTTTATCTTTGAGCGGGCCACAGCTCATGATCAGTATCCGTGTCCATTGTCCGCTGAGTGACACTCGGTTAAGATGATTTAGCAACCGTCATTTGCTATGATTTGTACCTTCCCTCCACCCCCACACCCAACAGGTACTCAGTGACCCAGTAAGCCTGGTCTCCTTGCTCTTCCCTGAACGAGACTCTTCATCTGTCAACTCTGAGCATGTTCTCTGGCTGTCCCCCAGTCTGGGAATGGTGGTGCTCCTTGTCTCTGCCTCCCAGCTCCCTTCAAGGCCTGGACAAAATCCCTCCTCTGGGAAGCTTCTTTACTAGTGCCTTCTCTCTGGGGAGAATTTCCAGCTTATTCCATATTCAGCTTATTTGTGCATAGTTCTCCATAGGCTGTGATCTCCTTGAGAGCTGGCCATGACTTCTGCCTTTCTTTGGATTTCTGCATTTATCACAGTGTTTGGCACATAGTAGGCACTTGATACATGTTTATTGACTGACACACTTGTAGCCATGTACCAACAGAAAATTAGTGTTAATTATTTTTGTTATTGTCATAAAAATATCACAATGGCATTTTATATGTTTTAGAAGTGCTTGTTTTATTTCATAAACTAAAAAGACAACAAATTCCATTTTAAAAAATGAGATGGCAATTGGAGTACAGTAGCATCATAAGACAATGGTCCAGGGCGGCCAGGTGGCACAGTGAGTAAGAGTGCCAGCCCCAGAGTCAGGAGACCTGGGATTGAGTCCGGGCTCACATACTTAGCACCCACTCAGAAACACCTGGCCGTGTAACCTTGAGCAAGTTACTTAACCCCAATTGCGTAGGGGTGGCCAGGTGCCGCAGTGAATAAGAGCACCCACCCCAGAGTCAGGAGACCTGGGATTGAGTCTGGGCTCAGATACTTAGCACCACACCCAGAAATAACTGGCTGTGTTACCTTGAGCACGTTACTTAACCCCAATTGCTTAAAAAAAAAAAATAAGACAATGGTCCCCTCAAGGAGGTTTAATAAAGATTGGAGGAAGGATGGCTAGAGAGAACACCCTTGAACATTTCTTGTTTCCATTAGCTTCAACCTTCATTCATTACTTCATTTTCAAATGGGACTAGATTGAGGGGGGGTGGAGCCTGTGGCCTTGAGGCCACGTGTGGCCGTCTAGGACCTCAGCTGGGACCTTTTGACTGAGTCCAACTTTTACAGAAAAATCCTTTTATGAAGGGGATTTGTTCTGTGAAGTTTGGATTCAGTCAAAGGGTTGCACTTGAGGACCTAGTGGACCACGTGTGGCCTCAAGGCTTCAGCTTCCCCAGCCCTGGCCTAGAAGCTTCATCACAATAAGTATTTTGGAAATTATCTCCATCTTCAAATTCTTCTTAGGACAAAAGTTTTGTCTAGTAAGACTTTCTCTTTAAATACTTAAAAGTTTTCAAGAGTTTCAAAATTAATACTAAATTGATCTTTGAAGATTTTCAATAGAAATACAGAATGCAGATCACACACAAAAACCATCCTCTGATGCCTTAGTGCCCTCTTGAAGGCTCTGTCCTTGGACAGAGATCTTCAGCAGAGTGTCCAGTGGACACTCCAAGCTGCCAAACCTTGGTACTTGATCTCATTACAGTTAATGTTTTCGTTAATGCCCTGCATGAGGACACAGAAGATGTGGACCAAATCATCAGGTGACACAAAGCTGAATGTGGGGGATAGGGAACACATTGGATGGGGGAGAGCAAGAAAATCCTGAATGAAAATCCTGCCTCTGACACTTGCTGAGTGACCCTGGGAAAGTTCTAAGCTCTATGAATCTCAGCCAATTCAGAGAGAGTTGGAATGATCATAGGAACATAGATTTAAAACTGAAAAGGGCCTTTAAAGTCATTGAGTCCACCCCCTGTATTTGACAGACTTTCCAGGACTTATCTTCTAAGTCACTGTGACCTGCATTGATGGGGTACTTTCAAGGCAAGGGCTTGCTTTGCTCTGGTGTTCCCCTCTTGTCTTCCAACTGCTGAACAGGCACCTCTGCAATTATCCTTTCTTTCCTTTCTAATAGTCCAGGAGAGCTCTGGGTCTCCACCCCTCCTGTGTTTGAGGCCTGCTTATGGTCTCAGATGTGCTCTCATACTACACTGAGCCAAATGGAGTCCGGTCAGATAACTTATTAACTGTGTGACTCTGGGCAAGTCACTTAACCTCGTTTGTTCCAGTTTTCTCATCTGTAAAATGAGCTGGAGAAGAAAATGGCAAGCCACTCCAGTATCTCTGCCACAGAAAACATCAGATGGAGTCACAAAGCATTTTTTAATTAAAAAGTAAGTCAGGCCATGCAATGGGAAAAGACTAGAAGATAAAGATAGAAAGAACACAAAGACTTCTTTGACTATATTCCAAAAGTTTGGATATGACTATCATTGTTATCATATTATTTGGTGAACTTATCTGTTTCTTTGACTTTTGTATTTTGACATATGTATGTATAAATACAAAAATATATATTTTGACATATTAGTTCTTTGGGATTAGACAATTAAGTCTATATTTAAGCTTGATTCTTTTAAAATGTCTTTTCTTGATTATAATTTTTATTGCATGAATGTGTTTAGTATTTCTACTTTTCTGCATTTATTCAATAGGTTTTTATGCCCTAGAATATGGTCAGGTTTTAAAGGTGCCACTTATCCCTAAGTAATATGTATAATCCTCTTTAGTTTACTTTTAGTAACCACCACACTTCTCTAGTATCTAATCTTTCCAAAATTTTCTTCAAATCCTTAATTAATTTCTTCTTTACCTTTTTGTTATATTTATTCAGGTGTTAAAGGGGATTTATTAATGTTCCCAGGTAGTATAGTTTTGCTTTTTCCCCCTATACTTTGAATAACTTTTCCTGTGAATACTTAGGTATTAAGAGAAGTAAAAGCAGTGAGATCTACCTCTTGTGGTTTGAAGAGGTATAGGTGGTGGTTCCATGGTTCTAGGCCTAGGCAATGATGGAGAAGTGTGAACACCTGCAGGTACATCTGGAGAAGTCTGTGGAGAATGTCCACTAGCTCAGAGTTATGGACACCTTCCAGCCCAGTGACTAGGTAAAACTCAACCAGGAGCTGAATTGTATCATGACCAACCTATAGAATATTGATGAGTACTAACAGTGGTTTCATGATACTAATAAGCAGACTATAAAAGTTTTTTGAATATATAGATCAAGACTGGAATCCTCAGTTGTACACCAATGAAGGCTTAGAAAGGGCTCTAGAAAAAAAAGACAAGTCAAATAAAAATAACTCTTTTAAGAAATTTACAACAAAAATGTTGATTCAATATTTTTCTAAGGTTTTCCTAAGTCTAAGTATTAAGGTATCCAGAATGAAGAACATCCTCCTAATCTTAAATAGCTTGTTTCATTGTGTCTAAAGGTGTCCACTCATGACTTTCTTAAAGTTGTCATACCTTTTTAAGTATGTGTCTGAGGGAGACAGTGCTTAAGATGAAAGTGTTCTTGAAAAAAAATGTGGAGCAATTATTGAAAGGCCATTTTATTTTCTCTCAAGGCATCTGTGCTTCAGAAGATCTTCAGTGGACACTGACATTTTCCTCTTCATATTATAGAACATATGTCCAGTTATCATTTATCCTTCAAAGAAAGCTATTTCTTAGAACAGAAAAAGGATGTCTTTATTTTATTGTCAAGCACCAGAATATTGATGGTTGTGAATCTCTTCTATGTGAATTAAGGTGGAAAAAGGTGTACATAAAAGAGAAAGGTGACCATAAGGAAATAACTGCCATTGTCAATTTACTCTTTTAATAGCTAAACACAGTTGGTCATATGGAAGACTTAAAAAAATGACCTGATAGTTGTTTTATCCTTTGGATATTTTCCATTCCATTTTTCCTTCCTTAAAAAATTGTTTTGGTCTGCTGTGGAGATGGCTAACACCATCTGTATTTGTATTTTGTGGTTTAGCTATGATAGTTCATTTATGTCTTTATTTACTGTAACTATATATACACATCTAGCTCATATAATATTTATTTTGAATAAAAATGCTTAGATGCTACATTATTTTACATAATGTTAATAATTGATAATTAATTATTCATGGTTTTTCTTTATCTATTGTACCTTTAAACACAATGTAGTTTCCCTGCTCCTCTGTTTCTTTTCTTTCTTCTTCTTTTTTTTTTTTTACCAAGTCTTTTCTTAATGTTTCCCTGGGTGACATTATGATCACTGACCCTGTTTTTTTGAGTTCACATGAAACAATATATTCTGTTTCAGTCCCTCATCTTAACTTTGTGTGAATATTATAAACAATGCACTTGGGCATTATGCTTTATGATCCATTCTGCTCCTATCTTCCATTCTATAGGTGAATTTACCCTGTTCACATTCATGGTTATGATTGCCAATTGTCTGTTTATCTCCATAATATAATTTTATATTTTTTCCTCTATTTACCTTGCCCTCCCTCTTCATAAAGAAGAAAGTAGAGATAGAAAAGGAAAGTGATCAACAATAATTACCTTTAATCAAAGACATTTGCTCTCATTCCCCTGCCCTTTTCTTCAACCATCCCAGACCACCACAATTGTATACTGCAATTTCTTTCCTTTTAATTCCTACTTTACTATGTGCTCTCAGAAGTTGAAATTTGTTTTTCTTGGGTCTATTCCCTCCTTAACTCTACTTTTGAAACATGCCTCTTCCCTCTCCCTGTTTCCATCTGTTTCTTTCTTGATTTTAATGTATTTCTACACCAAACTCTGTGTGTGACCTTCTTTTGTGTGATTCAGAGAAATCAGTGGAGTTTCATGAAACAGCCCCCTTCAAGTTCTTCCTCCATTTTTGTATATTCTTCTTATCACAGTCCTAATTATGAAAAAAATAAGTTCCTTCCTCTTCTTTCTCATTTCTTTCCTTTTGTATTTCCTTCCTGATTCCTTCCTCTCTTTGAAACCACCAAAACAGAACAAAAATTCCTTTAGGTTCTGTTTTGTCTTTGTAATCTCTCACCCTTGAAAACAGTGGATTTCTAGAGCAACACTTGTCTTTTTTCTTCCTGTTAGAATGCAATAAAGTCACCAATGTTTAGTCTCTTCTAGTTCCGCTATGGTAATTTGGTTTCTCTTAACTCACATATTTTCTTTTCAGGAAAAAGTTTAATAATTAACCATAAATAACATCACTGTGAGAATAATCATTCAACCACTTCTGAATCCATTTGATTGTATTATTGTTTCATCCACATCTCTCCAACTTCTCTACTAGAAGAATATAAAAATCTTTACCAAAGTGAAGGCAAAGGATAGCCATGGAGTTCTACTTATCTCCTAGTACAGCAATTATATAAAAATAAGATGATTCTGGCATGGCTTGTTTTTTATGAAACCATGCTGCCTCATTGAAATCAACATTTCTCATTCTAGATATTCACAAGCCATTTCTTTACTGGTTTTTTGAGAATTTTCCTAGGAAAAAGACTTAAGCTCACTGGTCTATAGTTTGCAAAATTTGCT
Source organism: Petaurus breviceps papuanus (assembly GCF_028583685.1). Lineage (NCBI taxonomy): Eukaryota > Metazoa > Chordata > Mammalia > Diprotodontia > Petauridae > Petaurus > Petaurus breviceps. The sequence goes on from NW_027186383.1 coordinate 5,787,697, forward strand.
CTCTCCCCTTCTTCAAAATTGGGACACATGACATTGTCCAATCATTGTGATACCAGCAAAACAGCCATGTCTCCTCAGTCCTTGGCAGCTCAGGGGGCAGGTCTCAAAAGTCCAGGGCAATTCAAAGTGGTCCCCAGCAATTCTCTCAGTCTCTCTCTGCCTCCACGAGGTGCTGCTTCCAAAAAGTTCTTCTGCCTCTCTCCTGTGTCTCTCCAAATCTACATCACCAGCTCCTCCCAGTTCAAGACTTTCTTTTCACATCAACAAGTCCATCCCACAGGTGGGATTAACAAGCTCTGGGTTTTAACACAATCAATTTGAAAAACAAGCCAATACAAGGGAATCTTTATATTCCATTACTATCACAATCATGTGCTACTTCTTCCATCTCCCTTCACGATAACTGTCAGTGTTTCAGCAATAACGTTAACAGTTCTTTTACAACCACAGAATGTAGTTCACTTTGGCCAACTGACTTGAATTCATCCAAAGTAGTTAGGTGCTCATCTACAATCTGCTTATTTATTTTGGGAATGATCTCTGTGTAAGGTAGGTTTTTTGTTTTTATTTTTGGCAGAAGAAACAAAAGAACAAGTGATCTAAATCTGCCTTCAGTTATCATCTTCCCATGCATCTCATGCAAATTTCCTATAATTTATTTAATTATTCTTTTTTGATTAAAAATAAAAATAAATGCATTTTAATTAAAAAAGAAAAAAGTTTCCTTTTCTTTAGAAATGATATTCTTTTACAAGTCTATTTTTCCCCTGTAGGATTATACTTAGGCTTCCAGGATAATTCATTTTTGTTTATAAACCTTTGTCTTTCACTTTTTGGAACATCACTTTCTACAATTTCCTCTCCTTTATAGTAGTTGCAACACAATCAGATCCTGAGTGGTACCTTGGGACTTGAACTCTTTCTTTCTGTGTTTTTGCAGTCAGTATTTTGTCGTCGTTTTGGATGCTCTGGGTTTTGGCTATGAAATTCCTGGGTGTTTTCAATTTGGTATTTCAGGAGATGGTCAGTGGATTTTTTCTATTTGCATTTCTTCCCTCTGTTTCTAATAGAACTAGGTGGTATTGCTTAGTGATTTCTTGAAATATGGTACCCAGGCAAGTAGTGCCATACACATGAATAAACCTCCCTTATGAAATTGAAAAGTGGCTGGCGGCTTTTGACTTTTTAATGAAAAACAGTCTATGTTTTCACATAAACCATCAAGTTAGTATGGTGACAGGAGGTTGCCCATCAGTCTCCCACTTTTGTTAGCTAATGTAGCCTGTGGAATGCTCAAACCCCAATTAGAGCTGGTGTCATAGGGTCTTTATCTTCTTAGTTCCATTAGCTCTCACTTGCATTTTAAATTAGTGCTTTCCCTGCATGTTTGGCATCTTATAGGGATTATTCCTCTGATTTTACAGTGTAGGGATCTGAGGATTAAAGAGGTTGATTGATTTGCCCACATTCACAAAGCTAGAGCATGTCAGAGTTGAATTTAGACCCAAGGGTCCAGTCTTCTTTCCACTAGACCTCTCAGCATTCTAAGAAATAGAATTGTCAGGAAGTTGACAATACTCCATCCCTATATTTTTCTACACTCTATGATGGATGCCATTGTTTATTCTCTTAAATAGACAAATTAGGTTGAGTTAAAAGTGCAAAGCCATGAAATACAATCTGTCCTTCATTTACATCTTTGAAAACAACAGCTCAGCCCCTTAGGCAGGAGCACACATGGGTAATTATTATCCAGAAACTATCCTCTCAAGGTCTGAGAGCTAACAATCACTTTAACTATTAGAAGGAAAAGTGGTGTTTGCTGTGAATGCAACTCTAGCCTTACCCCATCGCTGGATGGAGTGTTTTCTGATCACAGAGAGAGACCACAAGAGAGAGAAGAAAACTACTGTTATTTTAAGAGACAGAAATATCTTTCTGATCACCTTAGCTGGAAATCCATTAATCACAAAAAAGTATTAAAGGTATCAAGGAATTTCTTTTCACAAACATGCTAAATGTACTGGAGAATGCCTGTGTGACTGTGGCATCTGGAGAGTGCCTAGTGGGGATTTTGACTAATGGCTTCATTGGACTAGTAAACTGCATTGACTGTATGAAGACCAGAAGAATGACTTTAATTGATTTCATCCTTACTGGCTTAGCCATCTCCAGGATTGGCACATTGTGGTCACTAACGACACTGAACTTTTGGGATTTTTTCTATTTTAAAAGAAATGTCATTAGTAATTGGATGTTTTCTGAAGTTATCTGGAATCTCAGCAACCATTCAAGTGCTTGGTTTGTAAGTTGCCTCAGTATCTTCTATTTTCTGAAGATTGCCAACTTCTCCCATCCTGCCTTCCTCTGGCTGAAGTGGAGAATTAATAAGGTGGTCCTTAGCATGCTGACGGGGGGCTTGATCGTATCCTTGTTGATTATCCTTCCAATGACAGAGAGAGTTGCTAAGATTCAGTTAATTCTAAATGCTCAAGAAAATAAAACAAATATTACTCATAATAACCAAGGATTTGAATCCCTAAAGTTTTCCATCCTGATGTTCTTCAATACTGGGGCATTGGTCCCCTTTGCTCTATCCCTTATCTCCTGTTTCCTTTTAGTACTATCCTTGTGGAAGCACACCCAGCAGATGTATCTCAAGGTCACAGGCTCCAGGGATCCTAGCACAGAGGCCCACATGAGGGCTATGAAAGCCTTAATCTCCTTTTTCTTTCTCTTTGTGCTATACCATTTGGGCATCACTATAGGAGCCATAAACCTATCTACATTAAAAAGTAAACTTGTGTCAGTGTTTTCAATGATGGTAATCAATGTCTATCCCATGATCCACTCTATTATCCTAATCCTGTGTCACAGCAAGCTGAGGCAGGCCTCTCTGATGGTACTAGGAAAGCTCAATGACTTCTTCAAAGTCCCTGGGAAAGTCTAAGTGGGAGAGACTGTACTTTGAGAAACCTTGGATCTTTCACAGAGGGGTGTGGTAGTAAAGAAGCCATATTGAGTCCTAGAAGAATGTTTTTTTTTTATCTTATTCTGTTAATTATAATTAGAAATCATTAGAAATACTGAAATCCAAAGTTTGGTTTATTCATCCACACGGGAAACAAAGAAGTGGATGAAGCCTACTGATTTTCCAGATAATAGCACAAAATTAGATGGTTGACCTATAGAGCTTGTCCACCAGCATATACAGATCTTGGACGGATATTTCATATGGAAAATAAATTAAGCCTTGCCTAAAATAGAATGAAGAGATTAATGCTTTTAATGATCTCAAACATTCCCCTTAAACAAAGGACCATCTTTTAACAGCAACAATCTACTCCTGTTTTTGTAATTCTGTGAACCATGGAATGCCATAGTCTCTGAAGAATTAAAAAGAATGTCTCATTCAGAGGTTAATGGAGAGATAGAGATTGAATGAAAGCAAGCTATTAAAATGACAAATAAGATAGTATGAAGAATTAAAAAAAAGGATATCACCTAATAAATGTTTGCCAGAAAAATAAAATGGACTGATCATGCGAGGAGAACAAGAAGTGGGCAATCTGTGTATTCTAGTGGTGTCCTTTTGATGTCAAGAACCACATCTGGCAGACTTAAGAGACAATGTGTACAAGATGCACGAATACATCACAACCCACATTAGTGTAAGGAACAATCATTTTAATGAGGTCACAGGAGATTTGAGTTTGTTTCCTCAGGGGTATGTTTATTATTTCTGCCTTTTGCATTAACTTATGTGTTCTTCATATCCTAGCTTATGGTTAGTCTTGTCTAAATGCTGTATGTTGCTGACAAGTTAGTCAATCATATCTAGTATTAAAAATATTCTGTTCAAATCCTTCATTACTTTCCTGGTTATCTTTCTATTAGATTTATCTAAGTCTGAAAAAAGTGTCATGAAATCTCTAACAGTCCCTGGAGTATTTTTTAGACTACCTGTAATTTGAATGGTTTTTCTTTTAAGTTCTTGGATGTTAAGCTATTCAGTGAATATATGTATCGATATATGTTTATATATATGTATATGTTTATAATATATACTTTTTAATGCTCTATCATGTCTTTAAGCATAATATAGATGGCTTGCCTGTCTTTTTTAATCATTTGAGAGGTAGCTTCACATAGTGGGAAAAGTACTGAACCTGGAGTCAGAAAGACATGAATTTAGAGCCCATCTAAACACTTACTAGCTGTTAACCCTAAATAGATCACTTAATCTCTCAGTTGAAGCATCTTCATCTGAAAAATGAGAGTAATAATAACAGCACTTACCTCCTAGGGGTGTTATGAGGATCCAATAAGATAATATATAAATGGACATGAAGGACTTAAAGTGTTATAAAAATCTGACATATTATTATATTACTACATCACCTAGGCAGCCAGATGGCAAGAGGATGGAGTACTAGAGTTGGAGTTAGGAAGACCTGAGTTTAAAGTTGTTCTTAGATGTGTACTAGCTATGAGACCTTGGGCAACTCACTTAACCTTTGTTTGTTTCAGTTTTCATGCCTGTAAAGGGAGGATCATAACAGGGTCTCCTTCCCAGGAGTTGTGTGAGGTTCGAATGTGGCAAGATTTGGAAAGTGCGGAGCAAAATGCTTGGCACGTAATAGGGATTATATAGATGCTAATTGTTGCTCTTGTTGTTTCTTGGGTGATATCATGATTGTTCTTCCTAACTTTTCAGATCTTCCTGATGCATAATAAATTCCATTCTATTCCATATTTTAATTCTATTCATCTTCATATTTTAAGTATATTTCTGACAAACATAAAATTACTGGGCTTTTGTGGAGAACGTATGTGCAACTATGCCTACTGGAGAGCTCCCAACTGGGTTTTTGGCCAATGCCTTCATGGGATTGGTGAACTAAATTGAATGGGTCAAAACTAGAAGGATGTCCACACTGGACTTCATCGTCACTGTCTTTGCTGTCTCCAGGATTAGAGAAAATTGGGGAAACTTTATTTTGCTAAAAGAAACCATAGACAATGGAGTAATATAAATTTGTTTTGCATAAAGTTTCCCTGATTAAGACCTCATTTCTCAAATACATAGAGAACTGAGTCAAATTTATAAAAATAAAAATCATTTCCTAATTGATAAGTGGTCAAAGAATATGAACAAACAGTTTTCAGAAGAAGAAATCAAAACTATCTATAATTATATAAAAATACTCTAAATCACTGTTCAGAGAAATGAGGAGTAAAAAAAAAAACTCTGAGGTACCAACTCATACCCATCAGAAGCAACAAATGCTTGAGGGAAACAAAGGGAGGCAACTGGCAAACAGCTGGACAAAATGTAGTAGATGAATGTAGTGGAATTTCTTATGATGTAAGAAATAATGAAATAGAGATATTTAGAGAAAACTCAGGATGCTTGTATGAACTGATGCACAGTGAAGTGAGCAGAGGTGGGAGAACAATTTATATGACTACAAAACTGGGAAGCAGATAGAAGCGGCCAGGTGGCTCAGTGAGTAAGAGCACCGGCCTCAGTGTTGAGATGACCTGGGGGTCGAATCTGGGCTCAGATACTTAGCACTACACCCAGAAATAACTGGCCATGTAACCTTGAGCAAGTTACTTAACCCCAATTGCTTTAAAAAAAGAAAACTGGGAAGGGGAAAAAGGTGAAAAATTTAAGAATTACCCACAATTCCAGAAAACTGATGATGACACATTCCTCTCCACTCTCACTAGAGAAATCACAAACTTTTGGTGAAAATTGAACTGTTTTTTTTTCCTGACATAGCTAGTGTGTACATTTGATTTCTTCAATTTTGCTTATGTGTGTCACAGGTGAAATATGAAATGATGGAAGAAACAAAGGTTGGAGCTTCCAGGCATGTGAATTTATTAGGCAATAACTGTCAACTGAATAACAAATTGGGATTAGGCTTTCCTCAGCTTGGCACTGGACCCTAGACACAGAATAAGACAGACTTCATGCCTTAAAAGCAAATAATTAACAGGATATAAGCCAAGTACAAGATTACGTGATCTGATTTTTAATTGGAGGAAAAATTTGGGGCTTTCCAATCTGGGAGGGAAAGAGTAAATAGGTACAATTCCCCCAAATCAGAAAATGAGGTGTCCTCCTCTTCCCAAATGTCTGTATTCAATTAAAGTAAAAAGGAAACAATTTATTGACTGGTATGGGAGCATTTTTCAGATAAGATGCATGGATGACTTGAGATAAATAATTGAGAGAAAACTCCTTGAGTCACTCTTCAGATCTGACTGGGTTTCTGATCAGCATAATCTAGGTTAAGGGCCTCTAAGCAACAGATAAAGGTGGTCCAACTTCCCAGCCATGCAGAGTTAGGTTCAAACAATGCAATAAGGTTTTCTCACAATTTACGTAATTGAATAAGTTTTCTCAAAAGACAAAACTTAGACTACATCTCAAATTGAATAGAAAGGGAACAGAGCTACATCCAGAATTGAGGCATAAGTTAGAACTGAGTGGTTCACTCAATTCCCACAATTCTCGCATATGTTATAAGAGGTTGGGGGTAAGATAATGATAGATATGCCATATAAAGGGATCAAGGAAAAATTTTTTTAATTCAGAGAAGACAACAGAAGGCAGTTAAAAAGGGTACACAGCAAGCAGGTCAGTGTTCAACAACCATCTTAAAATACTAGATACATATATACTACATATATCAACTGTATGTAATAAAGAGTCATGATGTCAAATACAATACTCTTTTTCTGTTCTTCTTTGTATATGAAAAGGTTCATATTTCCTGATGTTTTTCAAACTCACAAAAATGGTCATAATATTGCCTTCAACAACAACACCATCACTACCTCCAAAGTCATGACTTTTCATGCAATTCAATTCAATTTGATAATTTCTCACTATGTTTATGGTTACTGAAAACCTTTGATTCAAAGGAGCAAAACATCATTTTTGAGATTCAATATCATTTAATTTTCTCTCTCATATGCTAAAATTATATAAAAACTCCTTGAAAGATAACAAAAGAGAAAACCATGTTCACTGAGCTCTGATCACTGGTATGAGTTAAGGATTCCAGGACTGAGAGAGATGAACTTCTTTTCCCATGATCACATAGCTAGTAAATATCTGACCTTGGATTCAAGGCTGTGTCCATTTTTTTTTCTATCATGCCAAGATACATCTCAGTTAAGAGGATGGTTAGGAAAGTGATATCACACCATCCCCACCTTCTTTTCTGTACATTCTTCACATTCTAGATTTTTGCTGACATGGGTTTTCAAGTAAAATTAGACTGAGGAAGAAAAGGCAAATTAGTGAAATAGAAACTGTTCTCTATTTACATTCAAACATCAACTCAGCCTCCAAGTCAGAAGCACCCATGGAAATGAACCATCTATAATGCTGTCATGTCAAACACACTGGGGAACATCGGTGTGACTGTGACAGATGGAGAGTCCCCAGTGGGAGATTTGACCAATTTTGGCTTCATTGTATCAATCAATTGAATAAACTGGGACAAGATGGGAAGATTGTCTACTTTGAATTGCATCTTTACTGGCATGGCAGTCTCTAGGACTGGTCTATTATAGTTACCTGTAGTAACTTTTTCATATTCTATCCTAAATTGCATATCCCCAGTAAACTGAGATACATGGATTTCATTGTGGATCTGATCAGTGATTGAAGTGTCTACTTTTCATTCTGACTCAGTGTCTTCTGCATCCTTAAAATTGTCAAGTTTTCTCAAGCCATCTTCCTCCGGCTGAAATAGAGAACAAAGAATGAGGTCTTTGGTCTTGTCCCTAACGGGCTGTTTCCTTCTAGTCCTTTCTTTGTAGTGCCATATCTAGGAGCTACAGCTTGTCACAGGTTCTAAGAATGCCAGCAAACAAACCCACATGAAGGCCATGACATCCATCGTCTCCTTCTTCTTTGTGCTGTACGATCTGGGGATCGTCATAAGAATGAATCTATTCTGTATTTGAAAACAAGGTGGGTTGATACGGATGGACATAGCCATCTACCAATCAGCCCACTTCCCTCTCCTAATCCTGGGGAACAGTACGGTGATGTCCCTCTCCCTGAAGAAGCAGTGTCAGTTCTCAGTCTTCCTCAAAAGCCCTGAGCAATTCTTAAAGTATAGAGCTTATTTCCCCAAATTACACATTAAAATAATTTTTACCATCTTTTTTCTTAGTTTTGAGTTCCTAATTCTATTCTTCCCTCTCTCCTCTTTCTCCTCCCTGAGATGTAAGCAATCATATATAGCCTATACATATGCAATCATGTAAAATATTTACACATAAAAATGCAAATAAAAGAAAAAGAAAAAAAATAAAGTGTAAAATAGTATGATTTTTATTCAAATAATATCAGCTCTTTCTCTGGAGGGGGATAGTATGCTTCATCATTAGTCCTTTGGGATTGTCTTGGATCAAAGTTTTGCTGAGAATAGCTAAAACATTCACTGTTCTTCTTCTTATATTATTGCTGTTACTGTGTACAATGTTCTGGTTCTGTTCACTTTACTTCGCATCAGTTCATGTGAATCTTTCCAGGTTTTTCTGAAATTGTCTTGCTTGTCATTTCTTATAGCACAATAATATTTTATGAGAATCATATACCACAGCTTTTAGCTTTCTTCAATTGATGGACATCCTTTCAATTTCCAGTTCTAAGCCACCACAACAAGAGATTCTATAGTTTTGTACAAGTAGTACTCTCGTCCCCCATACTGTTTTATATGATTGGATTATAGACTTAGAAGTGGTACTACTGGATCAAAAGGTATGCACGGTTTTATAGCCCTTTGGATATAGTTCCAAATTGCTCTCCAGAATGGTTGTATCAATTCATGGCTCTGGGCACTTTTTTTTTTTCAAATGTTTTATTAACTTCTGATTTACATCATTCATTTCCACCAGATTTTGACTTACAAATTTTCTCCCCGACTTTCCCCTACCCACCACCCCTAAATAGCAGTCCCACAGGATATCCCCTCCTCCAATCTGCTGTCCCCCATATTTTCTCCCATATGCCTTTTGATTTTCGAGTGGGTCTCTATGCCTCAGTGCCTGTATATTTTATTTCCCAATTACATGTAAAATAGTATTGATATTTGATTTTTAAAACTTTGAATTCCAGATTCATTCCCTTCTTTCCTTGTCACCCACCCTTACTGGGAAGACAAGTAGTTCAGTATAGGTTGCACATGTGTAGCTAATGCAAAACAATAACATAGTAGATATATTGTAAAAGACTGACTATATATCCCTCCCTCCTATCCCACCTCCCACTTGTTCTATTCTCTACTTTGATCCCGTACCTTTTCAAAAGTGGGTGCTTCCAACTTCCTTCCCTTCCAGCCTGCCCTCCCTTCCATCATCCCCCTTCTCATCTTCTTCCCCCCTACTCTCCTATAGGGTGAGATACCCTATTTAGTGTGTATTTCATTCCCTCCCCAAGCCAAATTCAATGAGAATAAGGTTGACCCATTCCCTTTTGCCTTCCTATTCTTCACCTCCATTGTAACCATTTTCCCTTGCCTATTCTATATGAGATAGTTTACTCCATTCTGTCTCTCCCCATCTCCTCTCATTATATTCCTCTTTCACCTCTTAATTTCACTTTTTAAATGTCATCCCTTCCTATTAAATTGGTCCTGTGCCCTCTCTATGTATACTTGTAAACATATATACACACATTCACATATATATTCATATGCCCATATACCCTCATATGTATATGTATGTATGTATTTCTATTCCCTTCAACTATTTTCAAACTGAGAAAAGTTTCATAATTTCCAATTACTGTTTTTCCATGTAGGAATGTTAATAGTTCAACTTTGATAAGTTGATTTTTTAAAATTTCTTTTCTTTGATTTCTTTTCCCTGTTTGCCTTCTGATGCTTCTCTTGCTCCTTGTATCTGAATGTCAAATTTTCTATTCAACTCTGGTTTTTTCATCAAGAATGCTTGAACATCTTCTATTCCACTAAATGACAATCTTTTCCCCTGAAACATGATACTCAGTTTTGCTGGGTAGGTGATTCTTGGTTTTAATCCCAGCTCCTTTGACCTCTGGAATATCATATTCCAAGTCCTTCAATCCTTCAGTGTAGAAGCTGCAAGATCCTGGGTTATCGTGATTATGTTTCCACAATATTCAAATTATTTCTTCCTGCCTGCTTGTAATATTCTCTCCTTAATTAGGGAATTCCAGAACCTGGCTAAAATATTCCTATGAGTTTTCTTATTGGAATCTTTTTCAGGAGGTGATTGGTGGATTCTTTCAACCTCTATTTTGCCCTCTTATTCTAAAACATCAGGGCAGTTTTCTTTGAGAACTTCCTGGAGGATGATTTCTAGGTTCTTACTTTGATCATGGCTTTCAGGTAGTCCAATAATTTTTAAATTATCTCCCCTGGATCTATTTTCCAGGTCAGTGGTTTTTCCCATGAGATATTTCATATTGCTTTCTATTCTTCCATTTGTTTGGATCAATTTAACAGCATCTTGATTTCTCATAAAGTCATTAGCTTCCATTTCCTCCAATCTAATTCTGAAGTAATGATTCTCCTTATTGAGCTTTTGAGATTCTTTTTCCATCTGGCAAATTCAGCTTTTTAAGGCATTCTTCTCCTCATTGCCTTTTTGAGCCTCTTTTGCCATTTGAGTTATTTTATTTTTTAATGTTTTCTTTTCCTCAGTCAGGCTGTTGACTCTCATTTTGTAATTTTCTTGCATCGTTCTCATTTCTCTTCCCAATTTTTCCTCCACTTCTCTTATCTGCTTCTTAAGCTCCTCTATGGCCTCTCATCAGCTCATATTTTTCTTTGAAGCTTTTGGTGCAGGAGTTCTGATGTCACTGTCTTTCTCCTGTTCCATGCTTTACTCCTTTTTGTCCCCAAAATAGGAATTTAATGTTGGAATCTTCTGTTTGCTTTGTTTCCTTTGTCTGGTCATGTCACCCATCAGTCCCTTGACCCCTGGGCTTTTTGCTACAGTAGGATTCTGCCACCAGACAGGGGAGCTTTCATCCCAAATACTGGGGTTTTCTCAGCTGCCAGAGGTATTAGATAGGTGCCCTCTCTGAGGCCTCCACACGCTCTGGCAAGCTGGACACACACCCTAGGACCTCCACCCTAGACTGCAATCCAGATCCAAGCAGGTTAAAGCAAGAGTGGTTACCCCTCAGACTGGTCACTTAGTTCCCCCTACACTCTGCAGGCCAGGAGCTGAAGCTGCCATGTGGTGCTTACTGGCTGTGCAGGGTGTCTCAGCAGCTTCTCGCCCTGGGGGCAAAAGCCAATGCACTCCCACTTACTGGGTCCCAAATCCAGACTGCACTGACCTCTCACTTTGTCCTTTGCATCTATGTGTTGATAAATCTGGAAATGGCCGTAGCTGCTCGTGATCTGAAGTCCCTCCAGCCAGTGGCTGGTCAGACCCATCCTGGGGCTAAAACCTCGGGCTCACGAGGGCCTGGGCTCAGCTCCCAGAGTGCCGTGCTGGCCAATTTCTGCCGGCCTGCCAGGCTGTCCTCAGTGGGAGATTAGCTTCTCTGTGTCATTTTGTGGGTTCTCCAGCTCCAAAGTTTGTCCAGAATCTCCTTTTTACATTGATTGGGGAAGGTGGAAGCCAGAGCCGCTTGGAGGTCCTGCTTCTACTCCACCATCTTGACTCTGCCCTCCCTCCCCTGCCCCAGGCACTTCTTTTTTTCTTTTTTTTTAAGCAATTGTGGTTAAGTAACTTGCTCAAGGTTACAGGGCCAATTATTTCTGGGTGTGGTGCTGAGTATCTGAGCCCAGATTTGATCCAGGTCATCCCAACACTGGAGCTGGTGCTCTTACTCCCTGAGCCACCTGGCCACCCCTAAGCAATTGGGGTTAAGTAACTTGCTCAAGGTTACACGGCCAGGTGTTTCTGGGTGGGTGCTAAGTGTCTGAGCCCGGGATTTGATCTCCATGTCGTCCCAACACTGGAGCTGGTGCTCTTATTCGCTGTGCTACCTGGCCGCCCCCGGGCACTTCTTAATATCATTGTCTGATGTCTAGGAAATACAACCTCTTTTTTTTGGTGAAAGGGGAAGAGTCGTGCCAAGATATTTGGCATTTTATCAGGTTTAAAAAAATTAATCCTATTGAAGATCATTGGAACCCAAAATTTGGATAAATTATGCACAAAATAGTTCACATAAATCTATTTTCTAGATCAGGTGTGGGGAACCTGCAGCCTCAAGGACACATGTGGCCCTCTAGATCCTCAAGTACAGCCCTTTGACTGAATTCAAAGTTCATAGAAAAAATAAGAAAATTTGTTCTGTGAAGATATGTATGATGATAAAAGATATGTTTAATTTATTTTATGACTTTTTGCTTTTATTTGTGATTTTTGTGACCTAGAATGTCATCAGTCTTTGCAACATTTCTGCACAATACTGAAAAAATAGGTATACTCCTTAAGATTTCTATTCAGTAAACCAAAGGTTTTTCTTATCTAGTTTTTTCTAATATTCAGGTTAGATCCTTAGTTTTTGTTCTCCTTTAACTTTCTGTCAAATTTATATCAGTCTCAAAGCAATATGCTGACATCTCCAAAAGTGTCTGCCTTACTGTTTTCATTGAAACTATTTAATTTGTTTTGTTTAAGCTTTTAGACAGCATGTTATTCAGTGAATAGATACTTCATGTTTACTTTTAAAAGTATCCATAGTATATTTAAGCAAAATGGAGTTTCTTTGTTCATCTATCTTGTCAACTTTAATTCTCACCTTTTTTGACACCAAGATTACTACTCTTACTTTTTCAGATTCTAAAAGGATGCATACTAGACTCTATTTCACCTCTTCTTTTAAGTCTCTAGGAATCACAGGGAATTTAAAAATGTTTCTTTGGAAGCAGCAAATTGTTGGGATTTGCTTTCTCAGCTATTTCAGCACCCTCAATTTTTTTATGATAATGGTTATGATGATTAAACTTGCTTCCCTTTCTATTCAATAATAATAGATATCTCACATATTCTTTCATTTGTTTTGCACTTTTTCTTTCTTATTTTTTCACTGAATCTTTGATTCTTGCCTTTTCCATTCTCTTTCGCAGGGTATATACTACTGTGGTAAGGTTAACCAGCACCACCTATCTGAGCTATCAATTCCACTCCTGATTGCTTCTTTCCTTATTTTTAATCCTCTTAATCACTCTGAGACCTAGTGGTCTTTTCATATTCTTCTTTGTTAGTATTGAATAATTGGTTTCTTGTGGAATTTTGATATTTTTATTAATTAGTAGCTATTATAGAAAAACCTAGGAGCTAAAGAGGTTCCTGTCAATAAAGGAATGACAATAAAAATTGTCCTGTGTAGCTAGCGTTTATGTAGTGCTTTATGGCTTGCAAAGTGCTTTACATGTGCATTTCATTTGATCAACAACAATCTTGCAAGGTAGGTGCTATTATTATCCCTAATTTACAAATGAGGAAATTGAGGCTAAAAAAGATTAAGTAACTTAGGCAGGATTTGAACCATAGATCTTCCTGATGCAAAGTTCACTACTCCATGCTAATTTTGGCCTAAAACTTAACACCAAGAAAACACAGGTGCTCTATCAGCCAGCACTACACCATAAATATGTGGAACCATTGGTTACAGCAAATGGAAAAGTTCTGAATATTGTAAATAAGTTCTCTTACCTTGGTAATGTATTTTCTAGGGAAGTGTGTGGTGATAATGAGAGTGACACACATATTGCCACAGTTAGCTCAGTGTTTGAGAGGCTCTGAAAGAAAGTGTTGGAGAAGAGAGATATTAGGCTGCTTACCAAAGAGAAGGTCTACAGAGCCATTGTGCTGACCTCATTGTTGTATGCCTGTGAAACCCAGACAGAATACCAGTGCCAGTCCAGGAAGCAGAAACACTTGCATTTGAATATTCTTAGGAAGATTCTGAAGATCATCTGGCAGGGTAAGGGACTAGATACTGAGGTCCTTACTCAAACTAAATTTCCAAGAATTCAAACTATATTTCAGAGAGCACAACTCTGATGGACTGGCCACATTGTCCAAAGGCAAAATACACTCTTGTCCAAAAGACTATTTTATGGTGAACTCACACAGGGTAAGTGTTCCCATGGTGGTCAGAAGAAGCGATACCAGGACACTGTCAGTCTCTCTTAAGAATTTTGGAATTGATTGTGTGACATGGGAGACACTGACACCAGATTGCTCAGCGTGGCATGCCCACATCAGAGAAGGCGCTGTGCTCCATGAGCACAGCAGAATTGAAATACGTCAAAAGAAAAGCAAGATGTGCAAATACATGTTCACACAGACCATTTGTGCCCAACGGTGGTAGAACATTCCTATTGGTCTGCTCAGCCTCAGTTGGACACGCTGAAACTTGACTCGAGCATAGTGATATCATTTTGGTCCTCCTCAAGACCTGAGGACATGCACCAACTGCCAACGCTGAGGCAATGTTCACTACTCCATTTAGGACCACTTAGCTATAATAAGATAGTTTTATTCTGTAAAAAACGATTAGAGGGCCAATTCGGAGAAACTTGGGAAGGCAGAAATGATGCCAAGTGAAATAATCAGAACCCAGAGAATAATTTATACAATGACCACGACATTGTAAATAAAGCAACCTTCAAAGGCTTGAGAACTGTGATTAATGCAATGACCAACTATTACTCTAGAGGGCTGGTGATGAAGCCTGTTACCCAACTATTGATTAAGAGGTGGTGGACTCAGGGTGAAGGCTGAGAACATTTTTTGTTTGTTTTAGACAGAGCTCACATGGAAATTTCTTTTGCTTCAATTATGAGTTTTCTATTTTTTTTCACTTTGGGAGGGGGATTTGGAGAAGAGTTTATGATTAACAATTGGTCTGTCAAATAAAAGAAGAAAAGCAATAAAATAAGGGTATTGAAGCATTTTTCAGTACATAGAAGGGAACTGAAAGAAGGTCACAGGAAGCATTGAAAAGCAGGGCATTGGGGCAGCCAGGTAGCACAGCGAGTAAGAGCACCAGCTCCAGTGTTGAGAAGACCTGGAGATTGAATCCTGGGCTCAGACACTTATCACCCACCCAGAAACACCTGGCCATGTAACCTTGAGCAAGTTACTTAGGGGCAATTGCTTAGGGGCAGCCAGGTAGCTCAGTGAGTAAGAGCACTGGCTCCAGTGTCGGGATGACCTGGATCAAATCCGGGCTCAGATACTCAGCACCACATCCAGAAATAACTGGCCCTGTAACCTTGAGCAAGTTACTTAACCTCAATTGCTTTAAAAAAAAAAAAAAAGCAGGGCATTTTCCAAAGTTTTGTGTTGGACTTACATGCTTAGTAAGAAAAGCAAGCTCTATATGGTAGAAATTCTCAGTTTTATGTTCAATCCTTTTCTAGGTGTCTTCACTTTGCTCATGGAAATCCTAATTTTATTTGTTAAATTCAGAATTAAATAAATGAACATGGTATGTAATTCACCATTCTTTTCTTTCCACTTCTGATATCTAAAGTTAGTCAAATTAATCATGGAGTCAACAAACATTACTGAAGTGCTTCCTTAAATCCCTGGAATTGCATTGGAGTCCTGGATAGAGCATTGGCCTGGAGCCAGTAGAACCAGGAAGAGTTCAGAACTAGCTTCAGGCACTTCCCAGCTCAGTTATCCTTCCTAGTCACTTAATCCTAATTGCCTCAGAAATTATTGCCTGGGCCAGGGGGTAGTCATCACTAGTTGATAAAAAGGTGATCCATTGGAGAAGAAAATAGCAAACCATCCCTGTATCTTCTTCAAGAAAACCTCATGTCCATGGGGTCATGAAGAGCTGGACACAATTGAAACAACTAAACAACAAAAGAATGGTGTTAAGCACTGGGGAAAGAAAGAAAAAGTTCCTGCCCTCAAGAAGTGTACATTCTAATGTTTTGAATTCTTTTCACTGTTGTCAATCCCTCTACTTTCTTTCCATTTCACTTGCAAATCATGACATCACCTTCCTAAGGTCAAAGTCCTCTTTCAGAACAAAGGACAAACAACAAGGGAGTAGCAGCAACTATCCCACTGGGAATGCAACTGGACAGTTCCAGTTGGGCAATACTGTTCCTTCCTTCCTTCCTTCCTTCCTTCCTTCCTTCCTTCCTTCCTTCCTTCCTTCCTTCCTTCCTTGCTTCCTTCCTTCCTTCCTTGCTTCCTTCCTTCTTTCCTTCCTTCTTTCCTTCCTTCCTTCCCTCCTTCCTTCCCTCC
>NW_027186383.1:5804053-5828231 GCF_028583685.1 Petaurus breviceps papuanus
CTTCCTTCCTTCCTTCCTTCCTTCCTTCTCTCTCTCCTTCTTTTTCCTTCTTTTCCCTCTTCTCCTCTTCTCTCCTCTCCCTCCTTCCTCTCCTTCTGTCCACATAAGGATATCCACAATGGATAAAGTGCTGGGCCTGAAGTCAGAAGTTTTTGTTAAGCCATTCAGTCTTGTCCAACTCTTCTTGACCCCAGGAACCACAGCATGCCAGGTTCTTCTATCTCTCACTATCTCCCATAGTTTGTTCAAGTTCATGTTCATTGTTTCCATGACACCATCTATCCCATCTTATCCTCTGCCATTGCCTTTTCCTTTTGCCTTCAATCTTTCCCAACACCAGGATCTTTTCCAATGAGTCCCATCTTCTCTTTATGTGGCAAAAGTATTTAAACTTCAGCTTCAATATTTGACCTTCTAATTAATAACCTGAATTAATTTAAGTATTGACTGATTTGATCTCCTTGTTGTCCAAGGGACTTTCAAAATTGTTCTCCAGAGCTGTAATTTGAAAACCTTGATTTTTCAGTGCTCAATTTTCTTATAATCCAACTCCCACAGCCACATATTGCTACTGGAAAAGCCATAGCTTTGATTATATGAACCTTTTTTGGCAAGGAGATGTCTCTGCTTTTTAGTATGCTATTCATATTGCCATAGGTTTCCTTTGAAGGGGCAAGTTCAGTGACTATCTACAGTGATCTTTGGACCCAAGAATATAAAATCTCACACTGCTTCCATTTTCCCCTGTCAATTTGCTAGGAAGTGATGGAATTAGTTGCCAAGATCTTGGTTTATTTTTTTTTATGTTAAGCTTCAAGCCAGCTTTTACACTCTCCTCTTTCACCTTCATCAAAAGGCTTCTTGATTCTTCTTCACTTTCTAGTATCATCTGCTTGTCTGAGATTATTGATATTTCTCTTGGCAAACTTAATTCCAGTTTTTGATTTATCCAGTCTGACATTTCACATGATGTACTCTGCATAGAAGTTACATAAATAAAGTGGCAACATGCTGCCTTGCCATACTCTTTTTCCAATTTTATGCCCATCAGTGTTCCATGGTCAGTTCTG
Organism: Petaurus breviceps papuanus; assembly: GCF_028583685.1. Classification (NCBI taxonomy): domain Eukaryota; kingdom Metazoa; phylum Chordata; class Mammalia; order Diprotodontia; family Petauridae; genus Petaurus; species Petaurus breviceps. The sequence continues at coordinate 5,805,124 of NW_027186383.1, forward strand.
TTTCTTTTCGGACCATATACACATTCCTCAGGAAATATGTAAGATGATGTGGTGCTCCCATCTCTTTGAAAACTTGCCATATATTGTTGTGGTCCACACAGACAAAGCCTTTAGTGTAGTCAGTGAAGTGGAAGACCTGAGTTCAAATCAGCCTCATATACTTACTAGCTGTGTGACCCTGGGCAAGTCACTTAATGCTGTTTGTCTCAGTTTCCTCAACTGTGAGGAGGAAATGGTAAATTCCTCCAATATCTTTACCAAGAAAACTCCAGATGGGGTTGGATATGAATGAACAAGAAGATCTTTACAAGGTGTGAAGTTCTTTGGTCAAACTAGACAGAATAAAGGAGCAGACAGCTATTGACTGACTAAATCATAAGCCATACCCTTAGGGCTGGTTCAAAAGCAAGATATACTTTCTAGGGAATCAGTTGAGGAAGAGGATGATTTTGTAAAATGTGAGATTGGGAAGTCAAGAACAGAGACATATGGAAGAGAAATGCAGTGTTTATGAGGGAGTCATTCCTTGAAATTTCAAGGTGGGGAAGTGATTTCTCAGTTTGAAATGATTGTTTGAATTACCAGGATTAGGAACTGGGAAAGCCCAGATCCAAGGTGGGTCTGCACTCTTAAAACTGTAGCTCAAAAACTCCCATGGGAATGTTTACCTTCAACAGATAAACGACAGAATCAGCAATAAAATAAATAAATAAATAACATAAAAATAAATAAATAAATAAATAAAGCAAAGACATTTACTGAGATGGTATCATTAGAACAGTAAACATGAAGTGTTCTCCCCTCCCATAATTTGGGGATGCACTCTTCCACAAATGCACAAAACATCATTTGGAAGAGTGGGCAAAAACTTAGAGAGCCATGGTTGTAAAGCATAGGGGATGTAAAGCATGTACATGCAGGGTACACACATGGCTGAGGGGCCTCAGAGCTGTGGGATTGAAAGTGTCTCAGAGTCTTGGTGGAGTGCTCACAAAGTTCCACGTTGGGTACAGCTTTCTCTGTTGTCCAAGTCAATGAATGAATGGAGTCCTAGAGTTCATTTCTCTTCCTCACATGGCTTCCTCTCTCTATTGGTGGTTGTATGGAGTGTGTTCCTGCTCTACCTGATACCACTCTCTTGATGATTCAGTTGTTCCGTTTTAATGTGTAATGGCTAGTGAGGACAGGAAGGAGAAATTCCCCAAAAGTTGAGGGCTTGGGTTCCCCCTCAACTACTAGTTTCAAATAATGATTGTCTACAGACCAAATCAATCAATCAAGCTTTTATTTGTTCTCAAGGCATGACAAACTTTTCAGTCTAGTCAATCCTAAATTAACCTATATTTCGTCAGAGATAAATGTTCCTAATTTATAAAGGGTCAGCAGGTGTGAGTTTCTTTTTATAAATAATCACCTAATTACCTATATTATATACTTTTTTGGTTTCTGTAACTACTTCCCCTGTGGGGGAGAAAAATAACTATATCCCCTCCCCTTCCAAACACAGAAACTCACTTCAAGTCAGATTAGGTTTTTAGAGAAAGTGTAAATCAATGAAATTGAAGCTGTTCTTCATTTACATCTGAATAAACAGCAGCTTAGCTTCTCAGTCAAAAGTACCCATGGAAAACAACCATCTGGTCCATGCTGAAAAGACACGCTCCGAATCTGGTCTAAAATCACAAGAAGAGCTACTTTCAAAGGAGAAAACTTCAGCAGTCTCAGCCCATGACAGGGTTAGGCATTGTCTGAACAAAACAGAACAAAGCAGAAAGGAAAGAACTAAGAAAGAAAAGAAAATTACTCTTATTGCCAGAGATAGACATATATTTTTTTTTTCTCTTGGCTTGAAACTCATTCACCAGAAGCACTAGAGAAGGTGGGACTTTCTATGTGTAGACACGCCAAGTATATGGAAGAGCATCTGTGTAATTATGGCAGATATTGAATTTGGAATTTGGCCAATGGCTTCATTGGAGTAGGGAATTGCATTGACTGGGTCAAGACTTGAAGGGTGTCCATAATGGACTTCTTCCTTATTGGTTTGGCAATGTCCAGGATTGGTTTGTTGTGGACAATAATAACAATTACCATTATAATCCGATTCTATATAGATGCCTATTTTTCTAGTCAGCTGGCTTATATTAAAACCCTCAGGGGCCTCTGCAGTCAGTCCAGTGCCTAATTTTCCTCCTGTCTCAGTATCTGGCAATCCATCCCACTTTGATCTGGCTGAAGCGAAGAATCACCAAAGTAGTCCTCAGGATGCTGAGAGACTGCTCAATCATTTCCTTTTTCTTTAACCCTTCAGTGAAAAAAAGAAAATAAATATTCATTGGATCCATTTTGATCAAGAAAACAAAAGTAATGACTCAAAAAATACAAATTACTGATACCTACGCTTTATCTTCTCTGATGTTCTTTAATGTGGGGAATGTTTCCCTTTTGCTCTGTCTCTGATATCCTGTTTCCTGTTAGTTCTCTCTCTGTGGAGGAATAGCTAGCAGAAGTATCTCAATGTCATTGGCTCCAGAGAACTAGCTCAGAGGTCCATATAAAGGCCATGAAATCTGTGGCCTCCTTCCTCTTCCTCTTTGTTTTTTAACATTTAGACATCATTATGGGAATCTTAAGGACCTTTATGTTAATAGGCAAGTTACCATAATGCTTTCAATGAAAATTAAGGCTATCTATCCTGGGGAATAGCAAACTAAGGCAGTCAACCTTGATAGTGTTAGGGTCATTTCGAAAATGTCAAAGCTCCTTTAGCAATCCTAAACATCTCTGAAAAAAAGCCCCATCTTTTATATTCTAATCTACTGATGTCTTTTGATCATAAAACAGTACAATATTAATAGAAAATAAATGTTACTAAAAGGAAAATATTTATATACATGGGAGGTTGGAACAAACTGTCACAAATAGAGAATAAAAAAATTATAAAGGAAGACCAGAATAAAGGGTATCATGATAAAAAAAAAAGGATGATGTGGTTGCATGGCAAAATAAAAACCCTCAAAAACCAAAAAGCAAGGGATGAGAATGGACTGCTTATTTTCTCCATTGCCATTTTTATGATATCAAAAGAAAGAACAAAAGCACCCCTCCATCCCCCATGTATTATTTTGTCTCTCTATGGAAAAATTATGGTAGAACATTGACAAGTGTCATATGTGGTGTACAGGCATGGACATATTTCAACCTGCATATTTGGAAGTAATGTACACATTGATGAAATCAAAGACACATTAGTGTTTAAGTGTGTCTCTGAAACTATGGTTAACATTTATTTGTGCTTCCCTCCCCCCCAATTTATTGCCACTTTATGGTGTAGATTGTAATCAGTCTTTTCAAAGGTGCTGCACAAAGTGAGTAATAGGTATATTTTTTAATATTTCTATTCAATAATCCCCAAAGGTTTATCAATCTAACATGATAATCCCATTCTAATGTTTTCTTCAGAGCCTTTACTTCTTTCCTTTTTGTCCTTCTTAGATTTCTGTCAGTTTCAAAAGGACATTTTGATATCCCTACCATTGGTTGAGTTAATACTTGATACTTTAAGGTTTTAGATGTTATTCCACTTAGTTAATAGGTATTTGATAGTGATTTTTATCATTTCTAGGTCTTTTAAGTGAAACATTCCTTATTTTGTCAACCCCGTCGTGTTTATGTTCACTCTTATGCAATATGTATTGTTCTCCTTATTTTTCTAGACTGATATGTAATAATTTCCTCCCACAGTTCATATCAAATCTGCAGGAACCTCTCTATTTTTGAAGCATGTTTTTGCATGCATGAAAATCTTAGGATTTTTTCTAATGAATTTTCTTACCCTACACAATTTTATGGGTAAGGTCATTACATTTGCTTTTCTGTTTATGATGACCAAGTGACTTTTTCTTCCATTTAATACTAATAAAATAAACATCTTACTTTTTCTTTTAAAATATTTTCACTTTCTTTTTATATTTCTTATTCCATTATTAACTTTTTTTTAGTTCCTTTCTCATCCATTCTCTTTTTTTTCAGGATGTTCACTGTCTGTCAAAGGCCAAAATGAGCAGAAAATAACAAAAAAGAATCAGACCATAGAAAGTTATTATGGTGACAGGGAAGACCAAGACACAAACTTAGGACACCAATGTCAAAGCACCTATGTGTCAAACTCCAGAGAAAAATGGAAAGTTACCTCAAGCCCCCAAAAAACTCATGGAAGATTGCAAAAAGCAACTTAAAAACCATATAAGAGAGAGAGAAGAAAAATGGGGAAAAGAATGAAATGATGCAAGAGGATTATGGGGAAAAAAAGACTCAACAACTTAGAAAATAGCTTAACAAGTAGAACTGACCAAATGGAAAAGGAAATACAAATATCCACAGAAGAAAACAACTCTTTAAAGAGTACAATTGACCAAATGGAAAAGAGAATATAAAAGCAAATTGGGGAAAATAGCACCCTAAAAGTCAGAATTGGGCAAGTGGGAGAATGACTCTATGATATATAAATCAATCAAACAAATTTAAAAGAATAGAAAAAAATGAAATAAAATGTCAAATACCTCATGGGAAAAAGAACTGACCTGGAAAATAGATCCAGGAGAGACAATATCATAATCATTAGAGTACCTGAAAGTTATATTCAAAGGGAGGACCTGGACAGCATCTTTTAACATATTATCAAGGAAAACTTCCTCATGTCCTGGAACCAGAGGGCAAAATAGGCATTGAAAGAGTCCACTGGTCACTTCAAGGAAGGGATCTCAAAATAAAAGCACCAAAGAACATTATAGCCAAATCTCAGAACCATCAGGGCACTGGACTTATCAGTTGCAACATTAAATGATCAAAGGTCATGGAACATGATATTTTGAAGCACAAAGGAGGTAAGGCTAAAACCAAGAATCATTTAGCTGGAAAAATTAAGCAAAACACATCAAGGGAAAATTTTCATTCAACAAAAAGAAGGATTTTAAGCCTTTATAGGAGAAAACCATAACTAAACTGAGAATTTGACCTCAAATATCAAGACCCAAGAGAACGGTACAACAGGGAAAGAAAACAGAAAAGATTCAGTGGAGCTAAACTGTTCACATCCCTACACAGGAACACAATACTTGTAACTCTTAAAAGTTATATCACTATTTTAAAAAATGTATCACTAACAGAAGAGACAAAAGAAATAAACATAGACATAGGGGGTGGGCATAAGGTGCAGAGTGAGGAGTAAAATGGATGCAGAAGGAAGATAGAGAGAGTCTCACATGAAGAGGCAAAAAAGACCTATTTTAGTGAAGCGGAAGATGAGGGGGCAGCAATGGGTATTGCTTGAACTTTACCCTCATTATGATTGGCTCAAAGAGGGAATAATATCCATAATCAGATGAATATAGAAATCCACCTTACATGACAGGGATATAGGAGGGGAGGAGATTAAATAAAAGGAGGGGGGTGACAGAAGGGAGGGGAGATTAGGGAGGTGGCAGAAGCAAAACACTGATGATATGGGAAAGGGTGAAAGGAGAGAGAGGACAAAGAGGAGGAAGAATAAGATGGAGGAAAAATACACAGGTAATGATCATAACAGTCAATGTAAACTCTCTCATAAAATGGAAGGAGATAATAGAGTCTCTCAAAAGATGGTATCCTACAATATGTTGCTAACAAGAAATACAGTTGAAGCAGAGGGACACATAGAGAGTAAAGGAAAGCCTGGAAGGACTTGTACAAACTGATGCAAAGCAAAATGAGCAGAACCAGGAAAACACTATACACAGTATCAGCAGCATCATGTGATGATCAACTATGAATGACTCGGTTTTTCTCAGCAACACAATCAAGACAAATACAAAGGATGCATGAAGGAAAATACTATCCACATGCAGATAAAGAACTAATGGACTCTGAAAGCACATTGAAGCATATTTTTTTAAACTTTATTCTTTTTGTGTTGTTTTTTCTTTTGATGTGTTTCTTCTTCCATAACTGTGATGAATATGGAAATGTTTTACATGACAGCATATGTACAAACTATTTCAAACTGCCTACTGTTTTCAGAAGAGGGGAGGAGAGGGAAGGAGATAGAAAAATTTGGAACTTAGAATCTTGAAATGAGGCTAGAAACAGATGGAGATAAGATGAAAAAAAATCTATGGAACTGCCCCCAAGAGAGCTCTATGGGATTGGAGGGTAAAGGGTGGATGTTGGAGAGATCCTCCCAGATCCTCCATTTAAGGAGGGGACTCAGGGAAACCACTTCATAATTTCCCACTTATATGTTATCCTAGATCACCACTGTCCTCAGGAACTCATCTTCCTACATAAACGCTGAAACTCAAACCTCCTCAGTATCCACTGCCCCTGATGGGAGAATATGGAGGGTGGAAATCAGAGAGCTCCTTCCAGAATCTTTATTTAAGGAGGGAGCCCAACCCACTATAGACTTCATCTCCAGGTACCTCTCTCCCTTTCTCCAACTTTTTAAAGCTTCTTTTTATGTATTGTCTTTCCCTTATAGTGAGATTGTGAGCTCCTTGAGGGCAGTGACAATATTTTCAATTTCTCTTTATTTCCAGCACTTAGCATAATTCCTGGCACAGAGTAGGTATTTAAAACATGTTTATTGACTGGATTCCAGAGGCAATCTACATGGGAGAAAGCAAGTAGCTAGCTGTTTGTGCATCAATCCTTCATCAAACCATCATAAAGAACTTCGTAAAAACCCACGACAACTTTTCATAAGAGATATCAGATACCATACAAATGACTTGAGAGGGAGAAAGAGTAGGAAAGGAGAAGAATATACTAGTGGCAAGTAGAGCCAGAAGGAGCAGAGCTTATTGTATCACAGGTTGGGGTGTTGGAGAAGAAAAACATCCAAATATGGAGGAAAGGTTGGGGAAGGGAATTTCATCGATGTAACTCATGTCTTGAGCAGAACAATTAAAAAGGGTGGGTATTATGATGGACAAAGGAGGGTTGAAAAAAGACATACAAACACATTCATACACACAAATAATTTGGTGAAACATTCATTAAATTCAACAGAGAAATGTATGGGATTAAGAGTATGGAGTAAAGAGATTAAGAGTAAAGAGAATTTAAGAGAGAGGGAAGAACTGGTGAGGGAAGAATCAGAAGTAAAATAAACTTCAACTTTAGAGATTGCATAATAAGGGAGGAATGAAAAATATATAAAACATGAGACAAAGAGACAGAGGAATAGGAAGAGAAAATATTGTCTGAATTAATTTACTTATTTAATGTCATACTAGTTACCTATCAAATGATTACTTTATTTGGAAAGAAAAATATTGACAAAATTCCTCTGAAGAAACAAAAAGTCAAATTTTCAAGGTAACATTAAAAAAGTCACTGGAACAAGGAAGTATCAAATATCAATATCAAGTTATAGTACAAAGCAATAATCACCAAGACTATTTGTATTGTAAAGCAATGGAAAAGTTGACCAGTGAACTAGATTAGGTAAATTAAGTACAGAAGCAAATGAAAATAGTACAATAATTTTCCATAAATCCAAGGACCCTAGCTACTGGGGAAAGAACTTTGTAGTCTATGAAAGCTGCTGTGAAAATTAGAAAAGAATCTGGCAGAAATTAGTTTTATGCAAGTATCTAAAGCCACATGTCATGGTAAGCTCCAAATGGAAACACAAACTGGATTGAAAAGGTTAAATAATTAAAAACAAATAGAAGAACGGAGGAGATAGCATTCACACATATATCCAGGGGAAGTGGTTTTAACCAAGCAAGTCATAGAGAGTTTCACAGGAGGTAAAATAAGAAACTCTAGGCGTGTAAAATTGAAAAGTGTCCCCCAGTAATATTGTAATGTCTAGATTTATTAATGAAACATTTAAATGTGGGAAAATATTTACAGAAAATTTCCTCTGATAAAGAATGAATATCCAGGATATATGGGAAATTCATAAAAGACAAAAGAAAAAGAACTACTCTCAACAGAGAAATCTTAACAGAATACGTAAGAATGTCCACTGACAATATATCTCACACCTATTGGATTGGCAAAGATGGCAAGAAATGAAAATTATCATTGTTGCAGGGGATAAGGGAAGACAAGGACACTATTGCACTGTGGGGGGAGCTGTGAACTGTGATCCACCATTTTGGAAAGTCATTTGAAACTCTAGCTGAAAAGTCATTAAGTTACACCTGCTCTTTAACCCAGTAACACCATTGTTATGTCTGTGTCCCAAAGAGATCAAAGAAAGAAGGAAAGGATGTAAATGGACACAGTATTTCTTTTTTTTTAAAAGCAATTGGGGTTAAGTAACTTGCTCAAGGTTACACAGCCAGTAATTTTGTGTGGGTGATAAGTATCTGAAGCTGGAATCCATCCCGGGTCTCCCAACTCCGGGGCTGGTGCTCTTACTCACTGTACCACCTGGCCACTCCTGACACAGATATTTTTAACAGCACTTTTTGTTATAGCCAAGAACAAAGTACATGTCTATCAGCTGAAAAATGGCTGAACATTATGATATCTGAACATAATAGATTATGATGGGAGAAATGGTAAAAAAAAAAAAAGAGGGATTCAGAAAAACCTGGGAAAATTTGCTTGTACTAATGCAGAATGAAATGGGCAGAATAAGTTAGCAGACATAGAGTGAAATGAAGAAAACGATTTAGGCCAGGACTTCAATAATGTAAGAGAAAACAGCTGTGTAGGACAGCAACTGATCTCACATCAAAAAGTTGGAGGAGGAAGCATGCTTTCCATCTTTTGGCAGTGAAATAATGGAGACAAAGAAGACTAGATGCATTTTCAAATTTGACCTGTGTGTGGATTGGTTTTCTTGATAATGTGTTTTTTAAGTTAAATTTTTATTCAGAAGTTAAATACCCCCAAAATAATTTTCATACAAACAACAGAACACAACAAATGATTCCCTATGAAAGTGTGAATCTCCAATTCTTGCCATTTCATTAAAAAAAACCCAACTATATAAAAATTCTATACATTATTTTCAAAACCATCCTTGCCTGCATTTCCTTCTGAACTTCTTCCCTTCACTTCTGTTCATATTTTAAAATGTTAAAATAGCCATTTCTTTCATCACTATTACTTAACACCCTTCCCTGATTTCCCATCTTAATCCAGTGTAAGAAAGAAAGAAAAAACTTCTAACCAATAAGCATAGTCAAGCAAAAATAAATCTACACAATGACCATGTCTGAAACTGTAGGTGTCTGTTTCTTGAATCAATTACCTCTCTGCCAAGTTGGTAACATGCATCATCATAGTGCCTCTGGAGACAAAGGTGATCATTGCTTTGATCAGAGTTCTTCACAGTGCTGTGGTCCTTGTAGAAAGTGTTCTCACTTTACTATGGGCCAGTTCATACACCTCAAAATTCTCTGAATTCTTATCTTTTATCACTTCTTAAGGGTCAATAATATTCCATTATATTCATAGAGCATAATTTATTCAGCCATTCACCAATCAATGGATGCTCCATTGGTCATTTTTTTCCTTGGCCCCCTTTTAGTTCCCATTTCAGGAGGATCAGGAAGCTTTATTTTACTTGTGGCTATTGAAATAGTTCCACACCAAAAAGTGGTGTGTGTGTGTGTGTGTGTGTGTGTTCAATCCTTCTTGGACCATTTCAGACAAGAGTGAAGTTCATCTGATGATGAACTTCATCATCAGACGGATTTCTCAGTCTTTGTATATTTTTTTTTCCTGCATCTCAGTTACAAGAAAGAGACAGTTTAATATTCTTCTTACTCTTTCCTGCGCTGGTATGTTACTCTTTTTCCTTCACCCATTTCCTTTTTTCTTCTTCTAATCCTTAGACTAGAACCAGAACCTCTGTTTTTCCTATTTAATTTTGTCTGTATACTTTAAATATATAAAGATTGTAAAGAGATACTTGTTTCTTTTCTACCCATTAAAATCACATAACATCATACAGCTCCCTGCAGAAGCTTAAGTAAATTTACCTCTGAAGTTTTTACTGAATTCCTGTGTTTGTACTTCAAAGTTCCTACTCAACTCTTTTTTTTCTGTCAGAAATATTTCAAAGATCTCTATTTTGCTCAAAGTCCATTTCTATCCTGTAGGATTTTGTACACACACATATGTATATATATATATATAGTGTATATATGGTATATATTTATATAATTAGCTTTGAAGAAAAGTTATTTTTAGTTATTTGCCTTTTAGTGTATTATATTCCAAGATCTATCATTTTAGATAGAAATTTCTAGTCCCCAGAGAACTTGACCATGTTTTTTGGTATATGAGCTGTTTTTATTTTTTCCCTCGATGCTTTCAATGCTTTTTTTTTTTTAATATGGGGGCCCTGGAGTTTGGCTTCGGCATTCTGGGCATTTCTGTCTGGGGATTTCTTTCCAGTGGTGATTGGTAGATTTGATATTTACTCTTTCCCTCTGGTTCTAGTGTTGCTGTTTGTTGTTCAGTCATTTTTCAGTTGTGATCCCATTTGGGGATTTCTTGGCAAAGATAATGGAATAGTTTGCCATGTCTGAGTCTAGCTCATTTTATAGAAGAGGAAACTGAGGCAAACAGGGTAAAGTGACTTGCACAGGGTCACCCAGCTAATAAGTGCCCAAGGCCAGGTTTGAACTCAGAAAGATGAGTTTTCCTGACTTCAGGGCCAGCACTCCATCCACAGTGGCACCTAGCTGCTCCCTCTGGTTCTAACATCTATTGCCAATTTTCATTTGTGATTTGTTGAAATAGAGTTTAATTTAAGAAAATAATTATCACTTCCAGGGAGTCCTGTGTTTCTAAATCTATCTCTTTTTGACCTGTTTGCTAGGTCAGTTGTTTTGAAATCAGATATCTTACGTTTTCTTCTGTTTTTCAATCATATTTGTCTCTGTTCTAATCTTTCTCACTATGTCATGGAGTCATTGACTTCTGTTTGGTCTAGTCCAGTTTTCTGGGATTCCATTTCTCGGGTAAAGCTTACTGCTTCCTCTGTTAATGTACTTGTTCTCTTTCAAATTCTCTCCTGAAGAGCTCTTAATTCATTGTTTAAAAAATCCTCTTGCTTTATTCCTTCTAGTTATTGATATAGTCCTTGTGTATGAATCTTTCCTTGCATTTGTTATGGAGTTCGATTTGTCACTTTTGACCCTAGTTGGTATTTTCTTCGATTTATTTATCTCTTTAGCTTAATTCCTAAATCAAGCTTTGTACTTCACTCCTTTATTCACTTTTGGTTATAATAATTTGCTTTGTTTGATCTGGACCTGGGCATCTGGACTCCTGCACTGACCACTGCCTCCTGGGTGCAGCCCCACCCCTTCCTTTTTGTGGTTTACAATGCTGAATCTTTAGGACTTTGGAACTCCTGCACCTGCCATTTCCTGGTCTGTTCAGTAATGCACACAGGTCATTGACACTTCCCAGGTATTCCAAGATTCCTACCTTAGGAATTTCTGATCACGTTGGAAATTTCTCAGGGGAGCCCTCTCCCCTCACTTTGTTGCCTCAGATCATAGTTCCTTGTCAATTATACAGGTCTCATTTCTGGTCACATTGGCAAGCATTTTGCTTTCTAGGCCCCTTTTCCAAGTGTCTGTGGTTTCTGGCTGTTTTTTTTTTGCCTAGTTTTGTGGCAGAAAATTTCATTTACTCTAATTTCTCATTGTTTTTTGGAACTTTCTTTGGTTTAATGTGAATTTCAGAGCTTTCATGGAGTAGGCAGGTGGGAACTGGAAAACCTGCTTCCAGTTTGAACTGTTATCTTGGCAGGAAGTTTGACTATGCTTATTTGTGAAAATTAGGGTTTTTCTTTTTTTCTGTTTTGAAGAAGCTTTGTGAGAGAGGATTATAAGGAGAAATCCTAATAATTATATCCTCTCTACTAAAAGGAAAACAAAATCAATGAAAAAATTTTAAATTATATATAAAACAAAATAGAAGTCACTTTGGAAAGAGGCATAGACAGGCAAATATTAGAAAAATCTTGTTAAATTAAATGCACACTCTAAAAATAACTCTAATCAAGATGTACATATTAAAGATACAAGAACAAATCTGTTTAATGTTCCTTATATACATAAAATTCATGTTGATGTTTGTCAAATTTACAATCATAAAATATAAACAATGAAGAAGAAATAAAAGTAAACTCACTGTTCACTGTTTCCTTATTCCTTTTACTTCAAGTTTTTAATCACTGACCATGTGCAAGGCTTCAAAAACCATTTGATTTAGGGAGAGTCTAACAACACCTTAAAGGTTTTCTACTAAAAAGTGTCCTCCTTTCCATGCCAAAATCAGGCAAGACCCTTTGAAAGATAGAATAACAGAGACAACCAGTTTTGAGGAGCTCTTATGATTAATATTAATTGTACAATCTAATTTTTCAGAGAGTTTTGTCAAATCAGTTAGTCAACAAGCATTTATAAATTGCCCACCATGTGTTAGATACTTTGCTAAATGTTAGGCTTAAATGATTTGCTGGGGATCCCATAAGTGGTAAATCTCAGAATTGGTTTTCAAACTCATGTCCCCTTTACACAAGACCTACACTAATCCCCAGGAAAAGCAGTGGTTGAGAATATTACAACAATCCATCTCCTCAGTTTTTGATTCATTTTTCTACATTCTTTAAGTTATAGATGGTTACTGACAACTCTTTTCAAGGCAAATTAGACTGAGGAACAAAGTGCAAATCAGTGAAATGGGAGTTATGTTTCATTTGCATCTAATCAAATAGCAATTCTATCCATCAGCTAGAAGCACTATGGAAATTTAGTCTAGTTGTGCTGAGAGGACACTCGTGGTCTGAGCCAAAACATTAAGTTTAGCTATTATCAAAAGATGGGTGATGGTTGTCCTAAAGAGGGCCATAGTCTCATTCCTTAGCAGGATTGGGCATCATCTGACCAACAAGGCAAACCATTATTAAGAGAGAATACGAAACTCATGTTTCAATAGGTAGCTTTTCTTGACTGGAAGTTCATTTGCTGATAGCAATATTAGACAGATAGCATTTTCCCTCTGCAGACATGTCAGTTGTCATGGAGATCATCTGTGCCACTGTGACATTTGGAGAATTCTTCATTGGGGTTTTGGTTAATGTCTTCATGGGACTAGTGAACTCCATGGATTAAGCCAGCACTAGGAGAGCGTCCAAAATGACATGTCATCATCCCAGGGACCGCCATATCTAGGACTGCTTTTCTATGCACAATAATATCTATGACTATACTTACAGGTTTCTATATGAATGAAAATATTGCTAATACATGAAGAATTCTGAAACTCTTGTGGCATCTAGGTGGTGTGTCAAGTGCCTGGTTTGATGCCTGCCTCAGTGTCTTCTTGTTCCTGATGATTGCCAGCTTCTCCCACCCTGTCTTCCTCTGGCTGAAGTGGAGGGTTGATAAGGTGGTCTTCAGGGTGCTGATAGCATGCTTGATCATTTTTTTGCTCATTTGCCTTCCAGTGACAGAGAAGATGCACTCAATTTACTCTGATCAAAGAAACAAAGCAAACATGACTGACAAGATTCAATTAAGTAGTACCTATTACATTTTCTCCATATCATTCTTCTACATAGGGAGTTTTCCTCCTTTCTCTCTAGGTCTGATCTCTTGTTTCCTGTTAGTCCTATCACTATGGAGGCATACCCAGCAGGTCCAGTTCCATGTCACAAACTCCAGAGACCCCAACACAGAAGCCCATATGAAGGCCATGAAATTCACAGTCTATTTCCTTTTCCTCTTTTTACTGTACCATATGGCCATCAGCATAGCAATTTTAAGTTTCCATGTATTCAGCAACCACCTGGGTGTAATGCTTGCCATAACCATGAACATTTACTTCATGACCCACACCATCATTCTGATTCTAGGGCAGGCCTCCCTGGGGTGCTGCAGAAACTCAAGCATTGCCTCAGAAGCTCTGGCAAACTCTTACGAGCATGAACTGAATGCTAAGTAAAGGGAGACTTTTCGGGGCAGAGAAAACCATCATGGAGTATTTAAGAACTGAGGAAGTTCATCTAGTTGTCATCTTCAGTGGTCATGGATTCCAAAGTTTGACTTAACCAAATCTAAAGAACTTCCTCCTTTATATTGGAACAATTTACTTGCTATAAAGCAGAGGAAGAAAAAAAGCCTACGTGTAAGGGAAATGGACACAATGAACTTGTGAAAAAACAGAGACTTTCAGATAAACATTGTTCTGAGAAACACGGAGAGAACTGCTTTGCAGAGGACAGGCACCACAATGACTGAGGTAATGGTGGATTCATAAAATTGTAGTCCATCACCTCATTTGTATTGTAACTTTTTTTTGGAGGTTACCAGTTTATAACTGACAAAATTATAAATCAAATAACTGTTTGGAAACTATAGAAACATTATGTAAGAACAGGTTTGTATTCATATGTGACAGATTGAAAGATTTCTTGAATTTTACTACATAAAATATAGATGAGTCAGAAGACATGAGGAGACCCTGATTCAATGATGTGGAAGATGCAAGAAGACAGAGAAGTTATGAGAAGAAGCTATAGATGGAGGAAGAATCAAGGGGTTAAGTTAACAAGAATCACCAACAAAGCAGGCTCAAAAGATATGGAAGATGTGTGTCTGACATACCTGACCATCCAACTCTTTTTTCTAAGAATTTGCTGATTGGAAGAGGAGACTAGCTTTGGTGATTGGCTGCAGAAAGTTTGGAACAGTTGCTATGAGTGAATTGGCTGGCAACTGAATCTCACCGTTTACTGGATTTAAAGTATTCTCTACAGGCTGAGAGAGGGGAAATCTCCTGGAATAACTTATATTGCCCTTTTCTGTACTTTCTGGTATGAAAGGGGAAAACATGGGAAAGGTAGAACTTGTCTATTTAGCCATGGGTGGTGCTTTGCCATGAAAAGAGGATTACAGCTGATTAGACAAAGTAGAATTCCCTGATATTTGTGGGTCTGAGACACTTGGTAGATCTTTGGCCTAAGGGAATTGCTTGTCATTAATTACAATAGTGAAATATATTCTCAGTGCCCTGTTAAAGGCAATTGTAAGTGAAATGAACTTATCAACTTAAAAACAGGAAAGGATCATCTTTGCCCAATGGAAATGTGGTGATAAAGAGGAGTGGGAAAGGTTGAAGAAGAGAGGATTCACAAAGTGCATATTGTTCCAAAAGGGAACCAAGACATAAGGCCCATAATCTACTATTGTGAGTTGCTGTGGGAACATGTGTTTCCCAATTCATGTGCTTTATACTAGGTTTGTACAAATGTCAACCTACTGTGCCCAATGGACAGTGTCATTCATTTGTGGGCAAATATGATCCAGGTTTATGGATAAACTGTGACCTTTTGATTATTTATGTTTTTAATTTCTTCTGTAATCATTCCTACAATTGCATTCAATGAGTAAATGCTATGACTATTCTTGCTTCTGCTTTATTGTTTAGCAAATGTTTTATGTTTAAGAGTTGATAGTGTGGAAGCCAGAGGATGGAGCCAAGATGGGGGAGTAAAGTCAGGGACTTGCCTGAGCTCTGCCCCAAACACATTCAAATACCTTTAAATAATGAATCTAAACAACTCTAGACTTGCAGAACACAAAAGAAGACAACAAAACAATGTTCCAGCCCAAGACAACTTAGAAGGTTGGCATGAAAGGTCTGTTGCACCAGGGTGAGAGGAACACAGTTCAACACAGACTGTGCCAGCATAGACCAGGCCCTACAAACCAGCAGTGGGTCTCAGGGCAACCGAATTAGAGGCAGCAGAGGCAGGCTCCAGACCTCTGAGCACACAGATGGTAAGGGGATTGGACAATGGGTCAGAAGGAAATTTATAGGGGTCCCTTTGTTGGCATCAGCTGTAGGACCCTGTTGCTTTGCCCATGTTTGCATCTGGGTCACAGTCCTAGTGCAAAAAGAAGCACTAGCATAGCAAACCTGGTGGGTGAAGGGAAGCAAGGATCCTGGTCACAGTTTCAGGATTGAAAAGAACACTTGTGGTTGCTCACAAACCAGTCCAGTGCACAGTAGAAGAGAGGAGAAAGCACACATCTCCTTATATCATACCTCCTTGGAAGAGACAAAAACTTACAGGTTCTAAAAATCATCTCTGACAAAAGTACACAAACCTGAAGCTTGGGACAGTTGACCTTCCATCCTGGAAGCAGAGACTTAATTTAGCATAAGTTAAAAGTAAAAACAAAGCCTAGAAAATGAGCAAAAAGCAGAAAGAAATTCTGACCATAAAAAGTTACTATTGGTGACAAGGAAGGTCAAAACACACAGTCAGAAGAAGACAGAAAAGTCAAAATTTATGCATCTGCATCACAAAGAAAAATATTAACCAGTCTCAGGCCAAACAAGAGCTCAAAAGAGGTTTTAAAAATCAAGTAAGAAAGGTAGAGGAATAATTGTGAGGAGAAATGAGAGTGATGCAAGAGAATCATGAAAAAAGAGTCAACAGCTTGCTGGAGGTGGCATAAAAACTAGTGAAGGAAATAACACCTTAAAAAACAGAGTAGGTCAAATGATAAAAGAGGCCCAAAAATCCAAAGAAGAGAATAATGCTTTGAAGAGCAGAATTGGTTAAATGTGAAAAGAAGTACAAAAATTCACTAACATAAAGAATGATTTAAAAAATAGAAGTTGCCAAATGGAAAAGGAAGTACAAAAGGTTACTGAAAAAAATAATTCCTTAAAATTTAGAATTAGGAAAGTAGAAGCTAGTGACTTTTTGAGACACAAGAAAAAGATTAAACAAAATCAAAAGAATAGGGGGGTAGAACCAAGATGGAAGTGTAGAAGCAGGAACACTCCATGAGCTCTCCTCATAACCACCTCAAATTCCTATAAAATACGATTGTAAACAAACTTTAGAGCTACAGAACCCACAAAGTGACATAGAGAAACAAATCCCCTGCTGAAGGCAGCTCTGCAGACTGGCAGGAAGGGTAGACTGAAGTGTACTGGGAGCAGAGCCCAGACCCAAGTGAGACCCTGGTTTTAGCCTCAGGGTGGCCCTGACCAATCATGGTTGGAGGGAATTGGGGAGAGTGGATCACCAGCAGCTGTGGCAGTTTCCAGAATTTTCAACCCATAAATGCCAAAGGGAAAGTAAAAGGTCAGTGTGGACTTTGGGAAAAAGGGGACTGAGAGTGTGGTTCAGTCTCTGCCCCTGGAGGGAGAAGTGGCTGAGGTGCAGCGGCCATGCTGTCTCTGGCACATGGCTACTTTAGATCTCCTGGCCTGTAGATTGTAGGGGTACCAAGTGACCATTCTGAGGGATGATGGCTCTTGCTTTAACCTGCTTGGATCTGGATCACTGTCTTGGGTGGAAGTCCTGGGGAGCATGACCAGGTGCCAGAGCTTGTGGAGGCTTCAGAGGGGACACCTAACTAATATCTCCAGTAGCTGTGAAAACCCCAGCAATTTGGGACAAAGCTTTCCTCTCTGGAAGCAGAGTTCTACTGTGGCAAAAAGCCCAAAAGTCAAGTGATTGAGTGTCAACATGAGCAAGCAAAGGAAGTAAAGCAAGCACAGAATCTGACTTTAGATTCCTGTTTTGGGGACAAAAAGGATCAAAGCATGGGACGGCAGGAAGACAATGAAGTCAGAACTCCCGCACCAAAAGCTTCCAAGAAAAATATAAACTGGTTACAGGCCATAGAGGAGCTTAAAAAGGATTTTGAAAACCAAATAAGAGAAGTGGAGGAAAAATTGTGAAGAGAAATGAGAATGATGCAAGAAAATCATGAAAAGTGAGTCAACAATCTGACTGAAGAAAATGATACCTTAAAAAATAAACTAACTCAAATGGAAAAAGAGGCTGAAAAAGCCAATGGGGAAAAGAATGCCTTAAAAAGCTAAATTTTCCAGATGGAAAAAAATTCAAAAACTCACTGAAGAGAATAATTCCTTCAGAATTAGATTGGAGCAAATGGAAACTAATGACTTTATGAGAAATCAAGATGCTACTAAACAAATGGAAAAATAGAGGGCAATGTGAAATATCTTATTGGAAAAACCACTGACCTGGAAAATAGATCCAGGATAGATAATTTAAAAAATTATTGGACTATCTGAAAGCCATGATCAAAAAAAGAACCTAGAAATCATCCTTCGAGAAATTCTCAAAGACAATTGCCCTGATGTTTTAGAACCAGAGGGCAAAATAGAGGTTGAAAGGATCCACCAATCACCTCTTTTAAAAGATCCCCAAAAGAAAACTCCTAGGAATATTATAGGCAGGTTCTGTAGTTCCCAGGTCAAGGAGAAAATATTACAAGCAGTCAAGAAGAAACAATTTGAATATTGTGGAAACACAATCAGGAAAACACAACATTTGGCAGCTTCTACATTGGGGGATTGAAGGGCTTAGAATATGATATTCTAGAGGTCAAAGGAGCTGGGATTAAAACCAAGAATCAACTACCCAGAAAAACTGAGTATCATGTTCCAGGGGAAAATATGGTCTTTCAGTGGAATAGAAGACTTTCAAGCATTCTTGCTGAAAAAACCAGAGTTGAATAAAAAATTTGACATTCAGATACAAGAAGCAAGAGAAGCTTGAGAAGCTAAACAGGGAAAATAAATCATAAGGAACTTATCAAAGTTGAACTATTAACATTCCTACATGGAAAAGCAATAATTTTAACTGATGAAACTTTTGTCAGTATGAAAATAGTTGAAGGGAATAGAAATATATCCATCCACACATACATACATATAAATTCTTTTTGTGATGACAAAGAATTGGAAATTGAGGGGATGCCTATCAATAGGGTACAAAAATATTTACAGCAGCTCTATTCTGAGGGCAAAAAATTACAAACTGAAAGCCCATCAACGGGACTGGCTGAATAAGTAGTGGTATATGATTAATGGAATACTATTGTGCTACAAGAAATAACAAGCTAGATGTTTTTAGATAAACATGGAAAGACTTACGTGAAATG
Organism: Petaurus breviceps papuanus; assembly: GCF_028583685.1. Classification (NCBI taxonomy): domain Eukaryota; kingdom Metazoa; phylum Chordata; class Mammalia; order Diprotodontia; family Petauridae; genus Petaurus; species Petaurus breviceps. Next base: position 5,824,089 of record NW_027186383.1, read on the forward strand.
ATGCAAAATGAAGTGACCAGAACCAGGAGAACATTGAACAGAATAACAGCAAAATTGTATAATGATCAGCAGTGAATGTCTTAGCTATCCTCAGCAATGCAATGATCCAAGGCAGTTCTAACGGACCAATGATAAAAAAAAAATGCTAACCACTTTCAGAGAAAGAACTAATAAAATCTAAGTGTAGACCAAAACACATTATTTTTCATTTTATTCATTCTTCTTAATGTTTTTTTTGTTTGTTTTCTTTTACAATATGACTAAGATGGAAAGATTTTGTCTCTTCTTTTTTCTGTGTATTTCTTTTTTTCCATCAAAATTTTAAGAATAATTATATATGAATGGATAGAATTTTGCTACTTAACACAAAGTCTCCCACCTCACTGGAATTCTTGTTTACACAAAATCAGTCACTATCACACTACTGATTTTTGTTTGTTTGTTTTAACATGCACATAATCATTCATTATATGCCAGGTACTTTTGTCTGCCTTTACCCCCCTTTTAAAATTTAGTTTTATTACTTTTCTAGCAGACATTCATTGTCATCAATTCATATTTGTAACATACTATTTTTTCCAATTATACATAAAAATGTTTTTTTTTTGCTTTTTGGTGGGGGGACAACTGGTCAGTTGGGGTTGTGACTTGCCCAAGGTCACATGGCTAGTAAGTATTAAGTTTCTGAGGCTGGATTTGAACTCAGGTCCTCCTGACTCCAGGGCCAGTGCTCTATTCACTTTGCCAGCTAACCCCCCCCCAATAAAAACAATTTTTAACATTCTTTAAAGAGAGTTTCAGTTTCAAATTCTCTTCCCTTCTCCCTCACTTCCACCCTCATTGAGAAGGTAAGAAATTTGATATTGGTTATACATGTGTTGTCATGAAAAACATTTTTCCATATTAGTCATATTAGGAAAGAAAACAAGCTAAAACAAATTAAAAATAAAGTGAAAAATAGTATGCTTTGATCTACATTCAGATTCCATCAATTTTTTCTCTGGAAGTGGATAACATTTTTCATCATGAATACACTGGAACTGTCTTTTTTGCCTTGTTGAAATGATGTAAGTCATTCACAGATGATCAACACAGATAATATTGCTATTAATGTGTTCAGGGTTCTTCTGGTTCTGCTCACTTCACTCTGCATCAGTTCATGTAAATCTTTCCAGTTTTTTCTGAAAGTAAAAGCATGTCCTTTAGTATAGCACAATAGCGTTCCATTGCAATCATATACCACAACTTATTCAGCCATTCCTCAATTGATTGGTATCCCTCCCCACCTTGATTTATGATTATTTTCCATCACAAAAAAAGTGTTTCTAGAAATATTTTTTCACAAATAGGTCCTTTTCATTTAAAAAAAAGTCTCTTAGAGATACAGCCCTCATAGTAGTATTGCAAAGTCAAAGGGAATGTTTCATAACTCTCTGTGCATAGTTCCAAATTACTTTCCAGAATAGTTGTACCAGTTCACAATTCCTTCAACAATACATCACTGTCCCAATATTCCCACATCCTTTCCAACATTTATCATTTTTTGTGTATGTCTTAGAGGATCTGATAGGTATGAGGTGTGCCTCAGAGTTATTTTAATTTGTACTTCTCTAATCAATTTAGAACACTTTTTGTGTTTTTGAGTATAGATAGCTTTGATTTCCTCATCTGAAAACTATATCTTTGAACATATATGTCTAGGCTCCTTTTTTGATCATAGCTTTCAGGTAGTCTAATAATTTTTAAATTATCTCTCCTGGATCTATTTTCAAGGTGAGTGGTTTTTCAATGGGATATTTCATGTTGCCTTCTATTTTTTTCATTTGTTTGGATCTGTTTTATAGCATCTTGATTTTTCATAAAGTCATTAGCTTCCATTTGCTCCAATATAATTTTGAAGGAATTATTTTCTTCAGTGAGTTTTTGAAATTCCTTTTCCATTTGGCCAATTCAGCTTTTTAAGGCATTCTTCTCATTAGCTTTTGGGCCTCTTTTGCCATTTGATTTAGTCTATTTTTCAAGGTGTTATTTTCTTTAGTCAGGCTGTTGACTCACCTTTCATGATTTTCTTGCATCATTCTCCTTTCTCTTCCCAATTTTTTCTCCACTTCTCTTACTTGATTTTGAAAATCCTTCTTGAACTTCTCCTGCAACCAGGTTATATTTTTCTTGGAAGCTTTTGATGCAGGAGTTTTGACTTTTTGTCTTCTTCTGGTTCCATGTTTTGATCCTTTTTGTCCCCCAAAATGGTCTGATAGAACTTCCTCTGTTTGCTCATCTTGACAGCCAATTACTTAACTTTTGAGCTCTTTGCCATGGCAGAACTCTTCTTGCAGAGTGGAGAGAGCTGTGTCCCAAATTATTGGGGTTCTTGCAGTTGTCAGAGCTATTGTCATAGCTATGAGGAGGGTACGCTCTCTACAGCCACCACAAGCTCTGACCCACCAGTGCTCCTCACCCTCGGACCACCACCCAAGACAGACACCCAGATCCAAGCAGGTCAAAGCAAGAGGGATTACCCTCTGAATGGTCACTTGGTCCCCCTACTATCTGGAGTACAGTTCACCAAAGATATGCTGAATATATTTTATGCCCTTTTGCTTTTGTTATAAGTTCTTTATGGACTAGAATGTGATCATTCTTTACAGAGGAGGAAACTATGGTGGATTTAAGAAACCTGAAATCCATGAAGATTGAGGTACTAAAGAGTATTATGATCAGAAAAGGATATTATGATCTGTGAGAGAAACAATGGATTGCTCACTGACCCATTGTTATCACTCTGAGGTTAATTGAAAACTCCAAAGGCCTCCATCTTGTTGGGCAGACTTCCTGTAAAAATATTATGGCAATTTATCGATCAGAGTTCCATAGGATAAGCAGGAAAGTGTGGGAGACTATCTGCATTATTGGTGGGAACAACTATCATAGATCATTTGATCTAATGGAATATTTTAGTCTAGTTACTAAAATATGGGTTTAGTACCTTTAATTCCCATGAAAATCATTTATTTCTTTTGTCTAAGCTTATGACATATATTTGAAAAGTTTACAAAGAGTAATGAAAAGTAGTTGTCCTCAAGATTCTCTTTCAGGAATGATTAAAGAGTTTTCATATTTAGTTTTTCTAACACTAATGTTAAGGTTTTTAGCTTCTTTCTTGTTTCTCTTCCTGTTTAATTTTACCTCAATCCAAAACAGGCATCCTGAAATAGCTAACAAATCCTGATATCCTTCAAATATCCTTCTTATTAGTTTTATTGATCCCTTAACAATTTTAAAAATGTTAGACCAAAAAGAAAATTTGTTTAATGTTTGTTTTTAAATTATATATAGTACCTTGATGGATAAAGAAGTTTCTTTTTCTCTCCTTTCTATTTTACTTTCGTTATGGCTAATATCAGATTTGCTTCTCCAACCTTTTTTATAGTCTGATGAGGCATAATTAAATCTACTCCATCCATCATTTTAACATTTTTAGTCTCTATGGTTTAAGTGTGTTTCTGGCCAATAGCAAATATTTATGGTTTATTCTCTAATCTATTCAGCCACTCTCTTTTTATGGGTTAAGCAATCCTGTTTACATTCATGGTGTTTATTGTTAAGTATGCCCCGCCCTCCCCCCCAATCGAATCCTCATCAAATGGAATTTACATATATCGTTTTCATTATTTTAACTTTGCTTTCATGGGGGAAGCTAGGTAGTACAGTGGGTAGAGTGCTGGGTCTGAAGTCAGGAAGATTCACCTACCTGAATTCAAATCTAGCTTTAGATTTTTACTAGCTGTGTGACTCTGGTCAAGTCACTTAGCCCTGTTTGTTTCAATTTCCTCAAATGAAAAATGAATTGGAGAAGGAAATGGCAAACCACTCCCTTATCTTTGCCAAGAAAACATCAAAGCGTGTCACAAAGACTCAGACACAACTGAAACAACTGAACAACAATACAGTGATGTACTTGGAGTCAGGAATTCCTGATTTCAAACCTTGCTTCAGACTTTTACAAGCTGTATGACCCTGTGCAAGTCACTTAATTGCTGTATGCCTCAGTTGACTCATCTGTAAAGTGAAGATAATAATAGCACTTATACCATAGGATTGATGTAAGGGTCAAAAGATTTGCCAAAAAAACATCAAAGCGTG
>NW_027186383.1:5828631-5872971 GCF_028583685.1 Petaurus breviceps papuanus
TTGTACATGTGTAGCTAATTCAAAACATTAACATAGTAGATATATCCTAAAATACTGACTATATTTCCCTCCCTCCTATCCCACCTCTCACTTATTCTATTCTCTAATTTGATCCCTTACCTTTTCAAAAGTGGGTGCTTCCAACTTCCTTCCCCCCTGCTCAGCTTTCCCTCCTTTCCATCATCCCCCCTCTCCTCTCCTTTCCCCCACTCTCCTATAGGGTGAGATACCCTATTTAGTGCATATGTCATTCCCTCTCTAAGTCAAATTCAATGAATATAAGGTTGCCCCATTCCCTTTTGCCTTCCTATTCTTGCCCTCCATTGTAAACATTTTCCTTTGCCTCCACTATATGAGATAGTTTACCCCATTCTGTCTCTCTCCATCTCCTCTCATTATATTCCTCTCTCACCTCTTAATTTCACCTTTTAAGTATCATCCCTTCCTATTAAATTGGTCCTGTGCCCTCTCTTTATGTATACCTGTAAACATAGATACACACATTCACATATGTATTCATATGCCCGAATACCCTCCTATATAGACATATATATTTCTATTCCCTTCAGCTATTTTCATATGGAGAAAAGTTTCATCAGTTACAATTATCATTTTTCCATGTAGGAATATTAATAGTTCAACTTTGATAAGTTCCTTATGATTTCTTTTCCCTGTTTACCTTCTCATGCTTCTATTGCTTCTTGTATCTGAATGTCAAATTTTCTATTCAACTGGTTTTTTCATCAAGAATGCTTGAACGTCCTCTATTCCACTGAATGATCATAATTTCTCCTGAAACATGATACTCAGTTTTGCTGGGTAAGTGATTCTTGGTTTTAATCCCAACTCCTTTGACCTCCCTAAAATCATGTTCCAAGCCTTTCAATCCCTCAGTGTAGAACCTGCCAGATCCTGAGTTATCCTGATTGTGTTTCCACAATATTCAAATTGTTTCTTCCTGGCTACTTATAATATTCTCTCCTTGATCTGGGAATTTCAGAACCTGGCTATAATATTCCTAGGACTTTTCTTTTTGGGATCTTTTTCAGGTGGTGATTGGTGGATTTTTTCAACATCTATTTTGCCCTCTGGTTCTAAAACATTGGGGCAGTTTTCCTTGAGAATTTCTTGGAGGATGATTTCTAGGTTCTTTCTTTGATCATGGCTTTCAGGTACTCCAATAATTTTTACATTATCTCTCCTGCATCTATTTTCCAGGTCAGTGGTTTTTCCAATGAGATATTTCACCTTGCCTTCTAGTCTTTCATTTGCTTGGATCTTTTTCACATCTTGATTTATCATAAAGTCATTAGCTTCCATTTGCTCCAATCTAATTCTGAAGCAATGATTCTCCTCAGTGAGCTTTTGAGATTCTTTTTCCGTCTGGCAAATTCAGATTTTTAAGGCATTCTTCTCCTCATTGGCTTTTTGGGCCTCATTTGCCATTTGAGCTAGTCTATTTTTTAAAGTGTCATTTTTCTCAGTCAGGCTGTTGACTCTCATTTTGCAATTTTCTTGCACCTTTCTCATTTCTCTTCCCAATTTTTTCTCCACTTCTCTTATCTGTTTCTTAAGGTCCTCTATGGCCTGTAACTAGGTCGTATTTTTCCTGGAAGCTTTTGGTGTAGGAGTTCTGACTTCATCATCTTCCTCTTGTTCCATGCTTTGATCCTTTTCGTCCCCAAAATAGGATTCTACTATTGGATTCTTCAGTTTGCTTTGCTTCCTTTGACTGGTAATGTTGCCACTCAATTACTTGACTTTTAGGCTTTTTGCCACAGTTGGTCTCTGCTACCAGACAGGGTAGCTTTATCCCAAATGCTGGGGTTTTCTCAGCTGCTGGAGCTATTATTTGGATGTCCTCTCTGAAGCCTCCACACAGTCTGGCAATCTGGTCACATACCCCAGGATCTCTACCCTAAACCACAATCCAGATCCAAGCAGGTTAAAGCAAGAGCGGTTACCCCTCAGACTGGTTGCTTGGTCCTGCTACACTCTTTAGGCCAGGAGCTGAAGCTGCCATGTGGTGGTGGCTGGGCCACAGCCCTCAGTGGCTTCTCACCCAGGGGGCAAAAGCCGAAACACTCCCAACTACTGGGTTCCAAAGTCCACACTGCACTGACCTCTCTATGTGTTAGCATCTATGTGTTGATAATTCTGGACCATCACAGCTGATGGTGTTCTGAAGTCCCTCCAGCCAGTGGTTGGTCAGGTCTGCCCTGAGGATAAAACCTTGGCGTGGAGCTGGGCTCAGCTCCCAGAGCACTGAGCTGGCCACTTTCTGCCGGCCTGCTGGGCTGTCTTCAGTGGGAGGTTAGATTCTATGTGTCATTTTGTGGGTTCTGTAGCTCCAAAGTTTGTTCAGAGTCCCCTTTTATATGGATTGGAGTTGGTGAGAGCTAGAGGTGTGTGGAGGTCCTGTTTCTACGCCATCATCTTGACAAAAGAGATAAAATATTCAAAGTTCTATGCGAATGATTCATAATCATCATCACATTTGTGATTATGTCATTGAATTTTTGAGTTCTGCCTCCAATATCTCTTCCCCTTCAGGATATCAAATGATAATGTTTCTCAACTTTTATTCTATGCTGCATTTCCTCTACTTATCTCTTTCTTTATTTCAAATGAGTTAATATATACAAATATATGTAAAAAGCTAAATGTTATTTGGTCTTGTTATCTACTTTTGAGTTCTTGTGTCAATTCATATTCTGTTCTGGGGCCGTTACAGAACTATCCTCTCCTGTAGCTTGAATCTAAGAATCTCGTCTCTCACAGTGATTTTTCATTTAGGAGTTTTGTTCTACAGAGCCAATCAATATTGTAGGCTGCTGTATTATGGAGAGTATGGAAGGGAAGTGTCTGTGATATGGCCAACACTGTGCTTAGTATCTTACAAATGTCTCATTTGATTCTCTCAACAATCCTGTGAGGTAAATGCTATTATTATCCCTGTTTTGCAGATGAAGAAACTGAGGCAAACAGTTTAAGGGACTGGCCCCGGGTTACATGGTAAGTATGTTCTTGAGGCCAGAATTGAACTCATATTTCTAACTCTAGGGCCAGTGTTCTATCTAGTCTACACCCTAGATGCCTTGTGGGAGCTAAGCTCATTCTCTATACCCCACTGTTGAGAAGTTGAAAGCTCTGATAGGATAGACAATGAGAGGAAGCTCTTTGAAGAGACCCAAGGAGAGCTCTTCGTGTATGTGCCTTCTACATGCAGCTAATTTCAAGCTTTGTTTTTTGCCTCAGACATCCCTGTGACCCTTTTTCTTACCAGTCTGTAACACATAATGATGATTAACAAATATACTTAATGCCTTTTTACATTTATGAGTTCTTTATGACCTGACATTCAATCAATTTTTTCAAAGTTCCCTTATTGTTATGAAGAATAGGTATACTTTTTAAGATACCCATTCAATCATCATCAAAAGCATATTGCATCTAATTTTTCTAATATTCAGGTTAGCTCCTTAACTTCTTTCTTCTTTTCCTTTCTCTTAACTTTGTTTCAGTTAGAAAAAAGATCTTCCAATAACACTAATTACAGATTTATTATATAATCTCCTTATAATTGATTTGTCTTTTATGTTACTCGATGATGTATCAATCCATAAACAGATATTCAATATTAGCATATTTTTTAAAAATGAAGTGAATTTAAGCATAAATATGTTTCTTTGCTTATCTCTTATACACACCTATTTTTTGTTGTCTTGCCTGATATCAAGATTTCTACTTCTACATTTTTTTATTTTGCTGATGCATCATAAATTCTATTTTAACTCTCCAGCTTGTCCATGTTTTAAGTGCATTTCTTGTAAATAGTCAATTCTTTGGGTTTGATTTCTAACCTATTTTGATATAATGTACCATTTTATAGGTAGACTAATTCCATTCAGATTTGTGGTTATGAATATTACTTTTTTCTTCCATACAGTCTTGATACCTCATACATTTTCCATTTTTCCATATTAAAAAAACAAAACAAACAACAAACTTGTTCTAATGTTTTCAATAGCTTTTTTCTGAGGTGCTTCTTCTTTCTTCTAGTTGATTGTTCACTGCTATACTCTATTTTCCCAGATTCTGTCTAGGCTATCTCACCCTTTCCTAATCTCTTTGGTACATTCTTTTATTAGACCTTCCAACCATTTTTAGAGTCCTTGGAGACATTCTGTGCTCTTTTTAGGGGATAAGGCAGAATCATTCTCTTCTGGGGTTCTGTGCTAGAAATCTTTTATCTCTAAGTGATTGTACATTGTATTTCTTTTCCTGATTTGGTCATTTTATCTGTGTTTCTGACACTCTTTTCTTCTCTTCTTTGGATCTTTTACTCTTGGACTTTCCCTTGTTGAGATGACTCTAAATGGAGATTAAAGGGGACACTTTTTTAGGAGAGTCAAGTGACACTTTCTGGTTATTTTCTCTCCCTCCCCACTCCCCACCTTAATTATGTTTAGTTTCAAGGTGTTGGTTTTTTTTTGGGGGGGGAGCAGCAAGTAATGCAGCTCTCAGAGCCAGTAGGTAAAGATAAACTCCTGGGGTGGCCAGGTAGCACAGCGACTAAGAGCACTGGCTCCAGTGTCGAGATGACCTGGGGATTGAAACCTGGCTCAAACACTTAGCACCCACCCAGAAACACCTGGCTGTGTAACCTTGCGCAAGTTACTTAACAATGATTGCTTTAAAAAAAGATAAACTCCTTCACAGCTTCTGGGGTGGTGGTATTCAGTGGGGACATGCTGACTGGGAAAGAATCTGGAGTGTTTGGAGGTGTGTGCTGAAGCCAGCTCCACTGACTCAGACTGATTATTACATTTTCAGTATGAGAATTCTCACCTCAGAAATATGCCAGAAATTAGCACTTAATTTATTGTTATGTTGATTGCCTAGACTAGAAAAATGACAAAGAAATGAAACATTAAACCTAATTGCGTGTCCTGCTCTTTTAGAGAAAGGGTTGTTGAACCCTTAGCAGCACACCCCTGTCTGTCAATGAGGGTCTTTTTCTTTTTCTTTTTTAAGCAATTGGGGTTAAGTAACTTGCTCAAGGTTACACGGCCAGTTATTATTTCTGGGTGTGGTGCTGAGTATCTGAGCCCGGATTTGATCCAGGTCATCCCGACACTGGAGCCGGTGCTCTTACTCGCTGAGCCACCTGGCCACACCTAAGCAATTGCGGTTAAGTAACTTGCTCAAGGTTACATGGCCAGGTGTTTCTGGATGGGTGCTAAGTGCCTGAGCCTGGGATTCGATCTCCAGGTCCTCTCAACACTGGAGCCGGTGCTCTTACTCGCTGTGCTACTTGGTCGCCCCTGTCAATGAGGGTCTTAAGAGAGAGAAGGTATCCAATGGTTTTCCAAAAATTTTGGTTATTTGCTTATCCTTTTTTAGTTTTTTAAATTAAATTTCAGTCAATGAACATATGCATACATATCCAGCATTTAAAATATCTATAATATTTAAAAATTTAACACCATGTATTTCTTATGCACCTTAATTATATAATTTTTTTTTACTATTGTTGGGCTAACATCATGATCACTGATCCTAATTTTTAAAATACTGCTGCTTCTTTCTCTGCTAATTCCCCTAGCAGAAGAGGAGGGACAACCCTTGCTCCTCTCTGATCCTTCAAAGCCACTCTTTGCCATCATCACTCCATACTCTCTCCTTCTCTGAGGTTCACGCCATCTGTCTCTATCAGCTGGTCCTAATCCTTGTGGCAGATGTCTACCACGATCTGCCTTATTAGTAGTTAGTTCCTGTCCTTGGGATTTCAGTCTTCAATAGGCATGTTGATTACTCTACAAACACCACATCCCTCCGTTTACCAACAATGACCTACATCTTCATTTTAATTTAGTCACACAAGGATGGGCATAATTATGAATTCAGCATCACCCATAGTTGTTTCTTCTTACATAACCCAGAACTTTAAAATTCCTCTCTCCAATCATTCTCTTTTCATCTCTACCTTTTGTCCAACTCCTCAATTTCTTGTTTATCTCACCTATGATGATGGCTAATTCCAATAGTCCTGTCTGTTCTTCCTTTTAATCCCCATTCATTTGATCTGCTGTTCTTCCCTTTTAAAAGTGAAATATGATGCAGTGGAGAGAAGAGAACCAGCTCCTTTCATTGTAAAGTTGGAAGGCTATGGGTGTGATATGTCACAGACTGTCAGATATATGTGTTGCATTGGTTAACTTCCCTGAAATATTTTTCTTTGTTCTAAGGGAAAGTTCATTTATCTGGAATTAGTGTTGAAATAAAAAAAAATCATTGAAACTTAAAAAGAATCAAAAGTAGAAAAGAGAAAAAAAATTTCTTTTATACCTGCAAGATGTATGAGGTTGTTAGGGTTGACTTGTTTTCTCTTAACCTCTCTCTGCTTTCTTTTAAAGTCTTCGAGAACTGTTGTAGCCAAAAAAATAAAATGAAACAACATTTGCCCTGTGGCTAACCTGAACTTAGACTGGCCCCTACAAACAAGTACACAATCTACCAGTGAGCCAGTGGGGGATGGTATTCAGAGGTTTGAATTCCCTGATTTTGCCCTTGGTTGTCCAAGTTGACCTCTGTACAACAATGAAGCAGAGAAAGAGATTTTGGTAGAGGAAATACACTAACATAACAAAGAAAGAAAAAATGATAAAATGGAAGTCCTCAAATATTTCAGTGTCAGTTTTCGAAATATTTTCAAGACCTTTGGGAAGAGGCTGCCCACCAGATGAAGATTGGTCTCTTGCTTTCTGGTGTCTATGCAGCTATAGCTTTTCTGTAAAGTTCCAAAAAACAGAATCATCTGCCTTCCAAATCTCTCCTCACTTCAGTCATATCAGCCTCCATGGTGTGGAGCGTGATGTCTGGGGTTTAGTGCCTTCCTCTCTAGCAGTAAGAGCACAAATCCCCACAACAAGTCAATTCAAGGACATAGAAAGAGAGGACATGTGGAAGGGGCCAGGATCTCAAAGTTTTTAAAAGATCTTCCTTCAGGGGGAGGGTATCTATGTACTTAGGCCTTCACATTTCTGACTGTCCCAGGTTAAGGACAGAGGATCTCTCTTTGGATTTGTCTTCAAGATTTATTCCACTCACTATCATGAGATCATAGACAAAGCTTCAAGGGACCTTAGAGTCCCAACATCTTCATTTTGTAGGAAAGGAAATTGAGTCAATGAGCCCAAGTCACTTGTCCAGATTCCTACAGGGAGTGGGATTAAAGTGAGGTTATTATTACATCATGATGGCCCTCAAGGATTCCATTGGAAGTAATAGTTTGAAAATTCAATTCAATGCAATTAATTTTGGGGGAAGCTGAATTATGTGCCCGTGGTACCACAAACAGTATTTGTCATAGCTGAGATTCTGACCCTAACACCTAGCATTCTTTTTGCCACCTCTGGCTGCCTCGATATATCCTTTGATGAACATTTTTCTCTATATTCTCTATGTCCTAGGCTGTTGCTTATATCTCTTGCCTAGACAATTTTGGAATAACATTGAAATAATGAAATAAAATCTGCCTGTATTTGCATCTTCACCAACAAGAGCTCAGTTTCTTAGTCACATGGAAGCTGAGTCACTAGGTGAGTATTATTCAATGGGCCGAGTCACCAGGTGAGAAGTATTCAATGCTGAACAGTGATTTTCCAGGAGAAGCCTGCAGCCTCATCCCATCAGAGAGCTGGATATCTCCTGGATGAAGGATGAGACCTTTCTAAAGACAGAAAATTTGGTTTCCACCACATCATGAGTCAGAGAAGTAATCTTGCTGGAAAGTCATTCACTGTCAGCAATATTAAGGCTGACTCATCTTTCTAGTCATGATAAATGCTCTGACTTGCCCAAAGTCACATGGTTAGTAAGTGTGTCAAGTGTCTGAGATCGGATTTGAACTTGGGTCCTCCTGACTCCAGGACCAGTGCTCTGTTCACCGCGCCCCCTGGCTGCCCTGATGTCAACCTCTCTGAAAGCACTATTGAAGTCTCTGGCTACCTTCAAGGCTCTGGAAAACTCTGAGATCCATAGTTAGAGCTGTGGTACCTCTGTGTCTTCCATGACAAAAGAAGTCATCCAAGTGCTTGAAGATCTTTACTGTGCTTTTTCCCATCCATAGCAGGTACAGGTCCTTAGGGATTGCAGAAACCCAAAGCTCTTTTATTGGGTTTCCTTAAGAGGGTGTCCCTTAGCATCCTTTTCCTTTTATACTTCCTGCCATAGAGATACACATCATAAGCTTTGTTAGAATCTGGGATATCAGGGAAAACAACAGTGACTGTGTGACTCTGCCTTACTTCACTTGGTGTGATGGAAATAAGGCTGGATTTGACGTCATAGGTTCTGAGTTAAAATCTCGACTCTGTCAATGTTTGAGCTTTGGCAACTTTCTTAACCCAAGTCTCATTTTCCTCAGTCATAAAATGAGGGTAATGGATGTCCATAGGATCTTTGATTTTGAGCTGAAATAATCCTTAGAGGCCACATAGTTCAATCTCTTCATTTTAGAAATAAGGAAAGTGAGGCATACAAAGAATAGCTTGACCCCGATGACCCCAAACATCCTTTGCAGGTATATACCCTATGATCCTTGACTTGACACTCACTCAGGCCTTTCTACAAACTGTCTAAAGAGAGAAATAGTTGGAGACAGACACGGAGAGATTGAATTCCTGACCATCTTAGCCCAATATGGAGAATAAGATGAACTCTGGAATGCCTCTATCTTTTTGAGAATTTTTATGTTGGACCTTAATTGTTCATCTCACAAAGAATCAATGTAGGAGTATATATATGTGTGTGTGTGTCTGTGTGTGTGTGTGTGTGTGTTGGTGGAAAGAAAGCAGGGTTATTACAATTTATTGTCTTTTTAACACATTGGTGATTTTTAGCTATTTTAAGACCCAGGTTCTCTGACTCTGAGACTGCACACCTTCCATTATACCTGTACGTTGAATATTGTTGATTATTTAGACAAATTAGTCCAAGGAAGAAAGTGCAAACAATGAAATAGAATCTGTTCTCCATTTACATTTTGGAAAAAAGCACCTCTGCCTTGCAGTCAGGTGGACACATGGAAAATTACCATCTGACAACACTGAGGGAATTTGTGAAGGATCTGGGTACAAAATCCCTAAGTGGGAGTCTTGCAAGGGGCAGCAGTAGTTGTCCCAGTAGGAGTTGCATCCTTAGGCCATAACAGTTTTGGACACTTTATAGTCAGACATAAGATTGGGATCAAGACAGTGGAGAAAATTGTTCTCATCATAAAAGGAGAGAAACCTTCCTGCCAAGTTTGTTGGGGATTCATTTGACAACACGACTTAATAAAGGTAGGTTTCTTCTCTCCAGATATGTCAAACACAATGGAGAAAATCTGTGTGACTGTGGCGTCTGGAGAATTCCTAGTTGGGGTTTTGGCCAATGGCTTCATTGAAATGGTGAATTGCATAGACTGGGTCAAGACCAGAAAATTTTCCAACTTGAATTTTATCCTCATCGGCTTAGCCATCTCCAGAATTGGTCTGTTAGTAATCATAGCATCATATATCCTTTCAATCTCATTCTATCCTTCAATTCCCTTGAGCAAAATGAAAAATCTTCATGTCATGTGGACTTTGGCCAACAATTCCAGTGCCTGGTTCGCTGCCTGCCTAAGTGTCTTCTATTTCCTGAAAATCACCAACTTCTCCCATCCCATCTTCTTCTGGCTGAAGTGGAGGATTGACAGAGGAGTCTTCAAGGTGCTCCTAGGGTGTGGTTTTTTTCTCCTTTCTCACTTCCCTTACAGTAATATTGACAAGTGATACTTTCCAAGCTACTTATGATCTAGAAAACAAAATAAACTTGCCTCAGAAGATCCAAGAATATAAAACCCACATCTTTCCCATACTGATACTCTTCATTATGGGAGGTGTCCATGATCTCCTGTTTGCTACTAGTCCTGTCACTTGGCAGATGCAGCTCAATGCCATGAATTCTAGAGACCTCAGCATGGCGGCTCATGTGAGGGTCATGAAAGCAATGCTCCCTTTCCTCTTCCTTTTTGTTCTGTATTCCACAGGTTTATTGTTAATATTGTCAAATATCCCACTGAGAAAAATCAAAGTATCTATACTATTTATTTTGGTGGCTATAACTACCGTGTTTTCCCGATAATAAGACACTGTCTTATTAATTTTTTTGGACAGAAAAACACCAGAGGGCTTATTTTCAGGGGGGGGCTTATTTTAATGAACATTGACAGCAATTTTAATAAACAGGTAAATGTGAACAAAAAAAGTACCTTTATTCAATAATGAATTCAATAAAGAACAGGATGACGCGCTCACTGCTGCAGCTCTGATTGGATGCAGCTCGGAGCACAGCGGGGGGGTGGGAACGGTGCATACAGAGGGTACCATAATGTAGCGTGTAGCGCAGGGGATCACCTTCACTACAGTAGCAATCTCAATAGGGCTTATTTTTTGGGGAGGGCTTATTTTAGAGGAATCTTACACAGTAAGGGGAGGGCTTATTTTCGGGATAGGTCTTATTATCGGGGAAACACAGTACCTACCCCTTGGCCCACTCCATTATCCTCATTGTGGGACACAACAAACTGAGACTGGCTGTCCTGAGGATGTGTGCTTCAAGGGCTAAGGGAAATACTGATCTACACGGAGAAGACTAAAAAACCTTGCATTTTCTAGGGGGAAAAGAGGCTATTACCAACTATTTAAAGAACATTTATAAGTTCTTTTCTTCATCATCATTACAAATGAGTAAAATCATGGAAACTCAATGCTGTTTTCAAGATTGTGCCTTTTTAAACCATATATAACAATGAAAATAACTAGTCTCTTAAGAAGTTGATGCTTGAGGCAGCTAGGTGGTGCAGGGAATAGAGCACAAACCCTAGAGTCAGGAGGACCTGAGTTCAAATCCAACCTCAGACACTTTATACTTACTGGCCATGTGACCTTGGGCAAGTCACTTAATCCCAACTGCCCTGCCTTACCCCCTCCAAAAAGAAAAAGCAAAAAAAAATATTTGATGCTCTTCATTCTCCTGTTTCTCCATACCAAACTCCAAAATGGAATCTTCTCCTGCTAAAGAAAAAGTTAATCAGAACAAATTGATGCACTGACAGTCTGTTCTTCACTCTCTACCTGTAGCTTACCACATCTCTACTGAGAAGTAAGAAGTATAGATGCTCATCATACCTCTGGAGTCAAGATTTTCATTGATTTTGGTCTGAGTTTTGACATTTTTGTGTTACTTTTTTTTTTTACATAATTTTGTTCATTGTATATTATATTACTTTGTTCTGCATACATCACTCTTAATCAGTGCAAACAAGTCTTCTAAACATTCATTAAATTCCTTGTATTGGCCATTTCTTTGGTACAGTAAAATTTCACTACATTTGTTCACCATTGGCTTAGCTATTGTGCAGTCAGGAGATTCCCTTGTTTTTTATTCCTAGTTTTTTCTTCCTACCTTGAAAATTGCTACTAGGAATAGTTTAGTATATTCGAGATTTTTCTTTTTAGTTATTACCCTCCTTGAAGTTGTAGTTCCAGAAATGGAATCACGGGAGTCAATAAGTATAAATAATTTAGTGATTTTTCTTAAATAGTTTCAGATTGTTTTCCAGAATGGCGGGACCAATTTATAATGCCCTATCATTATTTATTTCCAATTTTCATCAGATTTATTGATTTGCTGGGTATTAAAGCAAAGTGCAGAAATGTTTTAATTTGGAATTTTTCTTATTAGAGTGATTTGGAAAATTTATTCATATACTTGGGTTTCTTCTAAAATTATTCATTTCTTTGGCCACCTCTATATTTGTTTCAATTTCCTGTGTATCTCTGATACTGATTTTTATTGAGACATTTGAGACAAAGATTTTCCCCCAATAGAAAAGTCTCTTCTTCATCTTTGCTATATTGAATTTTGTGGGAAAATGATTAACAGTCATATAGTCAAAATTGTTTATTTTGTTTTTATGATTATTTTTAACTTTGTTTAATTAGGAATGGTTCTCCAACTATGGATTTGAGAGATCCTTCCTTTCATTGTTTTCTCTATGTTTAAAAATATTATTTTAAAAAGATTAGTTCACATGTTTATTTAGATCACATTTTAAAATACGGAATGAAATGTTGGTCAACACCTAATTTCTGATAAATACCTTCTTATTTTCCCAGAGCTTTTAGCATAATAGTCTTTTCCCAGTCATTTGTATCCTTTAGTTTATCAAACATTATTGTATTTGCAAGGTTTTGTGTCTACCTTACCTAGTCAGTTCTGCAGTTCTACTTTTCTATATTTTAACCATGACCAAATTGTTTCAACGGCCACCATTTTATAATGTGGTGAGATCTGGTACTACAAGGTGCCTTTCATTCATTTTTTTTCATTACTGCTTTTGAAATTTTAGAACTTTTGTTCCTGAAAATGAATTTTGTTGTCACTTTGATTAGTTTGATGAAGTAATTTCATTCTAGTTTTATGTGGATGGTATAAAATCTGTAAATTAGATAACATCATTATTTTTTTACTAAAATGGCAACCCCCCAACAATAAACAATGCATGCTTCCTGAATTTCCCAAATTTTTACTTTTGTGAAAATTTTATAGTGGCATTTATATGTCTTTCTATGTTTTTTATATGGGTTTTATGGTTATTTTGGGTGTATTTCTGCTTTTGCCCTTATTTCTGGTTGACTTTTCTTTTATTAAAATATAGAAAAGCTGTTGATTTTTGGAAATTTATCTTTTTTTTTGGTTTATATACATTTTTAGTTTACATCATTCATTTCCACAAGATTTTGAGTTACAAATTTTCTCCCCATTTTTCCCCTCCCCACCACCCCAAAAGAGCCATCCCACTGAATATCCCCTCCCCCAATCTGCTCTCTCCCATATCTTCTCCCATCCTCCTCAAACTTTCTAGTAGGGCACGGTGGATCTCTATGCCCCAGTGCCTGTATATCTTATATCCCAGTTACATGTAAAATAATAATAATAATATATTTTTTAAACAATTAATTTTAAAACTTTGAATTCCAGATTCTTTCCCTACCTCCCTTGTCTGGGAAGATAAGCAATGCAATAGAGGTTGTATATGTGTAGCTATGCAAAATATTTCCTTAATGGATATATAGTGAAAGACTGACTATATTTCCCTCCATCCTAACACACCCCCCACCTGTTCTATTCTCTACTTTGATCCTGTCCCTTTTCAAAAGTGGGTGCTTCCAATATCCCTCCCCTCCATTTTTCCTCCCTTCCATCATCCCCCCTCTCATCCCCTTCCCCCTACTCTCCTATAGAGTGAGAGACCCTATTTAGTGTGTATGTCATTCCCTCCCTAAGCCAAATTCAATGAGAATAAGGTTGACTCATTCCCTTTTGCCTTCCTGTTTTTCCCCTCCATTGTAACAGTTTTCCCTTGCCTCTTCTATATGAGATAATTTACCCCATTTTATCTCTCCCCATCTCCTCTCGTTATATTCCTCTCTTACCACTTAATTTCACCTTCCTATTTAACTGGTCATGTTTCAGGGGAAAATATGGTCATTCAATGGAATGGAAGACTTTCAACCATTCTTGATGAAAAAACCAAAGTTGAATAGAAAATCTGACATTCCAATACAAGAAGCAAGAGAAGCATGAGAAGGTAAACAGGGAAGAGAAATCATAATGAACTTATTAAAGTTCAACTACTTATATTCCTACATGGAAAAATGATAATTGTAATTCAAGAACTTTTCACAGTATGAGAATAGTTGAAGGGAACCGAAATGTGTATATATATATATATATATATATATATATATATATATATACACACACACACATATATACACATATACATATATAAATATGTCTGTATAAGAGGGTATACGGGCATATGAATGCATATGTGAGTATGTGCATATATGTGTACATGTATATTTATCTTGTATCTTATTAATTTAATGAAGTTCCCCCTCCCCCTGCCCCTCAAATCTGTGGGATTGCATAGATATTTCTTATCTTTGTAGATATTCTCTCAATTCTTTTTTTTTCTTTTCACATTGCTGTAGGTAACATTTAAAGTATCCTATCAAAGACTATATTTATATTTATTTTTAATTTATGAACTAAAACAAACATATCCATAACATAATAGAATAAAAAATCGACTTCGCATGAAACTGGAAATCTACTATACAAAACTTGCTCTTTCTTTTAAATATATAATAGTTCTCATGCAAATTTTTCCCTCTTTTTTTTTTGTTCCTCCCCCCTATTCCTACCCTAGAGATGGCTACCATTAGACACAAACATGTGTGTATATATCTATCATATATGTATATATATATTATAATACACATACATATGTGGGGGGTGGGTATGTAGGTATGTATGTAAAATGATTCCATACATCTATTTCTTATTCCTTTTTCTGGACACAGATAATGTCTTCTTTTATATATCTTTTGTAATTAATTTGGGTATTTATTTATTTTTTTTTCATTTTTCAAATGCTTTATTAACTTCTGATTTACATCATTCATTTCCCCCAGATTTTGAGTTACAAATTTTCTCCCCGTTTTCCCCCTACACACCACCCCAGAATAGCAGTCCCACAGGATATCCCCTCCTCCAATCTTCTCTCTCCCATATCTTCTCCCATACCCCCTTAGCCTTTTCCAGTAGGGCATCGTGGATCTCTATGACCCAGTGCCTGTATATCTTCTTTCCCAATTACATGTAATATAGTATTAATAATAGTATATATGTATATATAATTTTAAACATTTGATTTTAAAACTTTGAATTCCAGATTCATTCCTTTCCTCCCCTGTCACCCACCCTTTTGGGGAAGATAAGCAGTTCAGTATACATTGTATATGTGTAGCTAATGCAAAACATAAACATAGTAGATATACTGTAAAAGACTGATTATATTTCCCTCCCTCCTATCCCACCTCCCACTTCTTCTATTCTCTACTTTGATCCTGTACCTTTTCAAAAGTGAGTGCTTCCAACTTCCCTCCCTCACAGCCTGCCCTCCCTTCCATCATCCCCCCTCTCATCCCCTTCCCCCTGCTCTCCTGTAGGGTGAGATACCCTATTTCATGTGTATTTCATTCCCTCCCCAAACCAAATTCAGTGAGAATAAGGTTGACCTATTCTCTTTTGCCTTCCTATTCTTCCCCTCCATTATAACACTTTACCCCTCTTTCTTCTTCATGAGATAGTATACCCCATTCTATCTCTCTCCATCTCCTCTCATTATATTCCTCTCTCACTTCTTAATTTCCCCTTTTAAGTATCATCCCTTCCTATTAAATTGGTCCTGTGCCCTCTATGTATACCGTTAAGCATATATACACACATTCACATATGTATTCATGCTCCCATATACACTCTGATATAGACATATATATTTATTCCCTTCAACTATTTTCATACTGAGAAAAGTTTCATCAATTACAATTATCATTTTTCCATGCAGGAATGGTAATAGTTCAACTTTTATCAGTGGCTTATGATTTCTTTTCCTTGTTTAACTTCTCAAGCTTCTCTTGCCTTGTGGATATGGATGTCAAATTTTCTATTCAACTTTGGTTTTTTCATTAAGAGTGCTTGAAAGTCCTCTATTCCACTGATTGACCATATTTTCCTCTGAAAGATGATACTCAGTTTTTCTGGGTAGGTGATTCTTGGTTTTAATCCCAGCTCCTCTGCCCTCTGGAATATCCTATTTCAGGCCCTTCGATCCCTCAGTGTGGAAGCTGCCAGATCCTGGGTTATCCTGATTGTGTTTCCACAATATTCAAATTGTTTCTTCCTGGCTGCTTGTAATATTCTCTCCTTGATCTGGGAATTCTGGAACCTTGCTATAAAGTTCCTAGGAGTTTTCTTTTTAGGATCTTTTTCAGGAGGTGATCAGTGGATTCTTTCAACCTCTATTTTGCCTTCTGGTTCTAAAACATCAGGACAATTTTCCTTGAGAATTTCTTGGAGGATGATTTCTAGGTCCTTTCCCTGAAAGTCAGTCTGTTTTTTAAGGTGTGATTTTCCTCAGTAAGGGTATTGATTCTCAGTTTGTAATTTTTTTGCATTGTTCTCATTTCTCTTCCCAATTTTTCCTCCACTTCTCTTATCTGCTTCTTAAGCTCCTCTATGGCCTCTCATCAGCTCATATTTTCCTTTGAAGCTTTTGGTGCAGGAGTTCTGACATCACTGTCTTCCTCCTGTTCCATGCTTTTCTCCTTTTGTCCCCAAAATAGGAGTCTAATGTTGGACTCTTCTGTTTGTTTTGCTTCCTTTGTCTGGTCATGCCGCCCCTCAGTCACTTGTCCCCTGGGCTTGTTGCCAGAGTAGGACTCTGCCACCAGACAGGGGAGCTTCCGTCCCAAATGCTGGGGTTTTCTCAGCTGCTGGAGGTATTAGTTGGGTGCCCTCTCTGAGGCCTCCACATGCTCTGGCAAGCTGGTCACGCAACCCAGGACCTCCACCCTAGACTGCAATCCAGATCCAAGCAGGTTAAAGCAAGAGCAATTACCCATCAGACTGGTTGCTTGGTCCCACTTCACTCTGCAGGCCAGGAACTGAAGCCTCAATGTAGCCCCAGGAGGTGTCTCAGTGACTGCTGTCCCTGGGGGCAAAAGCTGCCGCACCCCCAACTACTGGTCCCAAAGTCCACACTTCACTGAGCTGCCACTTTGTCCTTTGCATCTATGTGTTGATGACTCTGGAAATGGCCACAGCTGCTGGTGATCTGGAGTCCCTCCAGCTAGCAGCTAGTCAGGCTTGCCCTGGGGCTAAAACCTCCGGTTCATGAGGGACTGGGCTCGGCTCCCAGAGTGCTGCGCTAATCGATTCCTGCCAGCCTGCCGGGCTGTCCTCAGCAGGAGGTTAGCTTCTCTGTGTCATTTTGTGAGTTCTGAAGCTCCAAAGCTTGTTTAGAGTCCCCTTTTACATGGATTGGTGAAGTTGGAAGCCAGGGTGGAGATCCTGCTTCTACTCTGCCATCTTGACTCCACCCTAGATGACCAATTTGGGTATTTAAATAGTCAAAATGACTTAGTTGCTCAAAATCATTCTTAAAACAATATTTCTATTGTGTATACAAGAAATATTGTCTCAATTTTGTTCATTTTGCTTGTTTTATCCTAGCTTTTCCTGAAGTTTCTAATGATTCTCTATAAAAAAAATTCTGATGTTTCTTGGTTTTATATAAATAATTTTGATCATACAAATACATAGTCCTTTATTCCTATGTTTTTTTTAACATATGTAAGTGTAATAATTTGTTAAAAAAATTTATTCAGTGAGAAGGTTATGAAAATCATCTATTATATTTAAACTTTTTCTAATAATGAGCAATCTTTCATGCAATTCCTGACCTTAGTTAATCCTAATTCCAGGAAATATTTTAATATATTCTTTTAATCTTTGTTAATATTTTATTTAATATTTGTTTGCAAATATATACACCATATATGTATACATATGTATATGTACATATATATATGTTTGTGCTATTTGGCTATAGTTTTCATCTCTGTTATTGATGTCTCCTTGCTTTGTGTATGAGGACATACATATTCCATAGATGTAGTCTTATAAAGAAACTTTTCTTCTCCAATTTTTCAAAGAGTAACATCAAATTCTACTTTGTTTCTGATAGTATTCACTTTTATGCAGTTTGATTTATTCCTAGTTCCCCCCACCTCCATCCTTTGGAATTTATTTATGATTGACTCAGTTTCTCTTTCTAAGGTTAGGTTGTTTTGATTGCTCATTTCGTGTTCTGTTAAAGTGAATTTTTTTTTTTGGTAAATATATATCCATTTATTTTAAATTTTATTTTACATGAATAAAATCAACCTACATTATTTTTGAAAGTGTCATTATTTCCTCTAAAGGTATTGTTAATTCTGTCCTCATTTTTTTTGGTAATTTCATTTTCATTTTTCTTTTTCTTGATGAAATTAGCTAATGGTTCTTCTGTTTTTTTAACATTTTAAAATAGCTTACACTTTATCAAATTACTAAGGACTTTTAATAAACTTAATTCCTTTCTAAATATCTAAGATTCTTACCTTTGATTTTACTTTTTAAGGTTGCTTTTATTTGCTATACTTTTTGCTATATGTAAAATTCATTTCTTCTGTCTTTTTATTGACATAATTTTTTTATTTTTTTATTTTTTTAGGAGCTGACAGCAAGTTTATTTGGTGAAAGCAGAGAGCAAACAGGCCAAAGAGGACATATGGTGGGGTCTGGAAGTGAGGATGTTGGTAACCCTGAAAATGTAGTTAGTTGCATCAGGGGCAAGAGGATGATTTTCACACTGAGAAAGTTAGGGGTTCTTTGTGGGAAGGGGAGGTGTTCTCAGCCCTTCAGCATCATCCGGACTAGCTCTTCATAGTTGATACAACCATTGCTGTCTTCGTGCCCTGCCACTAACACTTCCACTTCTTCCTTTGTCATCTTCTCACCCAGGGCGATGAGGACGTGTCGTATTTCTGCCCCCATGACTGTGCCGTTCCCTTCTTTATCAAACACCTGAAGCCCTTCTACGTAGTCTTCATATGTGCCCTGGTCCTTATTCTTGGCTACGGTCTGCAGCATTGGCAGAAAGTGTTCAAAGTCCAGCACCTTCACATTCATCTCATCACTGTTGGGATTCCCTAAGACCTTGAGCACCTCAACATTGGTAGGGTTCTGGCCCAGGGCTCGCATCATGTCCCCACACTGGCTGTATAAGATCTTTCCATCCCCTGTTGGGTCAAACAGCTGAAAGGCCTCCTTGAACTCTGCGGTCTGATCCTCCGTGAAGTCGCACATCTTGGCCTTGCAGAGAGCTTGCTCCTACTGCTGCTGCTGCCGTATGTAATGGCTCCCGCTCTCTCCGCGGCTCCAATCTCCATAATTTTTTTTAAGAATTCAATTTTTGCTTATGGGCTATTTTTCCTCATACCTTACTTTCTTCCATGCAGTGACATTGGCCTCCTGATTCTTTCATTAACAATACGCTTTGTCTCTCAACTTATTTTTTCAGTACTTAGTGCTCTATTATTTGGCAGACACATGTTACATATATATACATGTATGTAACATGTGTAGCATAACATATAAGTATATTAGGATTCGAATTAAGGTTAAGGTTAATCAACAGTATATATACATAACATCAATAGTAATTGTCTTTATTAATCCTTTTTTCTTAATACTTTGAAGCCTAATATAATTTCCTTATGTGTCTTTTTTTTTTAATCAGAGCTATTTTTGTCTGAGATCCAATGTGCAATTTCTCCAGTTTTAGATTCTTTTCATAAACAATGATTCCTAGCCCATCTTCTCATTTTGACTGTTTATGAACTTTGACATTTCAAGTATTTGTTTTGCAAGTCAGATTGCTGGCTTTCTTTTCTCATTCATTGCAATAAAATATTATTCTCTCTCTTCTTCATTTGAATCTTTTGAAGGCTCCTCTTCCTTCCTCAACTCTATAGTATTTCTTAAATATTTCGGCTGATCCTCCCTTTTCCATCCAAATACCTCACCTACTACATTACATTTCTTCTATTGTTGTCGTTTAAATTTAGCTATTTTTTAAAATATGATTTTTCCTTGCTTCACCCAGAAAAGATCGAGGGTCAAGAGATTGTCTAGTTTGCCCCTTCCCAGTTCTGTTTGAATAGTGACATACAGTATATGAATTACAGGGGAAAGAAAACATAGTGGTGCAGAGTGGATAGAGTGATGGGTTTGGAATGCTGAGTTGGAACCTGAGTTCAAATCTAGCCTTGGACAATTACAAGCCATAAAGTAATTTAATTCTGTTTGTCTCAGTTTCCTCAACTGTAAACTGCAGATATGAGGCTTTCCCCACAGAATATACTTTGCCTCAGGCTGGGTAATAGCAGGAGTGCCAATGGGGATAAGAGTGAGTTATTCCTGGGAGTTCCTCTATTCTACTTGCCCTGATATTCCCATAGCCCCTCAAGTCCCTAACCCAACAAGTGGCTAATAAAATGAAAGGATAGCAACAGAGACATATGAAGATATAGATCAAGAGTGTGAAATGAGCAAGCTAAGAACATAAAATAATATAGAACCTTTGCCATTTCCATCTTTTTTGAGAATACTTATTTAGTCTCTGGGATTTTTTAACCAAATGTTCCTTTCACAAAGTTATTGATTTAGGGTGTGTGTGGTTGGGGTAGAAGATGTATTAGTGTGAAGAACAAGTTTACTATTTATGGTAATTCTAGTACATTAAAATCCAAAGAGTTTAAGTGAAATTTACTCAGGAACTGGTTGAAATTTCAAGCATGTAAAGAGAGTTGGAAGCCATAGATGGTCTGAGTACAAGCCAAGTTCTGGACTTGGGGAATGCACATTTACTTAGGAGAATCGGGCTTTTGACAACACACCTTTTGGCTCCAATTTGTCATGTCCCACTCTCTTGTTAGTACTTTGTAAACTAGCCTCATCTGAAGCCACAACTCTGCCTGTGGAAGCCTCTCTTTCCAAAATTGTGACCCGTCTCTTAACTGGTAAATCCAATGGCCTTTTCTCAGCACTGCTGGTTTTGTCTTCACATCACTATTGCTTAGTGAAGTACCTTATTCATGGCAGGAGCTTGATAAAATTGATTTCATTGAATGGGAGAAATAGTAGCTTCACATAAAATATGACCCAGCCATTTGCAGAAATTAGCACATTGGTGCTGCCATGGCTTGCCTGCCACCTCCCTCCATAATTCTCTGAGGACCCTACTTAATTTATTTTCTTATTTTGTAAGTTACATGTCTTATTACAAACTTAACTTCTAACATAAACTAGAACAATTAACATTAATGAGTTGCAATTTAGATTTAATCTAATTTATTATAGTGCATAAAGCCCCTCTAATCTTCATTAGGGTTTTCTCCTAAATGTATGTCATTCGTTTTGACTAATTCGATGATGGTTTATGGAAGTTCTATGCTTCTGGTCTTGGTCCCCCCTTCCTTTTATCATTTCATAAGGTTTTTCCATATTTCTTTATATTAATTACATGATGGTTGCATTATATTAATAAAAGCACACTGTCTTTAACCATTACCTTTGGTTAATTTTTCAGTTTGTTTTCAGGTATTTGGTTTTTTTTTAATAACCTAATAGGGCGCGGAACATTCTTTTCCTCTTTGTTTCATGCTTTTTTTCCTCTAGCACATCATCCTTTCTGTATCCTGTTTAACAGTACCGTTACAGCCTAGTCTCCAAAGTTGAATTATTGGGTGAAAATGTGATGACATTTATTATAATTATGATGCTCTTCAAAAGGAGTCTACAAGTCTTCAGTTCTACCAGCAAAGAATCAATGTGGCTGGCTTTTAAAATGCCTTATCCAAAGCTTCTTATTGAGAATCAATACAAATGACTACCTGTTGTAATTTAATGTTAATTTATAATTTTATAATAATAATAATTTAAATTATTTAACATCTGTGTCTAAAGTGTCACAACACTACTTCAGTGCTTCTCTTGCAATTCCCGTCTGCATTTTTTCTTCATTCCTTTTCATTCACTTTTTCTAACAGTACTATAGTGGGTGTATAGAGGCAATTAAGGGGTTCAGTGTAGAGTACTGGGTCTCAAGTCAGAAATCTCTGAGTTCAAATTTGACCTCAGACAGTTACTAGCTGTATGACCTCGGGCAAATCACTTCACCTCTATTTTTCCCAGTTTCCTTATCCATAAAATGGAGACAACAACAGTATCTATCTCCCAAAGTTGTTGTGAAGATCAAATGAGATCATATTGTAAAATACGGCACATAGTAGACACTACGTAAATATTAATTTTCTTCCTCTTCATCTGTATACTGCCTTTTTTTCTTCTCCTCTTATTGAATTATTTCCTAAAAGCTTTCCCAGATATCTTGGTATTTCTTCTACTTATTGGTTTTAAATTCATCATAAACTATTACGTTAATTTGCAACTAATTTAATCATTCCCCTACTTTTGGACACTTAGAATTTTCAAGTTGTTTCATTAAGCTAACAATTATGTTGCTATGAAAATTTGTTTGAACAGCAGCCTATTTTAACTAATTTTTCTCTGGACAGCACTTTCAGGGTTTATTCCGAACCATGTAATTAGTGAGCTAAAGGTGTGCGCATCCAAGAACTTTTACTACTTGTCACCAGATTGCTCTTCCAAAAAGATCTTAGGAGTTTTCAATGATACTATCAGGGAATGAGTGCACTTATCTCTTTATAGTGTTGAGGTTTTAAAAATGACTTATTTATTTTTGCAGATTTGATAGGAATGAGGTAGGAAATAAAAGGGTTTTTTAAAGCCACATCTTTTTGGTTATTACTGAGGCTGAACATTCTACAAGTCGCTATTTAAAGTACATGTTTCTTGTTTTGGAAATTGTTCATTCCTAGCCTTTAATTATTTAAAAAATTTTCTATTAAAATATATTGATGCCAAAGATCTCATTCTCTCTCTCTCTCTCTCTCTCTCTCTCTCTCTCTCCTTCCCTCCACTTTTCTCTTTCATACAAACAAACAGACACACATCCCAGAATCCCTCTGTCCATGTGTGTCTTTGAAGGGTGTTTAAAACCAACTCAGATAAATCTTTTATGGCAGGTCCACAATGGCACACTCAGTATTCTCTCAACCAACAAAAAATTTTAGGGCTTAGGAGGATATGCCTTCATCAGTCCACCACAGGCTTGGGCAGAAACTGGATTATGTTTGTTTTGAGATTGGAATGCAGTAAAATTAGACTGAAATAATATCAAATAAAACTATATAATTACTTAGAAGATGAAAAACAGTGATTAAGGTCAAAATCAGAAAACAAGGAATAGACTTTTAAGGAGCAGCAACCCTGCTAACTTCTGTGTAATAGCAGTCTTTGAATGGCAGGGATCAGGAAGGAAGCAGTGCATTGACTTCCCAGGGATATACTAAATTATTCCTAAGAGGATCAGAATAAGGAAGAGAAGAAGAGAATGAGGCTGAGGTATCTCCTTTTTAGAAGTCCATCAAGTCATTGGCTCTTCCTGCTCCATGATCAGTGAGTGGCTTGCTTCTTTTCTCACAGTGTGTCAGAGACCCTCATTGTGAACTCACACATGGCCAACTGTAAAAAAGACAGTGGTTTCATCATCAAAGTTCTCAATGCCAAACTAGGAAATTCTCTGTTGCACATGTATCAGAGTCTAAGAGATGCATCCCTGTCTATTCTTAAAGGCAAATTTGCATCACTGAATTACTATATCAATAAGAGAGAAAAGGAAAAAATAAATAAAGTCTTCACCAAAAAATAAATACATAAGTGAACTAAGTTTTTGAAGACCAAAACAATGATCCAAAGGGGAGAGGAGAGAACAGGAGAGAAGAGGAGAGGGGAGGGGAAGGCAGGGGAGGGAAAGGGAGGAGAGGGGAGGGGAGAGGAGGGGAGGGGAGGGGGGGGGGGAGAGAGGGAGAGAGAGAGAGAGAGGGAGAGAGAGAGAGAATTATTAATGGAAACACAGAAATATCTTAGAAAATGAACAATTGAAATGAGAAATTTAACCAGGAGTTCATTTTCTGCATAGACTAACACCATTTGTAAATTATTAGGAAACAACATTTTAAAATGTTAAAGAAAATAAAAATAAAAAAAGAAGTAGAAAAAGAGTTCACCACAAATACAAAAGACAACGAAAATATAATTAAGGAGTTTTACATACAACTATAGTTTGATAAATCAGAGAATTTACAAGGACTGTTTCACAACAGAACTCTTTCAAACTTTCCAAGAACAAATAAGTACTATGTTATTTAAATAGCTTATTGGATCTAGATTATTACATCAGGTTGAATAATTTGCCAGGGACCTTTTCAAGCATCTGCTAGTACATATCAGATCTGGGCTTCAAATTCAAATGCCTGATTCTTTTAAAACTCCAGGACACTGGATCTTGATAACAATGATGGTCACAAAAAGAATAATATTTAACCTCTATTTTTTCTTTGCATTTTATATTGCGCATATTATTGATCAGGACCCAGTAAAGTAGGCTGAGGAAAAAAGAACAAATGAGTACAATCGAATCTATCCCTAAATTCCAACTTTACAAATAAAGGCTTAGACTCTCATCATGAGAACACATGGAAAGTAATCATATGATCATGCTGAAAGGACACAAGTCAGTTAAGGGCTAAACATCTCTGGTTGAGTAACATCCAAGGAACAGAATGGTTTTGATGAGACAGAAGCAGCTTCACATCAGCACAGTGCAGGGCTCTTTGTGACTGAAGGAGAGCAGAGAGGTCAGTTGCTGCTGTATCAAGAGGTGTGTCTACCATATTGTGCATAATGACTGGAAACCTCTTCATAGTGATTAGAGCACTGGTCCTGCACTTGGGAGGACCTGAGTTAAAAAATCCAGTGTCAGATACTTAGAAACTGTGGGACCAGCCAGGTCATAAAGAGTTAGATATGGGCTGAAAGGACTAATCAACAAGAACAGGGTAATCCCCAGAAGGTTTATGGACTGTTTGCTCATCAACTTGTTCATTTCCCTGCCAATGACATGGAAAATGATTGATGGTTATAGTGTTAATCTTTAGAAAACCAAACCAACACACTTCAAAAGATCAAAGTATGATATTTCCATTCTGATTATTGTAACCATGGGGGCGGGGAGCTTGTCTCCTTCCTTTTGTCCTTCAGCTTCTATTTCCTGTTAGTCTTTTCTCTGAGAAGACACACCTGGTAGATCCAACTTACTTTTACCACCTTTAGAGATCCCAGTCCAGAAGCTTATGTGAAGGTCATGAAGCTCATCGTCTCTTTCCTTTTAGTCCTTATACTATCCACGTTGGCATTTATAATAGGTGGACCGAGTCATCCTGTGTTGAGAGCAAGCTAGCTATGATGTCTGTATTGATACTGAAGGCCTTCTACACCATGGTCCACTCCTTTCTAACCTTGGGGAATGGTAAGGTGAAGCAGACCACTCTGAGGGCACTTAGGCGCCTCAAGTGCTATATGAGGATATGAGAAACTCTGCACAGCCAAGTCAAAACTTAGGGTTGACTTTCATCTCCTATGGGGAAGAAGCTATTCTGGTGTCTTTAATGAACTTTTCTGAGATTTTTCTATTCATCATTGTTGTGGAAATTGGGGAAAATGTTGAAAGAAAATTTGTTCTGATTATATCTGAGGGAATCAGAATCGGAGGTGTGACCTCACACTAAATCTGCAAAATTTATGGTTTTCTGGATCCTGTCTGTGGATTTGCAGAAAAACTGGGATGTTCATACAAAGTACACATTATACTTCTGCCTCTCTCCTCTATTGTACCTGACATTCCCACACATCCTGGAAAATTTAGACCAACAAACAGCTAAGAGAGAGGAATAGAAAGACCATGTTTCTGACAGACTAAATATAAGGGAGCCCTTTCTGTTACCAAAACTTTTAAATACATTTTATTTTTCCCAATTACATGTAAACCCAATTTTGATATCCATTTAAAAAAATTGAGTTCCAAATTCTCTCCCTCCCTCTCTCCCTCCCCTCCTTTCTCCCTAAGATAGCATTTGATATAAATTATACTTGTGCAACCATGCAAATTATATTTCCATATTAGGTATGTTGTGAAAGAAAACACAGACTAAAAAACAAAAGCAAAAGAAAATAAAGTGAAAAACACTATGTTTCAAGTTGAATTCAGACTCCATCAGCTTTTTCTCTGGAGGTAGAAAGCATTTTTCTTCAGGAGTTCTTGTCTCAGGTCATGATATGGCTGCAAAGAGCTAAGACATTTACAATTGATCACCGTACAATATTGCTGTTACTATGTACAATGTTCTCCTGGTTCACTCACTTCATTTTTCAACAATTCATATAAGTTTTTTCTAGGTTTTTTCTACAATCGTCCTCCTTGGCAGACTTCAGAAAAGCCTGGAAAGATCTATAGGAACTGATGCTCAGTGACATGAGCAGAGCCAGGAGAACATTGTGCATAGTGATATTCACATTGTCTGATGACTGGCTTTTGCAGGCTTGTCTCTTCTCAGCAATGCAAGGATCTAAGACAAGTCCAAAAGACTCATGATGGAAAAGGAGATCCACATCCAGAAAAAGAACTATGGAGTCTGAATGCAGATTGAAGCAGACTATTTGCTCTCTCTCTCTCTTTTTGGTTGTTTTGTTTGATTTCTTATTTCTCATATTCCCTCCCATTGTCTTAATTCTTAACAACATGACTAATGTGAAAAAAAAATTTAATAAAAATGTGTACGTAGAGATTATATCAGATTGCCCATTGTCTTGGGGAAAGGGAAGGGGAAGTTGGGGGAGAAAATTTAAAACTCAAAAGCTTATGGAAATGAAAATTAAAAATTAATAAATTAATAATTTTTTTAAAATAGTGATTTCTGCAAAAAAAATAAACCAACATCCTACTTGTCATTTCTTATGGCACAATAATACTCCATCACAATCATACACTACAATTTGTTCATACATTCCCCAATTGATGACATCCTCTCTATGTCCAATTCTTTGTTACTACAAAAAGAGCTGCTATAAATACTTTTGCACAAAAAGGTCCTTCCGCCCTTTTTCAAACATCTTTTTGGGCCAAAGACTTAGTAGTACTATTGCTGGGTCAAAGAGCATGCACGGTTTTATAGCCCTTTTGCTATCTCTGTTCAGTTCTTGAGTCTTGTTAGTCTGAATGCTTATAAGGAGATTTGAATATCCTTAGAATTGAAAAAATGCTGAACTTCCCAGATCATTTAGTTATGGAGAAATGATCTAAAGAAGGGATAAATGTTAAGAGATAAGAAGTCCCCATGTGCATGTGCTATATGCATGAGCAGGAAATCTCCAACATCAGGGCTACATGAATAGAATGAGGTCTTTGGAAAGCAAAGCTCCAGAAATTACAATGCCTTACTTAATTTTTATATTTAAAAATTCACAGTGCTTTCAGCTGTGAACATGGACATCTCCTCCTGGAGAAATTTTAAAATGGTTCTTGGCACATGGAAAGTGTCTTTTAGATTGCTCATGAAAACCTATTCTGCTGTAAGAATGGTTGAAGGTTATACAGGCTTTAGAGGAGTCACTTGGGGAATCAGCAGCTCATAGATTGAGAGCTATAAAGGAACTTAGAGACCATCTAGTCCAATCCCTCCTTTGTATAGATGAGGAAACTGGGGCCCAGAGAAATGAAGGACTTCCTCCTGATTTCCCAGGTACTAAGTGACAGAGGCTAGAATCAAACCTGTCTTCTGAGGGCAAACCCTGAATCTTAGAATGGCCATGGGGCTGGCTCCCTGGGGTATACATTTTCTGCCTGTTTCTGTCTATCTCTTCAACCTTGTCAAGTCCCTAACTACTCAGAATAATACAAGGACAACATTTATGTCTTGGGAAGGGACCATATGCAACTGGGATTTGGACGGGTTGAGTCTGAGACTAGGAAAAAGGAGGATACTATGATGTCCATTTATTTTACGGAATGTTTTGTTATTCTTTGGGGATTATTTTTCCATTAACTGTTCACTTCACCAAGAAGGGGTGTGTGTATGTGTTCATGCTTGTGTATGTGTGTTAGTAGGAAGAAAACACATCTTGATATGTGTAGCCTTTTTTTTTTCTTTTTTAAATGATTTTTTAATTTTATGTTTATTTTTAGTTTACAACATTCATTTCCACAAGATTTTGAGTTACAAATCTTCTCCCCATCTTTCACCTACCCACCACCCCAAAACAGCAATCCCAGTGAATACCCCCTCCCCCAATCTGCTTTCTCTTATATTCTTGCCCATACCCCCTCTGATTCCAGTAGGGCAAGATGGATCTCCATACCCCAGTGCCTGCATATCTTACTTCCCAGTTGCATGTAAAATAATAATAATAATATTTTTTAAACATTTGATTTAAAAATTTGAAATTCAGATTGCTTTCCTTCTTCCCTCCTCATGATAAGCAATTCAATATAGGATGTACATGTGTAGAACATTTCCCTCCATGAAGGGAGGGAGCTTTTGAGCTTTTGAAATTTTGAGCTTTTGAAATTCTTTTTCCATCTGAAAATGTGGCTTTTTAAGGCATTCTTCTCCTTGTTGGCCTTTTGGGCTTCTTTTACCATTTGAGTTAGTCTATTTTTTTTTTTTGGTTTGTTTTTTTCCCTGTTTTTTAATTTTTTTTAGTTTACATCATTCATTTCCACAAGATTTTGAGTTACAAGTTTTCTCCCCATTTTCCCCTACCCACCACCGCAAAACAGAGATCCCACTGAATATCCCCTCCCCCAATCTGCTCTCGCCCATATTTTCCCCCATCCCCCTCCAACTTTCCAGTAGGGCGCGGTGGATCTCTATGCCCCAGTGCCTATATATCTTATTTCCCAATTACATGTAAAATAATAATAATAAATTTGTTTAAACATTTGATTTTAAAACTTTGAAGTCCAGGTTCTTTCCCTTCCTCCCTTGTCACCCGCCCTAACTAGGAAGATAAGCAATTCAGTATAGGTTGTACATGTGTAGATATGCAAAACATTTCCATGATGGATATATTGTGAAAGACTGACTATATTTCCCTCCATCCTATCACACCCCCCCACTTGCTCTATTCTCTAAGTTGATCCTGTCCCTTTTCAAAAGTGGGTGCTTCCAACTTCCCTCCCTGCCAGCCTGCCTTCCCAGTTACAAAGGTAGAATGAATCAGCTTAGGGGAGAAGTGAGTCTGAGGAGAGAGCTCACAGCTATTTGAAATGATTTCACATGTTTTTGTTGTTCATTTGTTCAGTCATGCCCAACTCTTCATGACCCCATGGACCACAGCATGCTAAGTCTTTCTTTCCTCCACTATCGCCCAAAGTCTGTTCAAGTTGCTTTTTATTGCTTCCATGACACTCTCTATCCATCTCATTCTCTGTCATCCCCTTCTCCCTTTGCCTTCAATCTTTCCCAATACCAGGGTCTTTTCCAGTGAGTTTCATCTTCTCATTATGTGGCCAAAGTCCTTAAGCTTCAGCTTTAGTATTTGAGCTCCCAGTGAATAGTTTGAATTAATTTCTTCAGGTACTAACTGATTTGATCTCCTATCTGTCCAAGGGACTTCCAAAACTCTCCAGCACCATAATTGGAAAGCATCAGTTCTATGGCACTTGGCTTTCCTCCTAGTCTGATTCTCACAGTTATACACTACAATTGGAAAAAGCATAGGTTTGACCATATAGACCTTTTTTTTTTGGCAAGGTGATGTCTCTGCTTTTTAGTCTGCTGTTCAGATCAGCCATACATTTTATTCCAAGAAGCAAGTGTTTTTTAATGTCATGGCTGCAGTTGCCATCTGTAGGGATCTTTGTTCTGAGATTATAAAATCTGATACTTCTCCCACGTCTTCTCACTCTATTTGCCAGGAAGTGGTCAGAGCAGTTGTCAAGAAATTTTTATGGTAAGCTTTAAGCCAGCTTTTACACTCTTCTCTTTCACCCTTGTCAGGAGGATTCGAAGTTCAAATAAATTTCATCCCAGATACAACAAGGTCCTGATTAGTCATTACCATCAAGTAATGACTCCCCTGGAGGGGTCAGTATGTATTGAAATATGCACTCTTCAAAGTTATGATTTTATAAACTATGGTAATTTGTTACACCCTAATAGAAATATACAGTGTGACTTTAAATAATGCAACCATTTCACAGAATTCATTGTTTGTGCTACTTGAGACCAAAGTATAGTGAAATATCTTGTAAATCATGTGGAGCCATTTGGTGAACATTCGGGACATCTTCTAAAATAAGAGAAATACTTATGAAGAAAGAGACACTTAAGCAGGATTTATTTTTAACACAAAATGTTTATGTCAGAATCTACACACAGGAGCTCTTAATCCACCTCAGTGCATTGCTCCCTAGGGAATTTGTCATTATTAGGATCTGGAATCAAACTCAAATTATTCTAGATTATCTTTTCTTCCTATAAAATTATTAAAATACCAGAAACAATATTAATGGATTTCCATAAGGCAATTGAAAAAGGTAAAAATGGGCTGGTCATAATAAGCAACAATGATATATTAAACACCTACTAAGTTCTAGGCACTGTGTTAAGTATTGGAAATAGAAAGGCAAAAATAGTGTCTGCCTGTAATGGCAATGTAATTTGAAGTTGAAGATCCCTTTGTGTTGGCAAAGGTTAGCAGGTACTTACCACTTAGTAATTGATCAAGCCTCTGTTGGGGAAACAGAAGGTATGAACTCCTGTCTCCTGTTACTAACAGGAAGGGGTTGGCTGAAACAGGAAGTAGCTAATGCTGTGTACATAAGAAAAGTCCCAGAGAGGCAAAGTCAGAATTTCTTGGGACCAGTATCTGGGGGCAAAAGAGCTACAGAAGCATGGAGAACTGAGTCCTGAGAATTTGTGGTGGTGGAGCTTCTTCTGAACAGGAGCCCAGGAGCCCCCTCACCCCAGGCTGGACAAGGTGATTCTCATTTTTTGAATGAGCTGCAGAAGACTGAGGAAGTATGACCGGGATGGAGGGACTTTGTCTGTTTGTGGCTTGGTTGAGCCTTGAATTCCCAGAAGCAGAAATTGTGAAGGAGTTGAGATGGACTGGACCCTATGAACTTCAGTGTGGAGCAGGACCTCCCCAGAGAGATGGACAAGGAACTGGGAGCTGTCTGCCATTGAACCCAGATGACAGTCTGGTAACTCCAGGTAAAATCTGGGACCATGGAAGGGGATCCAGGGAATCTGAGAACAGGCCCCAAGTCAAGATGAAAAGACCTCTCCATGGGTACTTAGTAAAGATGAAATTGTAGTTTACTAGTGATCTAGGGGTGGAGGGATTGTGTATGGTACTTAGTAATTGATTGATAAGTGACTGATTGAGTTAACTAGACTTTGACTATTGTACTTTGAGATTGTTCTTTGTTCTAAATATTGTGACTACTTTAGTGAAAACTATGTGGCCATTTTAAGGATAAACTGTTGTGAAAACTATATTGTGATTTTTTATGATAAGTTGAAATATTGTGAATGCTGTACCTTGATTTTCTGTGGATGTTTTGCTTTGATCTGTTATGGAATAAATAGAGTGTTCACTGTACTGTGTAATCAGAACCTTAAAAGCTGTTCACAGTAGCATTGTTCTGGAAAGCTGCTGTGCATGGCATTACACTGCCCTTAAGGGGCTTACGTTCTAATGGGGAAGAAAACCTGCAATCAGCACTGTGTATATGAGGTACACATAGGAAAAATTGGAAATAATCTCAGAGGGAAGGCATTAGCAATGTGTAGGGAGGGAGGAGGAGCATGGGGAGGGAAAGAGAGAACCAGGAATGGCCCGCTGCAGAAGTGGGGATTTGATCCGAGTCTTGAAGGCAACCAGGGAAACCAGGAGAAAGAGGACTGTAGGGAGAGCATTCCAGGAATGAGAGAATGTGAAAAGGGACAGGGCCTTGTGCAAGGAACAACGGATGGACCTGTGTTGCTGGATTGTAGAGAATTGGAGAGGACTCAAGTGAAAGTAGACTGAAAAGGAGCCAGGCATGAAGGGTTTTAAAGGCCAAACAGAGAATTTTAGATTTGATCTCAGAGGTAATTGGGAGTCATTGGACCTTATTGATTATAGGAGTGACATGATCATATCTGCATTTTAGAATAATGACAGCTAAGTGGAGGATGGAGTGGAGCGGGGAAAGAATTCAGAGTGAAACAATTCAACCCAAACAATTTTGTTTAATAAATTATTGTCACTAGGGAAAGAAGTCACTAAACTTTGGCATGGAACTTGCTTTCTGGCCTGCTTTGTTTCATATTTCTCTCTGTGACTAAGAGGAAGGTCAACACTTGCCTTCTTGTAAATGACAGAAATCTGCAAAAGCAAGGCAAAATGCTATATGCTGGAACAGTGTGAGCCACTGTCATTTATTAATTTGTCAATGCATTGTACTTAAATGAGGATGCTGATTCTTCCTAACCACCCCATAAAATGGGAACACCAGGGATTTGGTAGAGGAGGAAGTTAAACCCCTTAGAGGGTTGACCATTCCTGAAAGGCCACACCAAACTAGAACAGGTCTAGTTAGCCTGAGGAAAATGGTGCCAAGCACTGAAAGATAATCTGCCTAATTTGCTTTTCAGTAAACAGTAGCTCAGCCTCTCAGCTATCATTGCTGCAGGGAAATCACACCCTGTGGCAATGGTCTCAGACTAATGTTGAGCATGTCCAAGCTGAAAACAGACAGAAAGTTTGGAAAAAACTAGGGTGAGTTGCATTTAAAAGCCCTATCCCACATCAGGGGCAAGAATACTTGAGCCTAAGGTGGGGAACCAGTTAGGACCAAAGCTGACTAATAAATGGTGACCAAGTGGGATATCCTAAAATGGGAGTATAATCATCATATATGCCAAGACTCTCATTTTACAGATGAAAACATTGAGATTCAGAGACAAAAGTGAGTTGCTCAAGGTCTCAGAGTTACTAAGTAGCAGAGGTAGGATTTGAACAAAACTTCTTTAATTCTAGAGCTTATTTCTTTGTATACTGTGCCTAGATGACTGCAGGAATGCAAAGGGTAGCAGAGAAAATATGTTTGATCATGGTAGCTGGCGAAACTATAATGGGGACTTGGATCAATGGATTCATTGGCCTGGTGAACTGCATAGACTGGGCAAGGAGCAGGAAGCTGTCTTTGGTGGATTTCATGCTCATGAGTCTGGCCTTCTCGAGAATATGCCTGCTGTGGATCATGTTAGTCGATGGAATCGGGAGGGTCCTCTACAGAGACAGCTATGATACCCAAGAAATCACGCGGGTCTGTGGGCACTTGTGGGTTACTGCCCACTACTTCAGTGTCTCCTTTGTCGCCTGCCTCAATGTCTTCTATTTCCTGAAAATTGCACGCTTTTCCCACCCCCTCTTCTTCTGGCTCAAGTGGAGAGCTACTAGGGTTGTTCTCATGATCTTGTTGGGGTCTCTGGTAATGTTCTTGTTCCTGAGTCTTCCCCTGAGGGAGGGATTCAAGGATGCCTTCATCAGGAGCTCAGAAAGGAAAGAGGAAAAAAACTACACTGGACCTTTCCAAATGAGTGTGAGCCAGGTTATCGTTGTCCAAATGTTCCTCTACCTCGGGCCTCTCATCCTCTGGATTTTGTCTCTCACCTCCTGTTTCCTGCTGATCTTCTCACTATGGAGACACACCTGGCAGATGCATCTCAATGCAACGGATGCCGGGGATCCCAGCACAGAGGCCCACCTAAGAGTTATAAAATGGATGGTCTCTCTCCTCTTCTTCACTTTTCTCTACTACTTGGGCATTTCCATAAACATATCGACCTCTAAGCTAGAGAAAAGGCTGGCAGAAGTGCTGGGGGTTGCCATAGCAGGAGTCTGTCCCTCAGGCCACTCTTTCATCTTGATTCTGGGAAACAGCAAGCTGAGGCGGGCCTCCCTCTGGGTGTGGCGGCAAGCCCTGCTCTGCCTCAGAGGAGGAAAACCTTAGCTTGAAAAGCATAGGAAACTTAGAACCTTCTGAGGACCAACAAAGCATTATGGAGTTTGTGTCACTTCTCTTTTTCTCCATTCAATGGAGCATCACTGATTGCAGCAACTGTCTAATGTAGTTTATTCTGGGCAACATAAGCAGCATTAGCCCAAACCCCTCATCTTA
The DNA here is from genome assembly GCF_028583685.1 of Petaurus breviceps papuanus. Classification (NCBI taxonomy): domain Eukaryota; kingdom Metazoa; phylum Chordata; class Mammalia; order Diprotodontia; family Petauridae; genus Petaurus; species Petaurus breviceps. The sequence continues at coordinate 5,862,338 of NW_027186383.1, forward strand.
CAGATGAGGACACTGAGACCTAGAGAAGGCTCAGTATCATAGATCTAAAGCAGAAAGGGACCTCAATGCATCATAGGATTATAGGACAAGAGTTATGAGGTACCTCAGATGCTGTTTAGTTCAATCAGCTCATTTTACAGGTGAGGAAACTAAGGACCCAGTGATTTGGGTCAGAGATTTGGAAAGGGACTGGATATCTACTCCCTAGCTCTCATATTACAGAAAAGAAATTGGAAGTTGGGTGACCTGTCCAGAGTCATATACATAGTAGTGGGGATGGAGTGCATCTCAAGCCCTATGCATCCAAATTCAGTGCACTTCATATTATAGCCCACTCCCCAACCTTCTTGGTGCTCTCTCTTGTCGACTCCCTCTTTATTCCTCAGATCTATGCTCTGTTCCCAGACCTTTGGTGTCTGACCTCTTTAGTAGGCCACCTAACTATGGCCTTCTGATCCAAAAGCAAAGTTTTCCTAACTGGTGTTTTTCAACCTAGCTGAGGGGTTTGGATGAGGTATTTTGTAAAAGAGAAAGTTCATGCCAGTGCTGAATGTCAATCCAGAAAAACCCTGTTCCTCAGGTGGCACTTTCAATCTGACGTGGGGAAAAGCAAATAAAGATCATTGCCTCTGAGTAGGTGCTGGCAGATAATAGTGTAAAATGGAAGGAATTCTTGCTCTCAGGATACTTCCATCCTAGTAGAAAGAAGGCACACTTGGTAATAATCATCACCCAAAATAGAATGAGTATTACATTCACACTGGAAAGGTGGGAAACTCATCAAACGTAAAGGTTCTAGAAAAGAATCTACAAGGCTGATGTGGATGCCATAGGAGGCAAATGGTTCTCACTGAAAACCCCTTTTCTCTGATTTTAAATTTCCAGAAGAGCAAGGAGATGATGCATGTTACTTTACACTGGAAATGTCTACACCTAGACCTAAGCGGGACTTGACTCCTCCTAACTTCTCATCCATTTGCCATAATCTTATCATTCCAAGATGCCATCTATCCAATTATGATTACCTTTTAAATAAACAATCCCTCTTTATCCAGATTTCTTGATTGTTAAGAAAGGATTTTAAGCTAATGGAACTTCTCAGAAAGAATAGGGAAGTGTTAGCCCCATTATGGGTCTTCATGGGTCTATATTTGGAAGAGTGTGTTCAGTTCTGGGCACTACCTTTTGAGAAAGATGCTGGTAAGGCAGAGGGTGAACAAAGGAGGACAATCACAATGATGAAAGAACTCAAGATCATGCCCTCTGAGGACTCCATAGGAAATGGAGAGGGAAAGATTAAGAATGGGACATCATCACTTTCTTCAAAATATTCAAGGATTGTCATATAGAAGAAGGATTGAACTTATTAAAATTTTCCCTACAAGATAAAATCAGGAACAATAGATAGAAACAGCAAAGAGACAAATTTAGTCTTGAAATATTTTTATTGCTTTTATTTTATCTACATCTTGTGCAATCTCTGGAATTTGGTTATCATAACCCTAGCAGTTTTCATTTTGGGATCTTGTTCAGGAGGTGCTCAGTAGATTCTTTCAATTTCTATTTTACCCTCTGGTTTTAGAATGTCAGGGTATGTTTCCTTGATAATTTCTTGAAAAATGATGTTTAGGTTCTTTTTTTATCATGATTTTTAGGTAGTCCAATAATTTTTAAATTATCTCCTTTAGATCTATTTTCCAGATCAGTAATTTTTTTTTCCCAAGGAGATAGTTCACATTATCTCTAGTTCATCATTCTCTTGGCTTTGTTTTATGATTAACTGATTTCTCATAAAGTTATTAGCTTCTATTTGCTCCATTCTAAGTGTTAAGGAATTATTTTCTTCAGTGAACCTCTGGATTCCCTTTTCCATTTGGCCAGTTTCTTTTTTAAAGCATTCTTCTCCTCATTGAGTTTTTGGAACCCTTGTACCATGTGGCCTAGTCTGTTTTTTAAGAGGGTTTGTGTGTGTGTGTGTGTGTGTGTGTGTGTGTGTGTGTGCGTATGTGTGTGTATGTGCATGGGTGTGTGTACTTTACCTAGCTGTTGACTCATTTTTCATGATTTTTTTAATCAGTCTTGTTTCTCTTCCCATTTTTCTCTCTCCTCCTACTTAAATTTAAAGAGGTTTTTGATCTGAGACCAATTCATATTTTTCTTGGAGGCTTTGGATGAAGAAACTTTGACTTTATTTTCTTCTTCTGAGTTTGTGTTTTGATTTCTCTTGTTACCAAAATAAGTTTCTATAGTCACAGTTTTTCCCCATTCTTTGCTCATTTTCCCAGTTTCTTTGTTAAGGTAGGGCTCTGCTTCTAGGTTGGAGGGCAAACTGTCTCATACTTCAGGGCTTTTCTGTAGCTGTTTTCAGAGATACTTCTAGGGACCTGTTAAGTTTTCAGTTCTTTCAAGGTGGTGTGATCTAAGGAGAAGTCTTTACTCCTCTCCTAGCTTGTTGTAATGGGAATGTAAATTTTAAAGATCTTCCCTGCCCCTAGGCTAAAATGTACCTGGAGCCTGGGGTGGGAGGCTTGTTTTTCAGTAGATACTTCTTGATTGGCCAGTGGGTCCGAAAGGTTGTTACATTCTCTGAGCCAGGAGAAGGCTATATAAGCCCTGATGTGAGGCTTTGTTTGGGGGCTCACTTTGAGAAGTGTTCTGTGATTTGATATGGATTCTGGGAAGCCGTTGTCCAGAGCCCCCCCGGCTTTGAAAAAACCCAGATGTTGAAACCCAGATGTTGATTTGGTATGGATGTAATGGCTGGACAGTTTGGAAAGCTGTCTACTCGATCTGTTTGTCTTGATAATTCTGCCTGTATACTTTGAAGTTCGGGGTGCTGACCTTTTTCCCTTGAGCAAGGTAAACGATATATGTCTGACTGATTAAAGTAAGCTTGTTAACCCATTTTGAGTTGCTTTCCTTTATCAAAGCAGATCCAAGAACCAGTGCTGGCAGCCACCCTGGGAACGCGGGGGTGCTTGCTGCTACACTTGTGCTCTGGTTTTTGAATGACCACTATCTTTTCTGCCCTGAAAATGTGAGGAGTGTCCCCCCTTTACTGCTGCCACAAGCTCTGCTGCTAATGCTCCTAGCCCTAACATGCCACCCAGGACTGCAACCTGGATCCAAGTATGGACAAAGCAACAGAGTTCTGCCTCAGTGCTAGCAAAGAGACTCCGGTAATTTCCTTCTGACCTGTTGTTCTGCCTTCTTTACCATCTGTGGACTGAGAGGTCTGGAAACAGTCATTGTCATGGCTGATTTATTCACTCCTAAGGCCTGCTCTAGGTTTGCAGGCACCCTGTCTGTACTGTGGAAGCCTGCACTGGATTACACACCTCTCTCACCCTGGTGCAACAGACCATTCCTATTGACTTTCTAGGCAGTTTTGGGCAGGAAATTTATTTCCCTCTGCCTTTTGGGAGTTCTGCTTCTCCAGAATGTGTTTAGAGTCAATTTTTAAAGATATTTGGAGGGATTTGGGGGAGTTCTCAGGCTAGTCACTGCCGTTACTCTGCTATCTTTTGTTATCTTTCTTTAATGAATTCAAATGTCTCCTTGTGTGGTGCTTGTAAATTCAAATTGTTATAATTTATTGTTCGATTTTCTTTTCACTGTTGCAAGGTCACCACTTGTCTCTTTTGAATATTTTGTGTTTGAATTGCTTTTTGTTAATACTGCCATTGCCTCTCTTGACTTTTGATCTTGTAGCTGCATTACATATTTTAAAGTAAGCTATTAATTTCAACTTAGACATACCTTTTTTTCATTATATTTGTTTATTTCGATCAACATATTGAACTTTTTTTCTTGATTTATTCTAAAGCTTTTTCAGCATTCAAGCCACTGACAATTCTTATTATATGTAATTAATTTGTTTTCTGATATTTTCTTCTCGTCATTCTTTTTGCAACCTGCAGGAAATGATCTCTTAAACTTAAAAAAAAATCTATTTTAACTATTAAAAGTAAATTAGTGAAGCAAGTTATAATTTTGTTCCTTATTGTATCCATTACTATCTTTCCCTGAGGTTTAATTCCTTTTTTATTATAAATAGGAATTTTTCCCTTGGGATGAAAACCATTTATTCTTCTACCCACCTCCACCATTTTATTTAGCTATTATTTGTAATGTATTTTAAATGCTTTTAAGTAAATTAAAATGAATATTCTAAAACTGTCTCTTTGGTAATAATCTAACTAAAACACTAATTTAAAAGATTATGCATGTTCTTTCTCTTTAAAATATTTAATTATGAAATGTTGGTCCAGTAACTAAAAAGCTATGGGGCACATGTGACTTTTTTCATCAGTATTGCTGATAGAAGGTAAACAATTTAGTGGCGATGGTAGTCTTCATTCCAAAGAGAACCAAAATGATGTCACTATGTTGGGGTCAATCTGTAGCATGTCCAACTGTGGTTGAATTTGAGCTCAGCAGGCTCTACTGCAAGTTGGGCATAAATAGTGTACATGAACATTTGGAATGGAGATGTCTCTAAATTTGTGCTTCTCATGTTCCTTTAGAAGTACTGCAATTCTGCTTTAGTCATAGAGCACATTGCTTCTTTGATGCAGGCATGCCATGATGAATGGTCTTGTGCAATACTCTTCCACATCTCTCAATTGATTACAAAGTTCATCACAGAGACCTCAAGAGTTTCTATGTAATGCTTCTTTTGAACTTTGAATGAGTACTGGCCTTGTGTGAGTTCTTCATGAAATAATATTTTAGGCAAATATATGTTTGGTGTTCAAACGACATTGCCAATGCATTGGAGTTGAACTCTCTGCAGTAAAGTTTGAATGTCTGGCAGTTCAGACCTTTTCTTGTCAGGTGATCTTTGCTTGGTAAGGCTCTGGTAGACTGCCCATGTTTCACAGACATACAATCATGAGGTCAGCACAATGGCTGTACCTTCAGTGTGGTAGGCAACATATTAACTCTTCTTTCTCATGCTTTCCTTTGGAACCTCCCAAACACTAAACTAGTTCTGACAATACATGCATCTGGAATTTCATCTATGTGTAGATCCTTGGAAAATATGCTGCCAAGGTAAGTGAACTTATCCACCACATTTAAAATCTCTGTATTTGCTGTTACTAATGATTCCACATAAGGATAGTGTGGAGCTGGGTGGTGGGGAACCTATGTTTTCTTAATGTTGTCAGGGCAAAATTGGCACAAGTGTCAGAGAACTGATCCATACTACAGTGCATTTCAGCCTCAGAGGCTACATTGAGTGTACAGTTATCTGCAAATAGAAAGTCACCCATCAGTTCTCTCTCCACTTTAGTCTTAGCTTGTAGCCTTTTCAAGATAAATAATTTACAATCAATAAAGTAGCTGGCCTTGATGCCATTTTCATCCTTGCTGAAGGTGTCAGACAAGATCACTGAAAACATCATGTAAAAAGCTCGGGAGCAAGAACAAAGCCATTGTGCTGACCTCGTTGTTGTATGCAAGTGAAACTTAGACAGTTTACCAGCATCATGCCAGAAAATGGAACCATTTCCATTTAAACTGCCTTAGGAGGATTCTGAAAATCACCTGGAAAGATAGCATATGGCACAATGAGGTACTTTCTTGAGTTGAACTGTCAAACATTCAGACCCAACTTTGGGTTTAGGAAGTGAAGATTGATTAAGGGGATGGTGTCTAAAAAGCTATTTACAATAAATGGTTTGGTTTTTAAGTAGGTAGTTCTACTAGTTGATTGTCCATTAGCATGGACCTGGGTCAAAATTCTAGTTCAGACTTTGATTGTGTGATGCCTGGACATGTCATCTTTCCTCTCCATAACTGCTCCATGATCTTTAGAGAGAAGAAAAAAAACAACCTTTGAATTCATGCTTCCTAAGGTTCCTGAAGAGAAAGCGCTTTGGAAAACATAAGATGCTACATAAATGTGAATTATTACCATGTTTTCCTAAAAACTCATTGTATACAGATTTCAACAAAAGATCGTAGTTGACAGTCCCTGCTTTCCTTCCTGATGCTAAGACTTTGTCTTTATAGTAGAATTGGCATGGTGTACTGCTGCTGTGTCTGAGTTATCATGAATACTGAAAGAAAGGTATTCCTTTTGAATGTGAACTTCCCAGGTTAGTGTCCCATTATAGTACAATTCATTAATAATTCTCAAACCTAAATGTGACTTACCAGAAATATTCAGCATGAGTTTGATTTTCATTTGATTATTGATGATATCAATTGATGATAACATCCATATTCAGTATGGTAGAAATGATAGAGATGAAGCCTAATCTCTGTTTTGGGGACTTTGTTGCATTCCCCATGATATAAATCACTGAGTGAGATTTATCATGCACAACTCACATGTTTGGATACAAAATAGGCTGAGGCACAAATAGGAAAATATTGAAAGATGACCTCTCCCTATTTGCATCTGACCACAGGACTCTAATCCTTTTCCTGATCACCTCTCATGGGGAAATGGGAATGCCACAGAAAGAGCATATGTGTCTTGTCTGGCCAGATTTAACTGAGTTGTTGGAAGGCACAGAGCATATCTTAATGAAGATATTCTAAATGGGGACTAAACACTTTCTTGCCTAAGATAGAAACTTTATTAAATACAGAGAAGAAAATTACAGCATCACCACTACATCAGAAGCACATATTATTCAATACTCAATTTGCCTGGAAATTAATACAATAGCAATAGCACCAAAGTCTTATAAATATTGGGAACTGCCTAAGCAATCTCCTTATGACTGCCATGCTAAGTACTTGGGAGAAAATTTTCATGGTTCTGGTAACCAGTTTATTTCTATTTGGCATTCTGGTGAATGGATTCATAGTTCTGGTGAATTTCTTTGACTGCGTCAAGAGCAAGAAATTGCCATCAAGTGATCTCATCCTGGTCAGCTTGGCCGTCTCCAGAATTGTATTGTCATGTGCGATAACAATGGAATAGCTATTTAATTTTAGTATCTTTTGATGTGCCCACCAATGTAAGAATAATCGACGTCTTCTTGGTCCTGAGTCATAATTCAAATATTTGGTTTGCCACAATCCTCAGCATCTTCTACTTCCTGAAAATCACCAACTTCTCTAATCCCCTCTTCCTGTGGATGAAATGGAGAATTGACAGGATGGTCTTAAAGCTTCTTTGGGTCCCATTTGTTATCTCTCTGTTTATTATCTTTCCAATTATGGAAAGACAGCGTTATTATTATAGAAACTTCATTAGTAGAAACAATGAGAGAAATGTGTCACAGGAGGTGCAAGTGAGTAAAAGTAAGGTCCTCATGCTCCAAATTCTCTATGGTCTTCTGAGTCTTATTCCTTTTATCGCATCCATAATCTCATTGTACCTTCTCATCTTCTCACTCTGGAGGCACACCCGACAGATGCAAGTCACCACAACAGGTTCCAGAGACCCAAGCACAGAAGCCCATGTTTGAGCCATGAAGGCCGTGTTTTCCTTCCTCATCCTCATTTTATTGTGCCACATAGGTTTCTTTGCCAATTACTGGAGCCACTCAGAAGGAAAGAGTAAGCTGGTGTCCATGTTGAGTTTGTCAGTCATGTTGCTCTATCCCTTTGGCCACTCAGTGATGCTGATTTTATGGAACAGTAAACTGAGGCAGGCCTCCCTCTGGGTGTGGCACCAGCCCTGTTCTGCCTCAGAGGAGGAAACCTTAGCTTGAACATCTTTGGAAACTCTGCCTTCTATGGACCAACCAATTAATGTAGAAAGATTTTTTGTTGCTTCTCTGTTTCTTCATTCAGTGGAGCATCTTCAATTGTAGGAATTATCTAATATAAAGTTCATTCTTGGTGCCTTTGATTATTCTCTGACTCTTTGGAAAGAGTCAAAAATGCTTGTTGTTACATAATTACATTAGGGGTCGTAGCATCATAGGCTTAGAGTCATAAGGGACAGCAGAGGTCATTGGCCCAAGCCCCTCATTTTATGGATGAGGACACTGAGGCCTAGAGAAGTCTCAGCACCATAGATCTAAACCTGGAATTGACCTCAACACATCATAGGATCATAGGATGAGATGCTGTCTAGTTCAATCCATTCATTTTACAGATGACGAAGCTGAGGACCCAGTGAGGTCACAGGATCAGAGATATGGAACTGGATTAGGTATCTACTCCCTAACTCTGATATTACAGAAAAGAAATTGAGGACCAGAAAGGTTGGGTGACTTATCCAGAGTCATATATGTAGTTAGTAGTGGGGACTGGATTCAATCCAGGTCCTATGAGTTCAAATCCAGTTCACTTCATATTGCTCCACACTATCCACCCTTGTTGGTGCTGTCTCTTGTCCCTTCCCTTTTTGTTCATTAGATCTACCCTCTGTTCCCAGACCCTTGGTGTCAGACCTCCTTAGTAGCTCACCTGACTCTGGCCCTTTGGTCCAAACAAGATTTCCTAACTAATGTTTTTGGACCTAGCTGAGAGCTTTGGACAAGGTATTTTGTAAAAGAAGAAGCTCATGTCAATGCTGAGTGTCAACCCAGCAAAATCCTGTTCCTCAGGTGACATTTTTAATCTGATTTGGAGAAGAGCAAACAAAAACCAGTGTCCCTGACAGTGTTATGTCAGATAATATTGAAAAATGGAAAGAGTTCTTGCTCTCAGGAGACTTCCATTCTAGTAGGAAGAAGGGACACATGGTAGTAAATATCACCCAAATCAGAACAAGTGGTATATTCCTATTTGGAAAGTTGGGAAACTCATCAAATGTAAAGACTCTAAAAAAGAATCTACAAGGATGATATTGATGTCATAGGAGGTTCAAGGTTATCACTGAAAAAACTTTTTTTTCTGATTTCCAATTTCCAAAAGAGCAAGGAGACAATGCATATTTCTTTATACAGGATATGTCTATGTCTAGTCCCAAACGGGGCTTGACTCCTCCTAACTTCTCATTCATGTACTATCATTTCATCATGCCAATGTGCCGTCTTTCTAAATACAATTACATTTTAAATAAGCAATTCCTCTTCACCTGGATTTCTTGGTTGTTAAGAAAGGATTTTAAGCTATTGGAACAACTCAATAAAAAAGAGAAGTATTAGTCCCAGAGTACCTTACCTTAAGGAGACGACATTTGGGAGAGTATGTTCAGCTCTGGGCACTATCTTTTGAAAAGAATATCAATAAGGCAGAGAGTGTCCAAAAGAGGACAGCCAAGATGATGAAGGAACTCAAGATCATGCCCTCTGAGGATTGCTAATAGGGAATGGTGTAGAAACCTAGACATTTGTTCTGGAGAGGGAAAGACTGAGCATGGGACATAAAGATAAGAAGAGTTTATGGTGGAGGGGTTGTGGAAAGATAGGCACACTGGGGCATTGGTTGGAGAACTGTGTGTCAGTGCAACCCTTTTGGAACCATTTTGGAATTCTGCAAAAAAAAGTGATTAATGTATCTTTAACACTGACCTAGAGATTCTACTACTGGGCTCATACTGTACCATGAGCTCATTAACAAGAAAAAATGTTTCCCACATACACCAAAACACTTATAGCACAGCCTTCTGTGGTAGCAAATCATTGTAAACAAAGTAGATTACTATTAATTGGGGAAAACTGAAACAAATTATTGTACATGAATGCAACTGAAAACTACTACTCCATAAGAAGTAATGAATAGGATGAATACAGAGAAACAGGGAAAGACTTTACTGATATGATAAAAGTGAAATAAGGAGATCCAATGAACAATCTACACAATGAAAGTTTTCAGTTGTGTTCAAGTCTTTGTGCCCCCATGAACTTGTCCTTAGAGTTTTCTTGGCAAAGATACTGGAGTGGTTTGCCATTTCCTTATCTGGTGTGTCCCTATTTTATAGATGCAGATCTGAGGCAAATAGCATTTAAGTGACTTGCCAGCGTCACATAGTAACTTTCTGAATTTAGAGTTGAGCTCAGGTCTTCCTGACTTCAGACCTGATGCTTTGTCCCACACTGTGACTACAACAATTTAAATGGAAAGAACAACCACAAAATAATCAAAGGTGAATGTTACAAAGTTATAAAGAATATGCATGGTCAAAGAAGACACCTCCACCCACTCCTTTGCCTTGGAGGGAATTCCATGGGTGTGGCATATTGTCAATAATTTCAGACTTTTTTATGTATTTTAAAAAATTTTTCTAATTTTTGCCTTTTCTGCTTTATGCTTTTTTCCTTCAAAAGCATCCTATGTTATTTGTGATTGCCCTCTAGGGGGGACAGGGAGATGGCTACTGAAGGAAATTGTTGTCATTTAAAAAAGATAAAGAAATTTTAAAACTTAAAGGAAAATAACTTTAGTTCAAAAATTGATAGAAGGAAAGAGAGAAGATTGAAGGAAGGAAGAAATGAAAGAAATAAAGAAGCAAGCAAGAAAGGAAAGAAAAAGAAAGAAGAATAGGGCAGCCAGGTGGCTCAGCGAGTAAGAGCATCCACCGGCTCCAGTGTCGGGGTGACCTGGATCAAATCTGGGCTCAGATACTCAGCACTACAACCAGAAATAACTGGCCATGTAACCTTGAGCAAGGAAGGAAAAATGAAGAGAGGGAGGTAAGGAAGGAACAAAAAATAGGAGGCAGAGGGGTAAAGAGAGAGAGAGAGAGAGAGAGAGAGAGAGAGAGAGAGAGAGAGAGA
>NW_027186383.1:5872981-5900481 GCF_028583685.1 Petaurus breviceps papuanus
AGAGAGAGAGAGAGAGAGAGAGAGAGAGAGAGAGAGAGAGAGAGAGAGAGAGAGAGAGAGAGAGAGAGAGAACATGCTGTATTGGAAAGGAGACAGAAAGAAACTTGAATTTCATCACAACTTCAAGAATCAGAAGAAGTAAAGGTGGAAGAAATTTACCAAAAGGCCATAAACTAAACTCCAGGATACATCTATAAATTAATCGATATTTTTTTGTGGGAGTGGGTTGCAGAGTGGGATGCAGCATACCTGGGGAGAGAGGTAGTGGGGTACAGAGTAGAATGGATAATTCACCACAACCACTTTCCTATGGGAATAGTTAAGGGATGCTTATTTCTAAGCTTTCTAAGTTTGAGGTGGAGCAGATGGGAGGTTTGTGGGAGCAATGAAAAGGTGACAAAGGGGAGGGATTTGAGGCTTCATCAAGGAATGTGCTGGAGTCACCTCTTACCAGCTTGTGAAAGGAATTATTAAATTTTTAACATGAGCCTTTACACTTTGGAAACTTATAAACTTTCTAAATCAGCCTTGATGAATTGTTTTGTTTGTTGTCTATACTTAAAGTGATGGAGTGCTAATGCAGATTAAACTTTAAAATGTGTTGTGGATATGTATGCATGTATGTACATGTTTATGTGCCTGTGTGTCCTGGAAAGCTATTTGTTAAACATTTACCAGAACATCCTGGGGGTCTCATGGTAGGGGGAGCAGTTGCTGAATAAAATACAAATGAAGATCTCTCAAATGAATGGAAAGTTATGAACCACTGATCAGAGATGGAAAACTCATGACAGGTTGAGTCTGGGATGAAGGGAATCTGCACATTGGTGAGCTTCTGTCTCTGACAGGAAACCATGCCTCCTAGAGTAATATTGTATCTCAGGAAGAAAAATCTGTAAGCTCCTTGAGGCAAGTGGACCTAGAAATGTCATTCAAGAAGGTATATGGAGCCAGAGATAAGATGAATGAATGAAACTGCACTTAGAAGGGAAACTGATGAGTACATGGACAAGGAGGAAGATGATACAAGACATGGGATACTTTCTCCCACACAGCACTGCTTTGGTGCAGAATTGCTTCCCTCTTAAATGACTATTTCTAAGAGTGAAGCAAAGCAGAAAAAGGAAGAATGGAGGAAAATATACAAAGACATGGAAACATTGAAAACAGGACAGACAACAAAAATTATACCTGATAGTTTTAACCCAATGAGGACCCAAAAGGAATGAAGAAGGAATAAAATTATAGCCCATAAATTAGTAAATTCAAAAGAGATCAAAAGGGAATGTGAATAAGGGGAAGAAGAAAATAAAGAAATACTTCTAATAAAAAGATACAGTAAAAGAAAAGTAATAAAAACAAGCAGATGAAGAGGGAGGAAAATTTTGAACTAACCAGTTAACTGAGGAGCAAAAGTGAACAAAGGTGGGGAATAAATGTATAACTAAAGAAAAAGAAGAAATAAATGTAATAAAATTAACTAATAATTTAATAAAATTAATTTTAATAAAAGAAGAAATAAATAATTTGGCAGTTACTCAATAAACATGTCTTTTTTAAGTGCCTGCTATGTGCTAAGTATTGTACTGAGACCAGGACAAATAAATACTAAAAAGAAATACAGTCTCCACCTCGAGGAGGGGCACTACGTGGTGCAGTGGATAGAGTGATGGCTCTGAGTCAGGAAGACTCATTTGTCTGAGTTCAAATCCAGCCTCAGACACTTCCTAGCTGTGGAACCCTGGGAAAGTCACTTAATCCTATCTACCTCAGTTTTCCCCTGTGTAAAATGAGCTGGAGAAGAAACAGCAAACCACTACAAGATCTCTACCCAGAAAACCCCAAACATGGTCAAAAAGCACAGCCCTCAAGGAGCTTACAATGGATGGGAGAAGGCAACACAGAGAGGGAGGGTGAAAAGTGGTGTTGTGGGAGGAGAGGGAAGAAGCGACAGGGACATCAGGGAAAGGTCCCAAAGGGCACAGCCTGGTGAGAATTGAAGAGATTAGTGGGTCAGACCCCCTCCTAGAGGGAGACTTGGGGCTCTGAATTCCAAGCCTGATTCAGTCTTGCACGATAATAATAACAGTTATAAATAAAATGCATATAGGGCCTGCCATTCTTCAGGCACTGGGTTAGAAGCTTTACGATTGTTATCTCATTTGATCCCCCAGCCATGCTGGGAGGTGGGTGTGATTATTATCCTCATTTGTACAGATGAGGAAACTTAGACAAACAGAGACTTGCCAGGGTCACACAGCTTGTAAATATCTGCAGTTTAATTTTAAATCAGATCTTTCTGACTCCAGACCCAGCAGTGATGAGGTTCCTGATGATGAAGTGCTTGTAAGTATGATCTAGGATGATGGAAAGATGAGACAAGCTGGAGCTGGGGAGGGGGAGGGGAGGGAGCAGCAGGCTCTAAGAATACCTTAGTGTCACAATAGTTCTCAGAGCCTTTCTCTTGGGTGTGACATACTGTGCTCATGAGCCAGATGCTTCCCTCTCTGCAATTCCATGGAATTCTAGTCAGCTGGACAGTTCAGCCAGGTTTAGAGACTTTCTGCCTGTCCTTTATGGGATTTACATGGGCCTCCAATCTAACAAAGTTAGAGCCAGAATCTCACAAGCCGAGACATTTGAACCCAGAGATGCAAATAGGGAGCAGATTGTCTTTCCATGGTTTGCCTGTTCTTCCTAAGAATAATTTGTACTCATGAGGCAATGGCTGCAGCCTCAATCTACAATGTGGAGAAGGAAGAAAATAATAAAATGTAGAAATGAAGCTTTATCTCCTTCATCACACCTACCTTATTATAACCTTCTTCATGATCACCCCTGTCGTGGGAGATGTGTAAGAGAAGGTGGTTAGGTGTCATAGTGGAGACAGTACTGGACTTTGAGTCAGGATGTCTTGAGTTCAAATCCTGTTTCCATCTCTTAACTGTATGACTATAGAGCACTTACCTCTCAGCTTCAGTTCCCTCATCTGAAGAATGCTAATAGTACCTATTTTATAAGATTTTGTGGATTTCAAATTAGATAAACTATGTAAAATCTTTCACAAACCATAAAATTCTACATGGACATTAGATATTATTATTAGTAATAATAATGAGGAATGATAGAGGAGTTAGGAAGAGGAAGAAGGGATCTGTAGAGAGGTCAGATAAAGCTGAGTGCCTGGTTCATGGTGGGAGCTCAGGAAGCACTTGAATGTCATTGGGGGAGTGACATTTGGCCCATCCCTAGAATGACTAGTGAAATATTGACAGGCAAAAAATGAGGCACCTGCCCAATGCTGCAAGAGCTACAGGGGCAAAGGCTCCAAGAAAGGACATTGAAGGACGGATTCACAGGACTGGGAGTGGCTCTTTTTGGTTGTAGCTGATGGGGGGGGGGAGGAGCAGGAGAAGATAAGCCAAGAAATGGAGCCAAGAAAAGAATGACGGGAGCAGGATGTGGGGAACCTGGAACGTCAGGCTCTCATTTCAATCTCTAGACAGCTAAGAGTCAGAGAAGGATTTTCCCCCAAGTATCGCCATAAAGATGGTGGATGAGGAAGAGGAATAGAGAAGCATGGTTGCATTGGTGTTGTTCCTCATCCTACATTCCCTTTAGGATCGATTAGCAAGTGAACTGGATTTGAGTGAGGCAGAGCTGTGCAAGGTCATCAGCCTCACTCTCTCAACCCCAGAGCCATTGGAGTCCAGTGGTAAGACATAAGTCAGGATGACTTGATGGAGGAAAGAGAGACTAGAGGGAAGGGCAGCAACTGAAGAGAGATACTTGTGATGGGAAAGATAAGACAAGTGTGAGCTAGGTCTACAGCAGTGGAAATACAGAGGAGAGAGCAGGGAACTTGGAGATCACCTCCTCGTGTCCTTTCTCTGTGGCTTTCTTCTCATCCTTCTTTCTCTCCTTTTTTAGTACCAGAAGCCTCATTCAGGTCTTTATCCACAGCCCCTGGGAATATAATAATAGCTCACTAACTAGTCTCCCTGTTTTGAGTCCCTTTCCCTTTCCAATACTCCTTTAATTTAGTTGCCAATATAACATTTCTAAGATCTGTTCTTGTCTGACCTGATTATGTCACTTGACCTCTAAAATCTTCAGTGGCTCCCAATTTCCATTTGTGTGTGCTTGTGTGTATGATTACCATTCCTTGCCTTCAAAACTCTTCATGGCTCCCTACTATCAACAGAATAAATAACAATCCCTTAGCTTAATATTTAATAGATGCCACAATTGTCTGACTCAGTTTGGGGGATAACTTCACATTACTCCCTTTCAGTGAATTTATGTACCAGCCAGTATTGATTTCTAGCTGATTTCTGAGTCTGACATCTTGTCTCTTGATTTCCACACTTCCTCCCTCATGCCTGCAATGAACTCCATCTTAATTTCTGCCTTGCAGGTTCCCTGTTGTACTTTAAGATTCATCTCAGGTACCACATCTTTAAAACTTTCCTTGATATCCCTATCCCCAAGCTGTTAGTGTTGTTGTCTATGTATTCCTAGAACATTTTGCTACTAACCTCAAGTTGTATTAATTTGTGTACATGACATAAAGTGCAGTAGAATACAATCTTTTTGTGGCTGTAGACTGTGCTTTTGCTTCTGTCTCTAACCCTAGCACCTAGGTCAGTGCCACATAAGAATGTGACTGCCCTCCCAAATTCTTCGTTTACTTGTCCACCTGGCTTCTATTCCAACTGCTCACCAGTCATGTCTCTAGGTATCCTACTGCTCTATGACCTTGTCCAAACCATCTTTTCCTTTTATGAAAAAGTTAACAACTTGATACCTCATCTTTAGCCCAAAGGACTGTTCCCATGTTGTAGGAAAAATATACAAACTTCTAATACGATTGAAAATCATAGATTTTCTCCCTTATTGTACAGAAAAGTAGTGTGATGTGGATGAAAGTAGTAAACTTGTCACATAAACATTCTCTTATTATTATACAGATATCTTTCTCATAATCATTGTTAATTTTGCATTTTCATATCTCTATTGTTACAGAAAGATTTTATAATTTAATTCTAAATATTGTGTTCTGGAAATGCCCCATATATGATTTTGTCTTTTTATAATTATGCAAGACATTTTATTACCTAGTATAACATAATAGCTGCCTAGGTGTTTTTAACTTTACAGAAGGATTTGAAAAAGAATGTATGTCCCCTCTTTGTTCCATTTAGTTGTTTCCATACAACTAATGACAACTTATTAAATAAGCCATTTGGGTCTGTTACTGATTATTAACAATATTTGAAATTTAATTTGTCATATTCTGCTAATGAATTATAGGAGTCTTTGGTATATTGTTTTGTATCTATGAAATGAAAATTATTATCCATTTTCATTCATTGTTTTTCTTTTTTTTTTTTTGGATGGCAATTAGGGTTAAGTAACTTGCCCAAGGTTACACGGCTAGTTTCGTGTGTGTGTGTGTGTGTGTGTGTGTGTGTGTGTTAAGTGTCTGAGGCCAGACCCCAACTCGGGTCCTCCTGACTCCGGGGCCAGCCACCTAGCCGTTCATTCTTTTTCTGACAATGTGATGTTCTCATCAGGCTTTTTCAGAGTTGTAAGAAATTGTCAGCCTCATTCTGCTGCAGAATGGTTAGTTTTAGATCCCTGAAGGGAGTTGTAGCAATTCAGTTCTAGGGACATAGTGAGCTAGTGCAAGTGTGAACTGGGAGAAGTGGAAGGCCCACGTTGTGTAATGATTATTGCTTCTTTATCATAGAGAGCTAGTGTTGAATACTGAACATTAGTATGTTTTGGGTTCTTTTTTTTTAGATTCCTTCTCTGTCACAATGACTGTTTAATGGATTTTCTCATTTTGCTGTACCCAGAAAAATGCAAGCAAGACCCAAGTAAACATTTAGAATTGGACCCTTTATTATACGCCATGTTGGCTGATCAGGCCACATTGTGGGCTGATGAGGTACCACCCCACCATCCCAGATCAACAGCAGAGATCTCAGGTAAAGCCTCAGCTTTTAAAGAGATGCCACTGGGCCAACCTTTAGGTATTACTTAAGCAGAAACTTGCAGAGGCCTAAAACAGTGATTGGTCAGTACACACCTGGAAATTCCCCTCCAGGGCCAAGTCTCCCTGACCCGGAAGCCCTGCCCACCTCCATGAAGGTGAGCTGACTAGGGAAGGGTGAAGCTAAAACCAAGGGTCTGCTTACTTCCCTGAGGGAGAGCTGAGGTTGGGGGATGGGCAAGCCAGGTACAACAATTTCTCTGTACTTTTATAATCTGTACTTTTTATTTAATTCTAAATGCTATGGTTAACAAATTTTCTGTATATGATTGCTATGTTTTTTAATCTGGACAAGATTTCTCAATGACCAAGTATGCAATCGATTTTTCTTGTGAATGTTCCAAATGTGTGTGAAAAGATCTTGCATACACTGTTTCTGACATTTAGTTGTCCCAGATATCAGTAACATATAAGATAATAGATTGAAGATTAAAAGGAACCTTAGCAGTAGGTCATCTAGTCCAACCTCCTTGTTCTACAAATGAAAAAATGGAATCTGAGGGAGTTGAAATGACTTTACTAATTTTTCTGATAGTGAGTGGTAAATCCACATACCTCCATTCCAAAATCAGCACTTTTTTCATGATATAATCCTACTTCACACTTGTTAAATAAGTTCATATCTGATTTATTTTAATTTTTGAATTTGATTTGCCATATTCCGATAAGATGTTGAAGTGTTCTGCCACTATATTGTCAATTTCTTCTTGTACTTCTGTTAATGTTTCTTTAATGAATTCAAATGCCTCATAATGTACTACTTGTAATTTCTAAATTGTTTAATTTATTATGCAGTTTTCTTTTCACTGTGTGATGTCATCTCTTGTCTCTTGAATATTTTGTGGTTTAAATTCCACTTTGTCAATACCATTGTTGTCTCTCTTTACTTTTGAGTTTGTAGCTACCTTATGTATTTTAAATTAGCCGCAACTTCAATTTAGACATATATTTTTTTTCACTAAATGTGTTTACTTTAATCAACATATTGATGAGTTTTTTCCTTGATTCATTCCAAAGTTTTTTGAGAATTCAGGTCAGTTATATTTCTTATTGTATACAATTAATTGTTTTGTGACATTTTCTTCACATTATTCTTTCTGCAAAATTCTGGAGGGAATGACCTCTAAACCTTAAAAATCTATTTTGACTATTTTTTTAAATGCTTTATTAACTTCTGATTTACATCATTCGTTTCCACCAGATTTTGAGTTACAAATTTTCTCCCCGTTTTTCCCCCACCCATCCCCCCAAAACAGCAGTCCCACAGGATATCCCCACCTCTGATCTGCTCTCTCCCATATTTTCTCCCATACCCGTTTCAACTTTTCCAGTAGGGCATGGTGGATCTCTATATTTCCCAATTATATGTAAAACAATATTGATAATAGTATATATATATTTAAACATTTGATTTTAAAACTTTGAATTCCAGATTCATTCCCTTCCTCCCTTATCACCCACCCTTACTGGGAAGATAAGCAGTTCAGTATAGGTTGTACATGTGTGGCTAATGCAAAACAATAACATAGCAGATATATTGTAAAAGACTGACTATATTTCCCTCCCTCCTATCCCACATCCCACTTATTCTATTCTCTACTTTGATCCTGTCCCTTTTCAAAAGTGGGTGCTTCCAACTTCCCTCCCCCCCAGCCTGCCCTCCCTTCCATCATCCCCCCTGACATCCTCTCCCCCCCTATTCTCCTGGAGGGTGAGATCCCCTATTTAGTGTGTATTTCCCTCCCTCCTCAAGCCAGATTCAATAGGAATAAGGTTGACCCATTCCCTTTTGCCTTCCTATTCTTCCCTTCCATTGTAACCATTTTCCCTTGCCTCTTCTGTATGAGATAGTTGCCCCACTCTGTCTCTCCCCATCTCCTCTCATTATATCCCTCTCACCTCTTAATTTCACCTTTTAAGTATCATCCCTTCCTGTTAAATTGGTCCCGTGCCCTCTATCTATGTATACCTGTAAAAATATATATACACATTCACATATGTATTCATATGCCTGCATACCCTCATATAAAGACATATATATATATATAATATATATATATATATATATATATTTCTAATCCCTTCAACTACTGAGAAAAGTTTCATAAGTTACAATTATTGTTTTTCCATGTAGGAATGTTAATAGTTCAACTTTGGCCAAGTGGCTCAACAAGCAAGAGCACCGGCCTCAGTGCCGGGACGACCCAGATCAAATCCGGGCCCAGACACCCAGCACCACACCCAGAAACAACAACTGGCCGTGCAACCCCGAGCAAGCCACTCAACCCCAATTGCTTAAAAAAAAAATAGTTCAACTTTGATAAGTTCCTTATGATTTCTTTTCCCTGTTTACCTTCTCATGCTTCTCTTGCTTCTTGTATCTGAATGTCAAATTTTCTATTCAGCTCTGGTTTTTTCAGCAAGAATGCTTGAAAGTCCTGTATTCCACTGAATGACCATATTTTCCCCTGAAACAGGATACTCAGTTTTGCTGGGTAGGTGACTCTTGGTTTTAATCCCAGCTCCCTTGACCTCTAGAATATCACATTCCAGGCCCTTCGATCCCTCAGTGTAGAAGCTGCCAGATCCTGGGTTATCCTGATTGTGTTTCCACAATATTCAAATTGTTTCTTCCTGGCTGCTTGTAATATTCTCTCCTTAATCTGGGAATTCTGGAACCTGGCTATAATATTCCTAGGAGTTTTCTTTTTGGGAACTTTTTCAGGAGGTGATCTGTGGATTCTTTCAACCTCTATTTTGCCCTCTCGTTCTAAAACATCAGGGCAGTTTTATTTGAGAACTTCCTGGAGGATGCTTTCTAGGCTCTTACTTTGGTCATGGCTCTCAGGCAATCCAATAATTTTTAAATTATCTCTCCTGGATCTATTTTCCAGGTCAGTGGTTTTTCCCATGAGATATTTCACATTGCCTTCTATTCTTTCATTTGTTTGGATCTGTTTAACAGCATCTTGATTTCTCATCAAGTCATTAGCTTCCATTTGCTCCAATCTAATTCTGAAGCAATGATTCTCCTCAGTGAGCTTTTTAGATTCTTTTTCCATCTGGCAAATTCGACTTTTTAAGGCATTCTTCTCCTCATTGCCTTTCTGAGCCTCCTTTGTCATTTGAGTCAGTCTGTTTTTTAAGGTATTATTTTCTTCAGTCAGGCTGTTGACTGTCATTTCATAATTTTCTTGCATTGTTCTCATTTCTCTTCCCAATTTTTCCTCCACTTCTCTTATCTGCTTCTTAAGGTCCTCTATGGCCTGTAACCAGCTTGTATTTTCCTTTGAAGCTTTTGGTGCAGGAGTTCTGACTTCACTGATTTCCTCCTGTTCCATGCCTTGCTCCTTCTTATCCCCAAAATAGGAGTGTAATGTTGGAATCTTCTGTCTGCTTTGTTTCCTTTGCCTGCTCATGTTGCCACTCAATGATTTGACTTTTAGGCTTTTTGACACAGTAGGTCTCTGCCACCAGACAGGGGAGTTTTCGTCCCAAACGCTGGGGTTTTCTCAGCTGCCGGAGGTATTAGATGGGTGCCCTATCTGAGGTCTCCACACGCTCTGGCAAACTGGACACACACCCCAGGACCTCCACCCTAGACTGTAATCCAGATCCAAGCAGGTTAAAGCAAGAGCGATGACCCCTCAGACTGGTACTTGGTCCCCCTACACTCTGCAGGCCAGGAGCTGAAGCCGCCACGTGGCGCTGGCAGGCTGTGCCGGTGTCTCAGCGGTTTCTCGCCCCGGGGGTAAAAGCCACGCACTCCCACTTACTGGGTCCCAAAGTCCAGAATGCACTGGCCTCTCACCTTGTCCTTCATATCTATGTGTTGATAAATCTGGAAATGACCACAGCTGCTGCTGATCTGGAGGCCCTCTGGCTGGTGGCTGGTGAGGCCCGCCCTGGGGCTCTATTTTGACTATTAAAGTAAGTTAATGAAACAAGTTGTTTCTTTTCTTTAATGTGTTCATTCCCATCTTTCCTTGAGGTTTAATCCCACTTTATTATAAATAGGAATTTTGCCCTTGGGATGAGTAGCACTTAGTCCTCCCCCCAACCCTTTTATTTTGCTATTATTTCAATGTATTTAAGTGCTTTTAAATAAATATGAACATTCTAAAATTCCTTTCTCTTTTGTAATAATCTAAAACTCAAATTTGTTTGTTTCTATTGCAGTAATAAAAGATTATATGCTTTCTTTCTTTTTAAAATATAGGATTATGAAATCTTGGTCAAGGAACTAAAAAGCTTAGGGGCACAAATGCCTTTTTTTTTCTTCAGTGCTGTTGATAGAAGAGAAAGAATTGGTGGTGTTGGCTGTATTCCTTCACAAAGAAGAGCAAAAATGATGTCACTATGTTGGGCTCAATGTGTAGTGTGTCCAAGTGTGACTGAATTTGAGCTCAGATGACTCTACCATGGTTTGGTCATAAATAGTCCATGTGAACATTTGAAGTGAAGATGTCTCTAAATTTGTGCTTCTCACATTCTTTGTGGAGTACTGCCATTCTGCTTTGATCATAGAGCACAGTGACTTCTTCAATGTAGGCATGACATACTGACTGGTGCTGTGCCAGTGTCTCCCATGTCTCTCTATTGATTCCAAAGTTCTTCAGAGAGACCTTGAGAGTGTCTGTGTAATATTTATTCCAGCCTTTGTATGAGCACTTGTCTGCTGTGAATTCTCCATGAACAATCTTTTAGGAAAACATATGCTTGACATTTGAACAACAAGGTCAACTCTTTTGAGTTGAGTTCTCTGCAGTAGAGTTTGAATGCCTGTGATAGTCATGGCATTTAAAGATCCCCCTGTGTTGGCTTGGTTTTTGGATTGATTGTGTTAAAACCCAGAGCTTGTGAATCCCACTTGTAGGATGGACTTGTTGACATGAAAAGAGAGGGCTGAACTGGGAGGAGCTGGTGACGTAGATTTGGAGAGACACAGGAGAGAGGCAGAAGAACTTTTTCGAAGCAGCACCTTTAGAGGCAGAGAGAGACTGAGAGGATTGCTGAGGGCCACTTTGAATTGCCCAGGACTTTTGAGAGCTGCTACCCAGAGCTGCCAAGGACTAAGGAGACATGGCTGTTATGCTGGTACTTTTTCTGTCTGTTTTGATGTTGTTTTACCAGATTTGTCCACGGGTGAAGGACAGTCCTGTTGTTGCAGAGGTCTTGAAATCTTGCTGTTGGTTCAGAAGCTCTGAAGAAGGATTTTCTTGTTGTTTGTTTACAGTAATCCTGGAAGGGGGTTTTGCTAATGTTTTCAGGGGTCCTAGGACTGTTCTGCAGACAGAGAATGAATCAATGAAGAGACTGGAAATGTATCTTATGGCCTTGCTAAGCTTTGTCTCCCCAGGAACAAATATTGCTGAGAACTTGCCTCATGTCAAGATGAAGAAAAGGCCTCCATTTGAGTATTAAATGCTGTGCTTAAACTTGTTGTAACTCTGGGGTAGATTCAATTGTGATCCAAGGGTGGGGAACTTTTGACCTTTTTGTGTTCTATGATTGAACAAATGAATGTACTTTACTTATGATTGGAAACTAATCTCCATTTGAGAAGAGGGGCTTTGTGATGGACTAAATGAATGTACAGCCTAGGGGTGGAGTAGTATTTAGAACAGGGACTTTGTGACTGATTAAATGAATATAATGTCCAGGGGTGGGGTAGTACTTGGAGATTATTGAATCACACTTGGTAAATGCTGTATTTTGAATTATGTTAAATTTTGATTCTATCTGTTCTTAATTTGTCACTGAATAAAATGGAGAGCACCTATGCTGGTATCTTGAATTTTGGGAAGTTGCCTTTGCTTGGCATTACAATGCCTGGAAGTTCAGCTCAAGAAAGGAGCTCATTATCTAGTACCTTAATTTGTGAGATGATTTGCAGGATCTTTCTAAGACAATTAAAATGGAAGTGGTTCAATCTTTGGGCATGATGAACCTCTCCAGGTTTCACAGGCATATCACCAAGAGGTCAATATTACGGCTCTGTATATCTTCAGTTTGGTATTTACCTCTTCTTCCTCATACTTTCCTTTGGAGTCTCCCAAACACTGAGCTAGTTTTGGCAATGAATGCATAGACCTCACCATTGTAAAGGTAATATAATTTGAATTTGAAGATCCCTTTGTGTTGGCAAAGGTAGCAGGTACTTAGCACTTAGTAATTGATCAAGCCTCTGTTAGGGAAACAGAAGGTATGAACTCCTGTCTCCTGTTACTCACTAATAGGAAGGGGTTGGCTGAAACAGGAAGTAGCTAATGCTGTGTATATAAGAAAAGCCCCAGAGAGGCACAGTCAGAATTTCTTGGAGCACTGTGGAGGCAGAAGCAGCTGCCAGGAGGAGCCCAGCAGCCCCCTGCCCCCAGTCTGGATAAAGTGATTCTGATTTTTTGAACCAAGTGCAGAATACTGAGGAAGCATGACCAGGATTCAGGGACTTTGCCTGTTTGTGGCTTGGTTGAGCCTTGAATTCCCAGAAACAGAAATTGTGAAGGATGGACTAAACCCCGTGAACTTCAGTGTGGAGCAGGACCTACCCAGAAAGCTGGACAAGGAATTTGGAGCTGTCTGCCATTGAACCCAGGTGACAGTCTGATGATTCCAGGTAGAATCTGGGACCATGGAAGGGCATCCAGGGAATCTGAGAACTGGCCCCAACTCAAGATGAAAAGACCTCTCCATGGGTTCTGAGTAATGATGAAATTGTAGTTTACTTAGGGGTGGAGGGTTTGTGTATTAATGATACTTAGTAATTGATTGATAAGTGACTTATTGAGTTAACTTAGTTGCCCCATGAGAGAAAGACTTTGACTATTGTACTTTGAGATGATTGTTCTTTGTTCTAAATATTGTGACCATTTTGGTTAAAACTATGTGGCCATTTTAATGATAAGCTGTTGAGAATACTATATTGTGATAAACTGTAATATTGTGAATGTTATACCTTGATTTTCTGCGAGTGTTTTGCTTTGATTTGTTATAGAATAAATAGAGTGCTCACTATACTGTGTAATCAGAACCTTAAAAGCTGTTCACAGTAGCATTCTTCTGGAAAGCTGCTCACGCATGGTAATACAACCCTCTATGTGTATATCCTTGCTAAGTAAGCTGCCAAGGTAAGTGAACTTATTGACAACATTTAAAGTCTATTTACTGTAACTGATGATTACATGTATGGATAGTGAAATATTGGCTATTGGAGAATGGCTTTCTTGATGTTAATTGTCAGTGCAAAATTAGCACAAGTGTCAGAATATTGATTCATTCTCTATTGAATTTCAGCCTTAGAGGCTGCATTGAGTGCACAATTATCTGCAAGCAGAAAGTCACCCACAAATTCTCTCTCCACTTTGGTCATGTCTTGTAGCTTTTTCAAGATAAATAATTTACCATTAATACAGTAGCTGAATTTGATGCCACTTTCATCCTTGTTGAATGTGTCTGACAAGATTGTTGAAAACATCATGTAAAAAGCTTGGGAGCAAGCACACAACCACTGTGCTGACCTCATTGTTGTATGCATGTGAAACTTGAATGGTTTACCAGTGCTATGCTAGGAAATTGAACTGTTACCTTTTTAATTATCTTAGGAGGATTTTGAAAAATCACCTGACATGGGACAATGAGGTCCTTTCTTGAGCTGAACTGCCAAGCATTCAAAATCAGCTGTGGGTTTAGGAAGTGAAAAGATGACTAAGGGCATGGTATCTAATATTACATTTATAATAAATCAGTTGGCTTTTAAGTAGATGAATACTTCTACTAGTTTGCTTCCCATCAGCATATAGCTGGGTCAAAATCCTAGTTCAGACTCTTGCTTGTGTGATGCCTAGACATGTCATCTCACCTCTCTAAAACTGTCCCATCATCTGTAAAGAGAGGAAAATGAATAACCCTTGAATTCACACCTCCAAAGGTTACTGCAAAGAATGCTTTGGAAAACATAGGACACTACATAAATGTGAATTATTGTCATTTTGTCTCTACAAGCCTATTGTACACAGAACTCAACACAAAGATAGTAGTCGGCAGTTTCTGCTTTCCTTCCTGATACTAAGGTTATGCATTTATAGTAGAATTGCCATGGTATTCTGCTTTGTCTGAGTTGCCATGAAAACTCAAAGAAAGATATTTCTTTAGAGTATAAACAACCCACATTAGTGGCCTATTATAGTGCAATTCATTTATAATTTTTAAACCCCAAAGTGACTTACCAGAAATAACCTGCATGAATTTGATTTTACAAACAATAGGTGATAACATTCATACTCAGTATGGTGGGAAATGATGCAGATGAAGCATAACCTCTACATTTAAGACCTCGTTACATTTCCCATGTTATAAGTCATTGGGTGAGCTTCATCATATATAGCTCATGTGTTTGAATGCAAAACAGGCTGAGACACAAAAAGGAAAATATTGAAAGATGACCTCTCCCTATTTGCATCTTAACATGACTAATCCTTTCCATGATCACCTCTCAAGGGGAAAGAGAAATGCAACAGAGAGAGAGAGAGAGAGAGAGAGAGAGAGAGAGAGAGAGAGTGAGAGAGAAACAGACAGAGAGAGAGAGAGAGAGAGAGAGAGAGAGAGAGAGAGAGAGAGAGAGAGACTTTCCTAGGTAGATTTAGATTTCCGAGGTAAAAGAGCTCTTCAGAAGACACAGAGGATATCTTAAAAAAGATATTTTAAGAGAACACTAGACATTTTCTTGCCTAAGACAGAAACTTTATTAAAGGCAGAGAAGAAAACTACTGAATTATCAAGTTTCAGAGGCACATATCTATCATTCCATATTCATTCTGCATGAAAATTAATTCAACAGCAGTAGCATCAAAAATATTATAAATATTGGTAACTTCCTAAGTGATCTCCTTTCTGCTGACATGCTAAGTAATGGGGAGACAGTTTTGATGGTTTTGGCAACTGGTGAATCTCTATTAGGCATTCTGGTAAATGGATTTATAGTTCTGGTGAATTCCTTTGACTGGGTCAAGAGCAAGAAAATGCCACCAAGTGATCTCATTCTGCTAAGTCTGGCCATTTCCAGAATTGGACTGTCATGTGCAATAATATGGAATAGCTATTTAATTTTAATCTCTTTTGATGTACCTACCTATGTAAGAATAGTTGATGTCTTCTTGGTCCTGAGTCACAATTCAAATATTTGGTTTGCCACTATACTCAGCACCTTCTACTTCCTGAAGATCACCAACTTCTCTAATTCCTTGTTCCTCTGGATGAAATTGAAAATTGACAAGATAGTCTTCATGCTTCTTTGGGGGCCTTTGATTATCACTTTATCGATTATCTTTCCAATGATGGAGAGAATGCATTATCATTATGGTAGCATCTTTAGTATAGGAAAGGAGAGAAATGTGTCACAGGAGGTGCAAGTGAGTAAGAGTAACTTTCTCATGCTCCAGGCCCTCTTGGGCCTTCTAAATCTTATTCCTTTAAGCTTATCTACAATCTCTTTCTCCTTACTTTTTCTCTCCCTGTGGAGGCACACCCAACAAATGCAACTCAATGCCACAGGTTCCAGGGATCCTAGCATAGAAGCCCATGTCCGAGCCATGAAAGCTGTGTCTTCCTTCCTCATCCTCATTTTATTGTACTATATGGGTTACTTTCTCAACTACTGGAGCCACTCAAAGGTAAACAGTAAGCTGGTTTCCATATTGAGTATGTCAATCATGTTGCTGTATCCCTTTGGCCACTCAGTGATCCTGATTCTGTGGAACAGCAAACTGAGGCAGGCCTCCCTCTGGGTGTGGCAGCAAGCCCTGTTTTGCCTCAGAGGAAGAAAATCTTAACTTGAACATCTTTGGAAGCTTGGTGCGTTCTATGGACCAACCAATTAACATGTACGGTTTTTCTTCTCAGCTTCTCCATTCCAATGAAGCATCAATGATTGCAGAAACTGTCTAATGTAGAGTTTATTCTGAGCACCTTGAGAAGCCCTCTAACTCTTTGGGCAAAGGTTAAAATGCTTTTTTTTACATGATCACATTGGGGGACATAGGATCATAAGAATAGAGTCATAAGGGATATCAGAGGTCATTAGCCCTAAACACTTCATTTTTTAGATGAGGACACCCAAGCCCAGAGAAGACTTAAGATCATGGATCTGAAGCTAGAAGGCACCTCAACACATCATAGAATCATAAAATGAGAGTCATTAGGTATGTCATATGCTGTCTAGTTTAATCTGCTCATTTTAGAGATAAGGAAATTGAAGACCCAGAGAGGTAACAGGATTAGAGATATGAAATTGGACTGCATATCTACTCCTTAGCTTTCATATTATAGAAAAGAAATTGGAGGACTAGAAATGCTTGGTGACTTGTCCAGAGTCATATACATTGTTAGTATGTGACTATGGCTCTATGAGTCCAATTTTGGTGCACTCTATATTATACCACACTGCCCACCCTTGTAACTTCCTTTTTTCTTCCTCAGGTTGATCATCTGCTCTCAGATGCTTGGTGTCAGACCTCTTTAGCAGCCCACCTGACTGGCCCTCTGGTCCAAAGCCAAATTTTTCCACCTTGCTGTTTCTTGCCCTTAATGAAGGTTTTGGGTAGGGTATGTTGCTAAAAAGAAAACTCATGTGAAGGGTGAGTGTCAACCCAGACAAATCTTGTTCCTCAAATGACACTTTTAGCCTTGATTTAGGGAAGAGTAAACAAAGCCCCATGCACCTGCGTGTGGTGGCAGACAATACTGCAAAGTGGAAAGCGTTCTTGCTCTCAGGAGACTTATTTCTAGTAGGAAAAAGGCACATGTGACAGTAATCATCACTCAAATCAGAACGAGTGTTGTATCCCTATGGGAAAGGTGGGAAACTTATTATATGTAACGATTCTAGAAAGGAACTTACAATGATGATGTGAATGCCACAAGAAATACAGGGTTATTGCTGGAAAAGCCTGGTCTTTGATTTCAAATTTCCAGGAGAGCAGCATGACAAGGCATGCTTCTTTATACAAGAAATATCTATGCCAAGTCCCAAATGGAGCTTGATTCCTCAAAACTAGTCATTCCTGTGCCATCATCCCATCATGAAAAGATGCCATTTGTCCAACTATAATGACTTTTAAATAAGCAATTCGTCTTCACTGGGAATTCTTGATTGTTGAGAAAGGATTTTAAGCTATTGCAACAACTCAATAAGAATAGGGAAGTGTTAGCCCCAGTGTGCCTGACCTTGAGAGACTACATTTAGAAGAGTGTGTTCAGTTCTGGGCGCTCCTTTTTCAGAAGAATATCGATGAGGCAAAAGATGTCCAAAGGAGGCCAGCCAAGATGATGATGGGCCACAAGATTATGCCCTCTGAGGATTACTTAAATGAAATGGTGCAGAACTCTAGACATTTGATCTGGAGAGGCACACTGTGAATGGGACATAATGACTTTCTTCAAAAAATTCAAGGATTGTCATGTGGAAGAGGGGCTGAATGTGTTTAAATTTTCCCCAGAAGATCAAATCAGGATCAATAGAGAGAAGGAGCAAAGAGACAAATTTAGTCTTGAAATGCCTCGTTTTTATTGCTTTTATTTTATCCGCATCTTCCACAATAGCGCTCTCTAGCCTCTCCTCACGGAGAGCCATCTCCTCTAATAAAAGAACGAAAACAAGGGAACTTTTCATAAAAGCGAATATAGGAGAAGCACCTGATATTGCATGCTGTGTCAGACCCACAGTGTCCCCTATCTTCAAAGTGAAGGGGAACTCTCTGCATCTTTCTTTTTGGATCCAAATTTGATCATTAGAACTTTGGGGTGCTTGTCTTAACAATCCACCCCCATATCTACTTTTGTCATTATTATTTTTATAAGCAATCAGGGTTAAGTAACTTGCTCAAGGTTACACGGCCAGTTATTTCTGGGTGTGGTGCTGAGTATCTGAGCCCGGATTCGATCCCCAGGTTATCCCGACACTGGAGCCAGTGCTTATACTCGCTGAGCCACCTGGCCGCCCCGACTTTTGTCATTATTATGTATATAGTTTGCTTGATTCCATTTACTTCATATTGCATTGATTCATGTAAATCTCCTTATGCTCCTCTGTCTCTATTATAGTCACCATTGCCTATAGGACAATCAAATTTCATTATATTCAGTTGCCATAATTTTGTTATTCCAATCCCAGTTGATTGACACCCACTAAGTTTCCATTTCTTTGCTAACATATGAATTACTGCAATGAATACTTCAATGTATATGGGACCTTTCTTTTTATCATTGACCCCTTTAAGATAAATGTCTAAACACAGAGAAATGTGTCAAAAGGTTTGGGAATTTTAGTGACTTTGTATAATTCCAAACTGCTTTTCAGAATTCTTAGACTAATTCACTTATAGCTCCACCAACAATGCATATGTGTGATAGTCTTACATGACGCTGATAACATGGACCATCAGTATCTACTTTGATCTTTACAGATTTTGTAGTCTGAGGAAAACCCAAGAGGTGTTTTGATTTGCCTTTATTTTATTATTCATGATCTGTGGCATTCATTCACATGATTATTAATAGGGTAAAATTCCTTTGAGAACTTTTTGTTCATATCTTTTTCCTACTTATTTATTCAGAAGAGTTTAGTTTGAGTACTCTAATTTAGTTAATTGCTATATTATCATGGATACCAGTCCCTTATTTGACATATTTGATACAAAGATTATTTTTTTAATCATTCCCTAATAGGTAAGTAGTCAAAGGTTTAGAACAGTTTTCAAAGAATAGCAAACAACACATAAGCATAAGAAAGGATGCTCCAAATCACTGATAGTAAGAGAAGAACAAATAAAAACAAATCTGATGTTTGATCTTAAAGCAGATAAACTGGCAATGGTGAAAAAATAAGAATAGTTGATTGCTGGAGGGGTTGTGGAAAGATAGGCACACTGATACATTGTTGGTATACTGTGAATGCGTGTGACCCTTTTGGAAAGCAATTTAGAATTTTTCAAATAAAGTAATTAAAATATCTATTATCTTGATCTAGCAATTCCACTACTTGACTTATATTGTCCCAGGATGTCAATAACAAGAAAAAAGTTCCCACATACATCAAAACACTTATAGCACCACCTTTTGTGATAGCAAATAATTGTAGACATAGTAGATTCCCATTGACTGGGGAAAGGTTAAACAAATGGTGATACATGAATGTAACTGAAAATCACTGTGTTATAAGAAATAATGAATATGATGAATACAGAGACACAAGGAAAGACTTTATTGATCTCATAAAAGTGGAATAAGCAGAGCCAATGGAATGGTCTACACAAGGACTGTTTTTCAGTTAGGTCCAAGTCTTTGCGGTGCCATGGACTTGTCCATTGGGTTTTCTTGCCAAAAATACTGGAGTGGAGTGCAGAGTGACAAAAGCGGATGGGAAGTCAGTGGTGGAGGGCAGCCCCTCTCCGTCTCCTGGGTCCCGTCCCCCTCCCCACTGCCAACGCTGCCGCCGCTGAGGAATGGCCCAAGCCAGGGCCAGGAGCTGGAGCAGAAGCAGGCCTGGGCCTGGGAACCATACCGGTTCTGGCCTCTGAGGAAGAAGAGATGGTGGTTGTGGAGCTGGCTTCACCCCTGCTCCCAAAAAGAGTGCTCTTCCACCTGGGCAGCTAGAGCAGACCACGAGCAGACTGGGGAACCAGATGTCTCCAGAGATTCCCCCATGGGACCAAATAAGAGCCCCCAGATCCCAAGGCTCAGAATCTGACAACATGTGAAGTGTGTGGTGCTTGTTTTGAGACCCGAAAAGGCCCTTCCAGCCATGCCCGCTCCCACCTGAGGCATCTAGGTGTGGCTGAGTCTGAAAGTAGCCGAGCCCCCATCGACCTGCTCTACGAGCTGATGAAACAGAAAGGAAAACCTGACAGCAGCCCTTGCCCCCATCCCTGGCCAAGAAACCCAGCTCCCCAAAGGAGGCAGCTGCTGCCTCTCCCTGAGCAGGCCTGCTAACCCTCAGCAAGGCACTTGACAGACCCCCTGATCCCCCCATCAACAAGGCCATCAAGTCACCCCCTGGTTTCTCATCTAAGGGCCCACCCACCAGGCTCCCCTCTCCTCAAGAAGGTGCAGCCTGCCTTGTCGTGTCCCCCCCCCCAAGAACCCAAGCTGCCCCTGAGCCCCCTGTCAGGCTCCCCAAAGGCGCAGTGGCCCCAACCAGAGGATGAGGGGCCCCTGAACCTCACATCAGGGCCCAGAGCCAGTCAGGGACATTCATTGTGAGTTGTGGGGCTAGTTCTTTGAGAATCTCAAAGGTCTGTCAAGCCACGCATGCTCCCACCTGTGGCAGATGGGAGTACCAGAGTGGTATGTCAACGGTTCACCCACTGACACCCTGCAAGAGATCCTAAAGCACTGGACCCAGCCTCGGGCTAGAGGACCTCCCAACCCAACCTTGCCAGACCCAAAGGGCCTGGCCAAGGCAATGGGTGGGGGCCCGAAGTGCTTCAGAGCTTCATGTACCACAGCCCCCTGGGCCACTCATCAACCACCTCTCCACCCCCAACTGCTCGGAAGATGTTCCCTGGTCTGCCACCTCCCTCCCTCCAGAAGAAACTGAAACCTGACCAGATGAGGATGGAGATCAACAGGGAGATGTTGGCTGGTAGCCTGCACAGTGAAGGTCACCCATCTGATGGGCCCTAGTCACCTCGTGAGGACATGGCACCTCTGAATCTGCCTTTTCGGGCATAGCCAGTCCAGGACATCCACTGTGAGTTCTGTGGTGAGCTTTTTGAGAACTGCAAAGGCCTGTGAAGCCATGCACGCTCCCACCTGAGGCAGATGGGGGTGACCGAGTGGTCAGTTAACAGTTCACTCATTGACACTCTGCGGGAGATCCTGAAGAAGGCCAAACCATGTCTCATTAAGAAGGAAACCTGCTGCAGAAGAAC
The DNA here is from genome assembly GCF_028583685.1 of Petaurus breviceps papuanus. Taxonomy (NCBI): domain Eukaryota; kingdom Metazoa; phylum Chordata; class Mammalia; order Diprotodontia; family Petauridae; genus Petaurus; species Petaurus breviceps. The sequence goes on from NW_027186383.1 coordinate 5,893,964, forward strand.
TGTCCTCACCCCTAGGTGAGGATGGGCACAAATCCCCTGGGAAGGTGCTTCAGGCCTGTCTCTGACCCCATTGGCTGGTCGTCCCAGCAAGCCTGCGTCTGGCTCTGACATTGTACCCCGGGAGATGAACCTCTTGCCTCTTGCCACCAAGCCATCTACTGGATTCCTCACCCTCATGGTAGCAAAGCAGCCACTGCCTGAAGACCGATTTCTGTCTGGGGAAATGAAGCCTAAGACCTATATACAGACAGAGCTGCCCTTCAAGACCAAGACCATTCATGACAAAAGCTCACACACCTCCAGTGAGGCTTGTTGTGAGCTGTGTGGCCTCTATTTTGAGAATTGTAAGGCACTGGCCAGTCACGCTCGGGCTCACCTGCAGCAATTTGGGGTGACAGAATGGTGTGCGAATGACTCCCCAGTCGAGACACTGAGTGAGTGGATCAAGCACAGACCCCAGAAGGTGGGGGCCTACCCAAGCTATATCCAGGGTGGCCAGCCCTTCACCAAGAAGTTCCTTAACTCAGGCCATGATGGGGACAAATGAATGCCCCTCTCCTTCACCCTCCAACAGCCTCACCCTGGTGAACAAGAACCTGGGGGTGAGCTAGGACCTGGGGAAGCTGGCCGGATTGGAGATGGTGGGGAGAGTCCCCTGGCACCTCACCTCTGGCTTTGGTGAAGGCAGAAGAACACCAGCGTCAGAATATCAATAAGTCTGAGCGCCGACAAGCCTGACCTCTGGATATGACCCCTTTTTGAGGTGAGGAAGCCAGTGACTTTCAGCAGAAGCTGGAAGAAGTTCGACAGCCACCTCCCAGAGTAAGGCTTGTCCCCTTACTGGTCCCCCAGTCTCTCCAACATCTTTGGTGAAGTTTGTGGGCAACATCCACACTGAAATGCAGGTTCTGCGAAGTGGAGTTCCAGGGTCCCCTCTCCATCCAGGAGGAGTCGATACGGCATCTCCAGAGTCACATCCTGGAAATGAACTTTTCCGAAGCAGAGCCCGGGCCCGTGGAGCCTGAGGCCCCGAGGCACAGACAGTGGCAGGGTCTCAGTAACAGGAGGCAGTATGAAGCATTCCAGAGCCACCTCTCTTCCTCTCTCTCTCTGCTGGTTTCACCCTTTGTCTCCTCACCAACCTCCTCTGTTCCATTTCCAAAGGAGCGAGTCACAACCTCAACCCTCAGGCCCAGGCCCTGGTGCCCTAAGCGTGAACACTACAGATAATGATGAGTTGTTTTCCTAACCTTCCCTTCCTCCCTCTCCTTCCTCTCTTCCTTGGGCTTGGAAACTACCCGAACCAGGGTGTGAGAGTGCAAAGAGGACATTTCTCCCCACAGGTTTTAGGGCAAAACTCATACCCATGAGCCCTCGAGTCTTGCTAATGCCAGGAGGGAGAGAGGTGGCTTGCTTCTTTCTGTCTGTGGCCAAGCAGATTAGAAATCTGCAGAGAGCCATGGAGGATAGTTCCTCCGTTGGGACCCCGAGGGCTGGAGCCAGAGCAAGGCAGTCAGTCTGCACTTGGTTAATTGTGTGTAGAATCCCAAAGCCCCTGTCTGTGTGCTGTCTCAGGAACCAGGTGGTTAATAATAGCTTCCTGGTTCCTCTTTTGCCCCAGGTTGGCTGCATGATGGTCCTCACTACTTCTGACCTCTCCCCAACCCCCCAGACACAACCCATCCTCCACATACTCCCAGGGCATCTTGTTTCATGGCGGAATCTGCCCTTCCCTACCCTCTTCCCTTCTTCCTTCCTTCTTTCCCTCTCTATTCCACTAGATCCCTGATCAAAGGAGTGCCTCATTCCCATAGTGCTTGCTTCAGGGCCCTCTTGATGCCTCGTGTAGGGGTCAGCGTTGACCTCTGGCCTTCCACAATGCCAGGCTGGGAGTACTGACAGCATCCAATGCCACGGAAATCACTGGTGGCCCCAAGCAGCCTGAGGCCCTGAGAGGGGTTTTCCCTGAGAAGAATTCAACTCAGAGCTGACAGCTTTCTCCTGTCAAGTCATGTCCCCAACGATGAGAAGGGAGTACTTTAGAGGCCCCCTCCCCTTCCTCCACTCTGGGATGGGACTGCTTTTCCCTCATCTCATCCCCTCTTTCACTATTGCTTTTTATGTAGAGCTTCCTAGACCTTTCACTTTTTAAAACTAGTTTTGTGTAGAGAATAAGGAACATTGATTTTTGTTTTGGAGTCCTGGGCCAAGTAAAGCTGGGAGGCAATTGACCTTTTATCTTTTTTCAGTGGCCACATTCTGGTTATTAATGTACCTAGAAGTATGTAAATTAGATTAAACTTCTCTTCTGGAAAAAAAAATACTGGAGTGTCTTGAGTTCAAATCTTGTTTCAGCCTCTTATTAGCTGTATGGCTATAGATCACTTACATCTCTTAGACTCAGTTCCCTCATCTGGAGAATGCTAACAGCACCTATTTCATGAAGATTAAGTTAGATAAAATCTGTTTTTATAAATAATATAAATTTTTATAAATAATTTTAAAAATATTATATATATATAATATAAAAATTATAAATAATAAATAATAAATAAAATAAAAACAATTCTTCACAAGCTGCAAAATATTTCATGAATATTAGATATTGTAATTTGTAATGATAATGAGGAAAAATAGAGGTACAAGGAAGAGGAAGACATGATCTGTAGAGAGGTCAGATAAAGCTGAGTGCCTGGCTCATCGTGGAAACTTGGCAAGCATTTGAATATAATTGGGGGAGTGTCATTTGACCTACTGCTTGAAAGACTGGTGAAATATTGGCAGGCAAAAAAATGGAGCATCTAACCCCTGCTAGAAGACCTATGTAGGCAAAGGCTCCAAGAAAGGATGTTAAAGGATGTATTATGGATCTGGAAGTAGTTCTGTTTGATTGTTGCTGATGGTGAGGGGAGATGGTTGTGTGAAGGAGCTATAGAGGATAAGATTAGAAAAGAAAGATAGAATTAGGATATGGGGAATCTTGAATGTTGGGTTCTATTGACCAAATTTTAATCTCTAGACGGTTAAGAGTGAGAGAAGACTTTTGACCCCATTTAGTCACATAAAGACTATGGATGAGGAAGGTAACTTGAGAGCACGGTTGTCTTGCTGCTGTTATTGTTCATCCTTTCTTCCCCAAAGAGGACCAATGACATCAGGAGGCAGATGTCTTGCCTTCAAGTGAATTGGATTTGAGTGAGTCAGGAGTGTGCAAAGTCATCAGCCTCAGTCTCTCCTCCAGAGTCCTCACACTCCCCTGGCAAGATATAGGTCAGGACAACTGGTGATGCAAAGAGAGACTAGAGGGAGGGGCACGAACTGCAGAGGTATTGTGATGCTAACGGCAAGACAAATGTGATTTAGGGCTATAGAAGTGGGAACGGAGAAGAGACAACAGTGAACTTGGAGAACAGGGTCTTACATGTTTTGTCCTGTAACTTCCTTCTTATGCTTCTTTCTCTCCTTTCCCAGTACCAGCAGCCTGGTTCAGGTCCTTATCAGGAGCCCTTGTGATATGGTAATAGTCTCTTAATTGGTGTCCATATTTCTAGTCTCTTTCCCTCTCCAATACTCCTTTAATTTAGTTGCCAAGATAACAATGCTAGGATCTCTTCTAGTCTGACCTGATTATATTACTCACTCAATCTCTAAACCCTTCAGTGGCTCCCTATTTCTGTGTGTGTGTGTGTGTGTGTGTGTATTTGTTTGTGTGTATGTATGACTACTGTTTCTTACCTTCAAACTCTTGGCCCTACTGCCAAGAGAACAAAATACATCAATCCCTTAGCTTAATATTTAAGAGATACCTCAATTGTCTTTGTCTTACTTTTTCATACTAACTTCACGTTATCTCTTTTCACAAAATCTATGTACCAACTACTCTAGACTTCTAGCTGATTTCTGACTTTGACATTCTATCTCTTGATTTCCACACTCGCCAAGGCCTGGAATGAACTCCATCTTAATTTCTACCACTCAAAGTTCCTATTGCAATTTAAGATTCATCTCAGGTTGCCCTTCTTTAAAACCTTCCCCCATATCCCTACCCTCATGCTGACAGTGTTATATCTATCCTCACAATTATTAGAACACTTTTCTACTGACCTTGAATTATACTAATTTGTGTAAATGGCATGAAGCTCCGTAGAATGGAATCTTCTCAGACTGTGGTTTTGTTTTTATCTCTATTCCTCGCACCTAGGTCTGTGCTATATACTAATGCAACCCCCTTCCAAGTTCTTGGTTTACTTGCCCATCTGGCATCTACCCAGCTGCTCACCAGCCACGGCTCCTGGTATCCTAGTTCTCTATGGCCTCAGTCCAAACCACCTTTTCCTTTTAAGAAAAAGCTAACAATTGCACATGTCATCTTAACCCAAAGGACTGTTCCCATGTTACAGGAAAAAAATTCAAAGTTTTAATGCAATTGAAACAATGATTTTCTCCCTTATTAAACAGTCTGATGTAGATGAAAATAAGACTTGTCATTTAACTATTCTTTGATTATTATACAGATATCTTTCTCATAATCATTGTTGATTTTGATTTTCCATATATCTGTAGTTTCATCAAGATATTGTTATTTAATTCTAAATATTTTGTTTTGGAAATATACCACATATAATTTTGTCTCTTTAAAATTATGCAAGAGAGGGGCAGAGACAAAATGGGAGAGTAAAAGCTGGGACTTACCTGAGTCATTCCACAAGCTTCTCCATATACCTGTACAAAAATGACTCTAAACAAATTCTAGAGCTGAAGAACCCACAAAATGATAGAGTGAAATACATCTCCAGTCCAAGACAGCCTGAAATGTCGACAAGAAGGGTCTATCACACTAGGCTGGCAGTGGAGTGCAGTACTACATGGACCATGCCAGAGCAGATGGTCTGGAGCAGGTCTGAGGGGACAGAATCACTGGCATCTATAGTGGTTTCCAGACTTCTCAACCCATGAATACTGAGGACAGTGTGGAAGGTCAGTGGGGGAACTCTGTGGGTAAAAGAGAAGTGCTGTCTGGCCTGCAATGGCAAGCAAAAAAGTAGTTAACACCTTGTTTCAGTTCAAGTTTCTTCTGGGCCTTGCTGATGATTGAGAAGCAGAATTTGTGAACCCCACAACTTATGAACCCTAGAACTTGTGAACTCCTGTTTCTGATGCAGCAGGAAGGGGAGGATCTAATGACCATATATAAGGAGAGGTCCAGCCTGGATATAGCAGAATTGAGAACAGAACTTGTTATGGCAGAACTGAGAAGAGAGAAGAACTGAGCAGAACTGAGCAGAACTGAGAAGAGAACTCTTCTGGTGGCAGAGTGAAGTAGAAAACTTGTGATGTCCCAGCACTCCATTTTTGTCTGTTTTGTCTGTGTTGATTTTTGTTTGTGATATTTTGTACAGAAGCCCTGGGACCTTACTGGAAGCCCTGAAAGATAATTTTCTTGTTGTCTGTTCACAGAAGTCCTGGAGGAGGGTTTTAGAGGGCCTGGGGCTTTACTGATGATTTGTGTTGACCTCTTGAACCTTGTTTGTGGGTCTCTGTTGATTTCACAAGCAGATAGTGAATTGATGATGGTGCCAGCAATGTGCATGAATGTTGTTTTGGCCCTGTTAAGCTTTGTCTTCCCAGAAACAGAAACTGTGAAGGACTTGAGGTGGACTGGACACTGTGAGCTTCAATATAGAATGGGAGTTGGACAAGGAACTGGATGAATAACTGGATAATGAGCTGGACAAGCAACTGGGAGCTGTCTTCCTTTGATCCCAGATGACAGTTGTGTAGATTCGGGCAGGAGCTGGGACCATGGAAGAGGAATCATAAAAGCTGAGAGACAGCCTCAAATCAAGATGAAAAGATATCTTTTTGGGTACCTGATGCTGACTGAGAAGATTATGATTTACTATGACCTAGAGGTGGAGAACTTTGACCTTTGTACTTTGAGTCCATTAAGAAGGCAAGCCTCCTTAAGGTTGATTGAATTAAGGACTTACTAAATGATTGAGTTACTAAATTATTGTACTTTGTTTGAAACTATGTGGCCACTTTGGTGAAAACTATGTGGCCATTTTAGTGATAAGTTGTTATGTCATAATATTGTGAATGCTGTACTTTGATTTCTGTGAATGTTTTGCCTTAATTTACTGCTGAATAGAAAGTTCACTATACCGTGTAATCAAATCCTTGAAGCTGTTCACAGCAGCAGTCCTCTGGAAAGCTACTCATGCTTTGCTTTACATGGCCCCAGTCCTGAGGTGAGAGAGATGGCAGCGGTGGTGGCAGCAGCAGAAGCAGCTTCAACAGCAGTGGCTACTTCCAGAGCTATAGGCCCACATAGGGAGGGAGATCAAGTGGCTGATACAAAACCCGTGAAGCTTGGGGACAGTACACCCACACCCCCCAACCTCACTGGAAGCAGAATCCTACCTTGACAAAGAGTTAGAAAGTCAAGTATTTGTCTAGGAAGATGAGCAAACAGAGTACCAAAAAAAGTCAGAGTATACATTATCACTTTGGTGACA
>NW_027186383.1:5902146-5962146 GCF_028583685.1 Petaurus breviceps papuanus
ATAGATAGATAGATAGATAGATAGATAGATAGATAGATAGATAGATATTCTTTACCAACATGGTAGATGTCACTGAGAAAATCTTGTTAGTGTTGATAGCTGATAAGTTCCTAATGGGCATCCTTGAGAGTGGCTTCTTGGTTGTCGTGAACTTTATTGACTGGGTGAAGCATAAGAAATTGTCAATAGGCATCTCCAGAAGCTTTCTATTGTGACTAACAACATGGATGATCTCTCAACATTTACTATTTTCACATGACTTAGAGACATAAAATGAACACAATTGATGTCTCCTGGATATTGGCCCACTTCTCAAATGTTTGGTTTGGTTTTTGTCTCAGCATCTTCTGCTTCCTCAAAATTGACAACTTCTCCCACTCCATCTTTCTCTGGCCAAAGTGGAGAATCAACAAGGTTGTCTTGATTTTGCAGTGGGGTCATTTATTCATCACCTTGCCTGCTTTATTTCTATTGCTGCAGAAATTTGATATGTTCCATAATAGTCAGATAATTATTGGAATCAAGGGAAATATATCTCAGGAAGCCTCAGGGATTAAAAGTCTATCATTTATCTTCCTGATTTCCTTTAACCTGGTGAGTCTTCTCCTCTTTACTCTATGTCTGGGTGATTCTGCCCTAAATAAAGATCAGTCCAGCTCAATGTCTTCACCTTCACTTTTGAAAATGATACTTTTTACTTTTGATTTCACCCAAACAAATACAATGCAACGGACCTACTAATTGAATAAATTCTTATTAGGTTAAAACAGAGTAAGGAAAGTTTTGGGAGTTTGGGGTCACATGAGCAATCAGATTAGTGGACTAGACATTTTTTCTGATCCTCATGACCTCCCCAAACTTTCCGAAACAAAAATTACTTATAAAAGATAAAGAAACTTTAGCAACCTCTGTGAACTAGACATCCAGAATCCAAAAGAATGTTAAATATATCAGAAGCCAAATTCCAGGCACTAATGCTCACTGACTCTTAGCTCACACAGGACCTCTACTCCATCTCCCGTGCCGCCTTCAGTAACGCTTTACTAGCACAAGGAATCAGAAGACACAATTTTAAATCCAAACCAGGCCTGCACTAGAATTCTCCTTCCCTGTTTCTACTGCCTTGGAGAATCCTGCTCCAGGCTACAGAAGTTTTCTTGGGCCTCAACAGTTAGACTGGGCATCGTCCTTCAAAAGCTAAAGTCTGCTCAGGCCTGAAACCCAGAAGCATTAAAGCTGAAAATCTCTCAACTGTCAATAACAGGGAAAACAGTCTGAACTGCTGGTCCCAGGTTAGAGAACTAAGGAATAGGGAGTGTGACAGGGCACTAAGACAGGACACTGTGCAGGTTAGGGTGTCTTACAGAACTCTACAAAGTCTGAGGGAAAGAGTGCAGCATCCAACTGGGACTAGTTTTGACCACTCAAAGGTCATTTGAGGCAGAGACCCAGGCTGAACCCAGTGTGGGAAGAGGCTGATATGCTTTGAGATTCAGCCCCCAAGGAAACAAGAAGAAGAGGGCAGAGATTCAGGAACTGAGTGATAAGGAAAATAAAAAGGTTAGGGAGAATGAAAGCACTTCAGGAAGAAGAAAATTCAAAGACCTTGAAAATAAACTGATAAATCAGCAGGAAAAATAGGAAGAGGAGGAAATATGGTTTCTAGCCCTAGTAAACAAGTATAAAATATGCAGAACATGAATATGAATAAGTACTGCAAAATAAAGCAAAATAATCTAATACTTGATGAGATAGAGAACTCAGTTATTCTTGAGAAGTTTAAAAGATAAATGAGAATTTTGAGAGCAGAATGTATATCTTATATGGCAGAAAATGATAAGAATAAAGAAAAACTTGAATCTGCAGTGGTAAGCATCCAAAGAAATAGAAGAGGGAAAAATAGATTGAGAATGCAAATACACAAGAGCAAAAGACAACTTAGAAAAAAAGAAGAAAAAAATCATTAAAATAAAATATGAATACTGAGCAAACAAAATTTATTGAAACAATCTAAGGATGTTAGGCCACACAAAAGCACCTGACAGAGCAAAAATCCTTAGCACAATAATGAGGGAATAATAGAAAAGAACTCCTCAGGACTTCAAAACAGAAAAAGGAATCGCAGTTGAAAGAATTCACAGTTTACCTTCAGAACAAATCCTAATCATGCAAACTCCAAAACACCTGGTGGTTAAATTTAACAATTCAATTCAGAAACAAGTTCTGTAGGCCATTAGCAGAAAGATCTTTAGAAATGAAGGAAAGGACATTCAAATAATGCAAAACTATTCTGCAGTAACTAGAAAAAGGAGGAGGGAATGGAATAATGTGTTCAGAAGGTTGGGGAGCTCAGGATGCAGCCCAGGCTTTATTTCCTGCAAATCTGACCTGAACTTAACAGGACAAATATGAATGTTCAATGACAAAGAAAAGGTTAAAAGATTTTTTGAAAGAAACTTAAAGAGGTTGTTTGCCTCTTGAATGCCCCAAACAACAGAAATCTAGCATGAATGGATAAATGCAGACAGCAACAGCAACTGAGTGACTATTGAGAGACCAATGAGAGATTTCTTTCTAAATGTTCATAAGTAGAGAAGAATGAAGGCAAAAATCTTATACAGGTAACAGTGAAGTGATGGGCAGGAGGTATTAAGGACACAACCTGGAGACATGCTGCCTACAGGTGAAGGCTTCTTTTGTGGGATTATATTACAGCATGAGAAAGTACACAAGGGGTGGGAGTAAGTGGATAGAATCACGTGCTGGATTCAAATGAAGGGCTAGCAATGAGGGAAAGGAGATCTGTGTTCTCAGAAAGAGAAAAGCCTACCAGGGAGTGGTGAAGAACAAGAGGAGGAAAAAGCCTGAAAATTGTGGAGGGGAATAGGCCTTACTTTGGGAGTGGGGGAAGTTCCACTGATGAATGATCCAATTGGTTAGTAAAGGGAGATGAGAAGCTTAAACTTGATGAGACTTGGGGGCATTTGAAATTTCTTTCTCCTGGGAAACTGGGACTGGAAGAGTCGGAGATGATGGAGACAGAGATTTCTAGGGAAATGTGGAAGAAAGGTCCAGAAGAGAGCCCATAGATCAGTGGTGGGCTGCATAACTAGGGATGTGGTGGGGGAAGGGTCCTACTATGGGGCAATATCCTCTTAGATACTTGTAATAATTGACATTGTTCTAGAAGTGAGGTACATGGGGAATCCCAATGAAGTAGTGGAAGAAAGCACCTGGAGGGGAGATCCTAGAATGCATACCTTGGAAGCTTTAATTGCATGAAGAATGCAGAGGAAAGAGAGAGATCAGATAAGTAAGGGAGTCATGAATCAGAGAAAGAAAGTGTATAGTAAACAGAAAGAGAAGATAGATAGTAAGGAGAGTGAAAGTAATCCTTTTTGGAAAGTGGCACAAGATAGGAAATTGAAAAACTAAGATACAATGCTAGCTGAAAAGGAGATCAGGAAAGGGAAAAATCCAATGAGAAGAAGTAATCAAGGGTGAGGAAAAGAGAGCCAGTGGGGACCAGGGTCACTTTTAAAAAAACATTAAAGTAGAAGATGGCAGAGTAGGTCAGAAAATTCTAAGCTCTCAAGATTTTCCTTCGGGAAAGAGTTAAAATAGCACCTTAGGGCAAACAAAGGGTGGGTGGAGATAAATAAGAACAGGGGCATCACCAGGGTCTTCTAGGGACAATTGGAGAAGATCTGAAGAAAAATCACAGGAAGAGTAAACACCTTCAGGCTAGGTTCCATTTTAACAGCAAACTCAAGTCTCTTAAACAAGTGGCAAACCCTGGGATTAGTTGGTTAGAGAGACTGCCTTGGCTCTAGTCACAGGAACTTTTATCCCCAGATAATGAGGGGAGTTGGGCATTTGAGCCTGGGAAGACTGAGGGAACTTCTGCTGACCAGGAACACCAGACCCAACTGTGCTGCTGAGTGTGGTGGGGGTAAGAAAGAGCCAGAAAACCACCAGTGAGTGGAGAAGCAGTGGAGCAGAAAAATCACTGGATGTGGGCTCTTACAGGAGGTTGGAAGATTGGCTTTGGTTTCAGGCTAGAGGGAAGAACTGAAGATCTGGGCCGAGAGACACCATGACCCAGGGCTAGAGGTGACTACAAATAATTAAGCGTTACCACAAAAAAAATTGCACAGGCAAAGGGGAAAGAATCCAACCATAGAAAACTATTATGGGAATAAAGAAAACCAGGGTTCATCTTCAGAGGAGGAAATTGAAGTAAAGAAACCCCCAAAGAGTAACATCAAATGGTCACCTGCCCAAAAAGAATCCATAGATCTTTTAAAAAGACTTTAAAAATCAAATGGCAGAGATGGAGGAAAAATTTAAAAAGAAAATAAGAATAATCCAAGAAAAACAAGAAGGGTATCAAAGGAAAGTCAACCAATTAGAAAAGGAGATTCAGAAGTATGGGTAAAACGGAAGCCAGATGATGTTCCAAAGGCTGCAGAGATTATAGCACATGGGAGGGATAACACTGTTACTATTGTTTATTCTGGAGAAGATGATTACAAAATTGTACCCTTAAATCATTTATTCTACTATGAGTGAGGCTACAATTGTCTGGTTATTGTCTCTTTGCTTCTTCTTGGCTTTTTGTCTGTTCACCTTGTTTGCTAGATCTGTTTCCACAGGCTTAATACGTTCCACCTGTAGATGCCTGATAGCTTAAGCTGGATGTCAGCCCCTGTCTGCAACTGTGATGTGTCACCCTTGGACCTGGCATCAAGCATATTAAGAACTGACCTTTCAAATGGGACCCCTTGGGACAGGGACAGCTCTACATCCAATTTCAGCAGCAAGTAGCCATGGAAGAAGAGACCTTTGTCCCTTTCCCCAAGATTTTGGGGCCCCATTTGTTCGGGGTGGGGGGAATGATGGGGAGCTTGTGCTCAAGCCCCACCCTAAAACACTGTTTTCTGTGTTTATTGTGTGTTATCCTTGTTATATTGTGAAATTCTGTTGACAACAGTTATTTCTAATGTATTTTTAATGAGTAAGGAACACGAAAGATCTTGTGGCCGAATGTAAGGGTTATGGGATTTAAAGATCTTCCATGCCCCATTGAACTTGATGACATAGCAGGAAGGGGTGGGGTAAGAGGAAATGGAAGCCAAGCTAGAGTTCCTGTGGTGACTGGCAGTGGTGGCGGCAGTAGTAGCGGTAGTGGCTGAGGTGGAGATGGAGGTGGAGGTGCGAACCCCTCTTTGAGCCTGCCAGAATTTCTGCTAAGGACTCCTTTGGAGGACTGCCAGGGGCCAGAGTTGCTAGGAGAACACTTCCTGGACACTGAGTAGTTGCTGTGAGTGGGAGAGGAGGACCTTTGCCTGAGGTAGCCTGTTCTGTTTTAAAAGCTTGAGAATGTGGGTGCTTTCTACTTTATCTACCTGTGCCAATTTCATAACTACTCTGATGGCTTTGACTTTCTGGTTTTGGGACTCAGTCATTTGCTATTTTAATAAATGTTCTAGCTTTATCCCCCATATAGAGAGCCTGGTATATATTGTGCTTAATAACCACATCAGCATATTTATAATTGCTGTAGGCATTGTGAATATTGCATTTCTGATTCTCTCTCTCTGTCATCCACCAACTTCTCTATGGCAACTACAGTCAGGGAGGGAGGGAGAGAGGGAGAAAAAGAGAAGAAGCTCCCTCTCTCCTATATACTATGCTTTGAATCTTTCCCTGAATGCTTGTCTTCCCAGGGTCCCCTGTGTGATTGCTTTCTGGTCTATATGCTTGACCCCCTTCAACCTGGCTACCTGGGAAGCCAGTGTTTCTGCTTGTTTCTCCTTCTTATCTGCCTTGTGCACCAAGTCCCCAGTTACTGTTGCCATGGCTTTCCATATGTCTCATTCTAACAGCAGCTCCTCCATTATTCTCAGCCTTTCCCTTTCCAGATCAAGGCACCTAGTGGTGGATTTCCTCAATGCTGTGAGAAAGGGCCATCGCACATAAGGCACTACCCTCTTCCCTTCTTTACCCAGCCTTAGGGATCAAAGTTCCCTGAGGAGTGTTTCTAGGTTTTTCAGCATTTTCAGGGTATCCCCATATTTACATGGAGGCTTACGTGTGTCTAGCACATAAGGCCCCATCACACTACATGGAGGTCATATGCCATCCAGGGATTACCCTCTGCCAAAGTCCAACTCCCTTGGCATTTCTTTGATATCCTGCTGACTAAACCAATTGTAGGGTCTAGAATTCCCCTGAAATGGGATATTCACAGTCCTCCCATCCCCTAACAGTGGAGCAAGTGTGATACCAAAGAAAGAGGCTGGAAGTACTATGCTGATTATATAAGTAATTTAATAATTATATGGGTTATTTACAAAAGGAGCAGTGTGGGGCAGTGGTTGGATGATTCAGTGGATCCCCTCTCCCGCAAAAAACAACATGATAATTATAGAAAGCAAAGTGAGAAGGAGCAGAACATTATTACATATGTCATTGCAGTTTTGCTAATGTTGTGGTTTACTGCTGAGTGCCAGGCTTGATTCCCAGAAACTGGGGCACTAAGGACAATGCTGTTGAATACATGTCCATACACACAGTTTTGGATACTGCCCACTTTGTCCTTATTTTGACTTTCGCCAATAGGGACCCTACAATCCCCATACACACCAAAATACTTTTAGCAGCACTTTTTGTGGTAACAAAAAATTGGAAACAAAGTAGATTCATATTAATTGGTGAATAGTTAAAGTGTGGAACATGAATGTAACTGCAAATTACTGTGCTATAAGAAGTAATGAATGTGATGGACACGGAAACAGAGGGCTTCATTGATCTGATAAAAATGAAATAAGTGCAGCCAACAGAACAATCTACGCAATGACTTTATTGCTTAGTTGTCTCCAAGTCATCATAGCGCCATGGACTTGTTCGTGAGGGGTTCTGGGCAAGAATACGGGAATAGTTTCCCATTTCTTCTCCAGTGGGTCCCTATTTTATAGATAAGGAACCTAGGAAATAGCAGTTAGGGGACTTGCCAGGGTCACCTAGAGGGTAAATTTCTGAGTCTAGATTTGAGCTCAGCTCTTCCTGACTTCAGGCCTGGTGCTTTATTCACAGTACCACCTAGCTGCCCCACACCATGACTACCACAAGGCAAATGGAAAGAACAACCACAAAATAATCAAGGGTGAATGCTGCAAAGTGTTAAAGTATAAGTATGGTGAAAGAAGAAGACACTTCCACCCACTCCTTTTCACAGGAGGAAAATCCATGGGTATGGCCTCTTGCCAGTAATTCCAGACAACGTATTTTATTGAGATTTTTTTTTTATTTTCCCCTTTTCTGCTTTCATCTTTTTCTTTAAAAAACATCCATTCTTATTTGGAATTGCTCTCTAGGAGGAGCAGGGAGATGAGTACTTAAGGAAATTTTTGTCATTAAAAAAGATAATGAAGTCTGGAACTTAAATGTCAACAAATTTAGTGCAAAAATTGAGAAAAGGAAAGAGATTGAGAAGGTGGAAAGAACAGAGAAAGGAAGAAAAGACAGAAAGAAGCAAGTAAGGAAGGAAAGAAATGAAAGAAGAAAAAATAAAGTAAGAAGGAAGGGAGAGAAGAAAGGAAGGAAGGAATGAAAGAACAGAGAGAAAGGTGGGAGGGAGGGAAAGAAAAAGGGAGAGACAGAGAGAGAGATAGAGAGAGAGAGAGAGACAGAGAGAGAGACACAGAGAGAGACACAGAGAGAGAGACAGAGAGATCATCTATAAATGGAAAAGGGACAGAAAAAAAATTAATTTCATCACAACTTCAAGAATTAGCAGAAGCAAAGGTCAATGAATTGAAAGACCATAAACCAAAACTCCATGAAGCATATAAAAGTGAATGAGTACCTTTTTGTTGGATGGAGTTGCAGTATGGATCCAAAGCTGGGGAGAGTGGTAGGGAATACAGAGTGGAAATTGTAATGCACCTCAAACAACTTCCTGTGGAAATAGTTAAGGAATTCTTATTTCTAAAATTTCTAAGTTTTTGGTGTAAGAGGGAAGTCTGTGGGAGAAATGAAAAGGTGGCAGAGAGGAAGGCTTTGAAGCCTCATCAAGGCATATGTTGGAGTCAGCTCTTACCAGCTTGTGAGAGCTAATTGTTAAATTTTCAATATGAAAATTGTAGAGATATGAGCAGCTAGTTCATTACCACATACTCAAAGAAGAAATTTACACTTTAGTAAACTGACAAACTTTACAAATCAGGGCTTAATTATTTTGTTTATTGTCTAGACTTAAAGTGATGGAGAGAGTGCTAATGCAAATTACATTTTAAAATGTGTTGTGTACATATATACATGTGTGCACTTGTGTCCTGGAAAGCTGATTGTTAAACATTTGCCAGAATATCCCTAAGGGTCCCATTGTAGGGCCATCATATGTAGGTCATTGTAGGTCTCGTTGCTGAAAAATGTACAACGAAGATCCCTTAAATGAAGAAAGATGAATGAATCTTTGATCAGAGATTGAAAACTCATGACAGGTTGAGTCTGGGATGAGGGGAGTCTGCACATTGTCAAGTCTTTGCTCTGAGAGAGTACGGTGCCTCCAAGAGCAGTATTCTATCTCAGGAAGAAAATCTGTAAGTTCCTGGAGGAAGGTGGAACCCAGAATGGTCATGGGAGAGGGGACATTGAGTCAGGGATGAAACAAAACTGCATTTAGAAGGGGAAATGACCAAGATATGGACAAAGGGAAAGCTTAGGCCACGTGACAAAGACATGGAAATTTTGCCCACACAACATTGCTTTTGTCCAAAATTGCTTCTCTCTTAAATGACTGTTTCTAAGAGTAAAGCAAAGGACAAAAAGGAAGGCTGGAGCAAAGTAGATAAAAACATGGAAAATTTGGTTATAGGACTGACAACAACAGCCTCAGACACTTGACAGTTTTAAGCAGATGAGGGACTTAAAAAGAATGAATAAAGTTATAGCCCCCAAATCAGTAAATTCAAACTAGATTGAAAGGGAAGGTGAATAAGGGAAAGAAGAAAGAAAAGAAATACTTCTAATAAAAAAGTACAGTAAAAGAAAACTGATAAAAACAAGCAGATGAAAAGGGAGGAATTTTTTTTTTAACTAAACACTTAACTGAGGAGCAAAAGAGAACAAAAGAGGGGAACAAATATATAACTAAATAAAAAGAAGAAATAAATTATTAATGTTAGTCACTCAAGAAACATTTATTAATTGACTACAATGCGCTAAGTACTATGCTAAGCCCTGGGCATATAAATACAAAAAAGAAAGACAGTTACTACTCTCAAGGACTGGTGGTGCAGTGGATAGAGTGCCAGATCTGAAATTAGGAAGTCTCATCTTCTTGAGTTCAAATCCAGCCTTAGACACTTGCTGGCTGTGTGATCCATGGCAAGTCATCTAATACTGTTTGCCTCTGCTTCCTCATCTGTAAAATGAGTTGGAGCAGGAAATGGCAAACCACTCCAGTGTCTCTGCCAAGAAAAACCCAAATGGGGTCACAAAGTTAGAAATGACTGAATAAAAACTATGTGTGTAAATAGATATAGATATAGACATAGACATGGACATAGACATAGGCACAGACATAGATATAGATATAGATACTGAAATGACTGTACCACAACAACTCTCAAGGAGCTTACAGTGTAATGGGGGAAGATGACCCGCAAAGGGGGGTTTGAGGAGAAGCTCATCTATCCACTTTCTAATCAGAAAAGAAGAGGATACTGATGAGTTCTGAGTTCCAAACCTGATTCAATCTTGCAGGATAATAATAATAGCTCTAAATAACATTTATATAGCACCTACTATTCATTAGGATCTGGGCTAAAAGCTTTACACTTATTATTTCATTTGATACTCACAGCAACCTTGGGAGTTAGGTGGTATTATTATCCCTACTTTTACAGATGAGGAAACTGAGGCAAACAGAGACTTGTCCAAGGACACACAGTTAGTAAATAAATTTTAAATTGGATCTTCCCGACTCCAGACTGTGAGTACGTATTAAAACTTTTGTTTCCACATAAATTATGTAGTATACTACTTATGAAGTCTAGGGATCCATACATACCAGAAAGTTTTTTTACTTGCAGCAAGTGCAGGAAAATAAATTGATTGTAGAAGAAAGCAGTGAGGGATGTTAATTAAACACTTTCACTCATCAGATTAATCAGTATACCTGAGAGAATTTCTCTGCTTATGGCTATCAAGGAAGAGACATTTAAACAGGAACGTTTTCAACATAGATTAGTACTAGATTATCTTCTAGCAGAAGAGGAAAATTGAGAGATATAGCAAAGAAATTTGTTTCCATAAGTTCAGAATAACACTCAGCAGAATGGGAGACATAATGAATGGGTTATGTCTCTTAGAGAAGATAATGGGCAAAGCAAGAATCCAACTGGTTTTATCTTGTTTTTAGGCTAGAAGTCAGCTAAGAGTAAAAGTTGTCTTGCTTGGAAATCTCATGCATAATAAACTTATGAATATTAACTTCTCTGCCTCTGGGAGGAGTAAAGATTCATTTTAATGGTTATACAATGCATGTAGTGGGAGGGAAAACATAGGAAGTGGAACTGTGTAGTAAACTTACTGGAAAGTTTTATACCCTGTATTGCCCAGGCAATGGGAGACAGGGGAAGGACTTTGAGGTAGGGTATAGGTTTTAAGGCTTACTTTTGTTTCTGCAGGGTCTATTTTATGAGATACTTGTCACTGTAGGAATGAACTTCTTTTATCGTCACCCCTCTGGAGCCTAAATGAGTCATTTCTCACAAGGCCCAGAAATGACAAGATTCCTAAGGATTAAGTACTTGTAATTCAGGTACAATATAAGAATTATGGAAAGAGTATACAAACAGTAGTTGGGAAGAGGGGACAAGAGGGAGTGTTAGTAGTCTCTAAGAATACATTTGCATGAAGTCCTTTAAAAAGAATTGCTCAAAGGTATGAAATGCTGACTCTTTCTCCTTTGAGTATGTGGTAATGAGCTAGCTGCTTATATCTCTACAATTCCATAGAACTTTATTGAACTGGAAAGTTCAGCCAGGGTTAGAAACTTTATGCCTATGTTTTATGAGATTTAAATGATCAAATATTTCAAGAGCCTCCAATCTAACCAACATAGAGACCAGAGTCTCACAAGTCAAGCCATTTGAACCAGGAGATGCAAATAGGGAACAGAGTATCTTTCCATAGTTTGCCTATTTTCCCTCAGACTAATTTGTATTCAGGAAGGCTAGCATTTAGTCACAATTTACAATGTGGAGAAGAAAGAAAATAATAAAATATGGAAATGAAACTTTAATTGCTTAATTACAGCTTATTCAGCATCAGTTTCTTCATGGTGACCCCTGTCATAGGAGATATGGAAGAAAAGGTGCTTAGGTGTCATAGTGGAAAGCATACTGGACTTTTAGTTAGAATGTCCCAAGTTCAAATCCATTTTTCCATCTCTCATTAGCTAATGTGACCTTACCTCCCTTAGCCCCAGTCCTCCCATCTAGAGAATGCTAACAGCATGTATTTCATAAGATTATGTGAAGATCAAATTAGATAAAATATGTAAGGTGCTTTACAAACTGTAAAATGCTACATGGATGTTAGATAATATCACTAGCCACAGCAATGAGGAAAGATAGAGGAGCAAGGAAGAAGAAATTATCTGTAGAGAGGTCACATAAAGCTGAGTGCCTGGCTCACAGTGGGAATTTAGCAAGCACTTGAAGGTCATTGAGGGAGTATCATTTGACCTACTCCTTGAATAGCTGGTGGAATTTTGACAGACAAAAAATGAAGCATCTAATCAATGCTGGTAGAACTGTGTGAGCAAAGACTCCTAGAAAGGACATCAAAGGATGCATTTATGGATCTGGGAGGAGCTCTGTTTGGTTCTAGTTCATGGGTGGGGAGAATGGTTATGTGGAGGAGCAGTAGAAGAAAAGAGCAGGAAAACAAAGTGGAAACCAGGATATGGAGAATCTTGAACATCCGATTCTAGGGTTCACATATCAATCTCTAGATAGTTAAGAGTCAGAGAAAACTTTTGACCCAAGTAGTGCCATAAAGGCTGTGAATGAGGAAGATGAGTTGAGAAACATGGTTGTGTTGTTGTTTTGGTGTTGTTATTCATCTTTCATTCTGGAAGAGGACCAATGACATCAGGAGGGGAATGTCTTGACTTGTAAGTGAATTGGATTTGAGTGAGGCAGAACTGCACAAAGGCAATAGCCTCACTCTCCTCCAGAGTCATCAAAATCCAATGGTAAGACATAAGTCAGGATTGCTGGTGATGGAAGGAAGGGAGAGTAGAGAGAAGGGAACCAACTGCAGAGGTATTTGTGATGCTAAAGATAAGAGAAATGTGAACTAGGATTATAGCAGTGGGAATGGAGAGGAGAGAGCAGGGAACTTGGAGAACAGCGTCCTTATGTTCTCTCTCTTTGACTTCCTTCTTATCCTTCTTTCTCTCCTTTCTCAGTGCCAACAGCCTAGTTCAGGTCTTTATCAACACCCTTTTAGGATGTGGTAATAGCTTACTAATTAGTCTCCCTGTTTCCAGTCTCTTTCCCTCTCCAATACTCTTTTAATTTATTTGCCAAGAATACATTTCTAAGATCTATTCTGGTCTAACCTGATCATGTCACACCTCTCAAACCTTTAGTGGCTCCCTGTTTCCATTTGCATGTGTTTGTACTTATGTGTATGATTACCATTTCTTAGCTTCAAAACTCTTGGTGGCTCCCTAATATCAGCAGAATACAATATCAAGTCCTTAGCTTAATATGTAAGAGATGCAACAACTTCTTTTGGGGGACTAACTTCAAATTGCTCCCTTTCACAGATTCTGTGGACCAGATGCTCAACTTCTAGTTGATTTCTGAGTCTAACAACCTATCTCTTGATTTCCACACTCCCTCCTGCATCCCTGGAATGAACTTCATCTTAATTTCTACCTCTCAGATTCCCAATTTACTTTAGAAATCATCTAAGGCACCACTTCTTTAAATCCTTCCCTGTCCCTACCCCCAAGCTGTTAATGCTATGACTAGTCTAAGAATTCCTTCAACACTTTGCTACTGAACTTGAATTACATAAAGCATAAAGCCCAGTTGAAAGGAATATTCTCAAGGCTGCTGACTGTGGTTTTCTCTTGGTCAGTGTCATGTAAAAATATGATAACCTTCCATAATTCTTAGTTTATCTCTCCCTCTGGCATCTACCCCAGCTGCTCACCAGCCATGACTCCAGATATCTTACTGCTCTGTGGCCCAAAGTCAAAACCATCTTTTCCTTTTCTGAGAAAGCTAACAAGAGGGGCGGCCAGGTAGCATAGTGAGTAAGAGCACTGGCCCCAGTGTTGGGATGACCTGGGCATCAAATCTGGGCTCAGATACTCAGCACCACACCCAGAAATAACTGGCCATGTAACCTTGAGCAAGTTACTTAACCCCGATTGCTTATAAAAAAAAAAGAAAAGAAAAAGCTAACAACTTTACACTTTATCTTTAGCTCAAAAGACTGTTTCCATGTTACAGGAAAAAAAATATTCAAACTTCTAATACCACTGAAAGTCAGTGATTTTCTCCTTTATTATATAGAGAAGTAGCATGAAATGAATGAAAGTAGTAGACCTGTGGCTTAAATATTCTCTTATTATTATACAGATATCTTTCTCTTATTGATTTTGCTTTTCCATATACCTGTAGTTTCATAAAGATCTTATTATTTAATTCTAAATATTGTGTTTTGGAAATATACCTTATATAATTTACCTCTTTAAATTGATATTAGACTTTTTTATTGTCTAGTATAACAAAAAAGTTCCTAGTTTAAAAAAATTATTTATTTTTAGTTTTCAACATTTATTTCCACAAGATTTGATTGACAAAATTTCTCCCTGTCTCTCCCCTACCTGCCACTCCAAGATAGTAAGCCTACTGAATACCTCTTCCCCCAGTCTGTTCTGTCTTACATCCTTCCCCTTCCAACTCTAACTTTCTGGGAGGGGAAGATAGATTTCTTTATTTTTCAATGTACTTTTTAAAAATTTAGTTATTTGTTTTCAGTTACAAAATTTCTCCCCATATCTCCTCTACCTTCCACCCCAAGATAGCAAGCCTATCTTGAATACCCCTTCCCCCAATCTGTTCTCTCTTATATCCTCCCCCATACTCCATAACTTTCTAGTATGGCAAGATGGATTTCTATACCCTAGAGCCTGTATACCATTTCCCAGTTGCATTCAAAAAAGCTTTTTTAAATATTTGTTTTTAAAACTTTGATTTCCAGATTCTTTCCCTTCTTCCCTCCTCACCCACCACCACTGGAAAGACAAGTCATTCAATATATTTATACATGTGTAGTTACACAAAACATTTCCATAGTAGTTATATTGTGACAGACTAACTCTATTTCCCTACATCCTCTCCTGCCCCCCACTTATTCTATTTTCTATTTAGAAACTGTCCATTTTCAGAAATGTTTGCTTATAAATACCTTCTCTCCCAATCTGCCCTCCCTTCTATCATTCCCCCCCCCCCTTATCCCCTTCCCCTCTACTTTCCTGTAGGGTTAGATACCCAATTGAGTGTGTATGTTATTCCCTCTTTAAGTCAAATTCAATGTGAGTAAGGTTGACCCTTTCCCTTTCTCCTTCCTGCACTTCCCCTCCACTGTAACAGTTTTCTCTTGCTTCTTTTGTATCAGTTAATTTACCCTATTCTATCTCTCTCTTTCTCCTCCCAATATATTCCTCTCTCACCTCTTAATATTAGTTTTTAGATATCATCCTTTCCTATTCGACTGATCTTGTGCCCTCTGTCTATGTATATATGTACACACATATACACACACTCATATTTATGCACACATACACCTTCCTATACATACATACATACACACACACACACACACACACACACACATATATATATATATATATTCCCTTCAACTCTCCTCATAGTGAAAAATTTTTCATGAGTTACAATGATCATTTTTCCATGTAGGAATGTTAATAGTTCAACTTTGATAAGTTCCTGATGATTTCTTTTTCCTGTTTCCCTTCTCATGCTTCTCTTGCTTTCTGTATTTGAAAGTCAAATTTCCTGTTCCACTCTCTTTTTTCATCAAGAATGCTTGAAAGTCCCTCATTTTATTTGAATATCCATATTTTCCCCTGAAACATGATACTCAGTTTTGCTGGGTAGGTGATTCTTGGTTTTAATCCTAGTTCCTTTGACCTCTGGAACATCATATTCCAAGCCCTTTTATCCCTTAATGTAGAAGCTGCTAGGTCTTGTGTTATCCTGATTGTGCTTCCAAAATGCTCAAATTGTTTCTTCCTGACTGCTTGAAATATTTTCTCATTGACCTGGAATTCTGAAACTTGGTTATGGTATTCCTAGGAATTTTCTTTTTGGCATCTTTTCAAGATGCAATCAGTGAATTCTTTTCATTTCTATTTTGTCCTCTGGTTCTACAATATCAGGGCAATTTTCCTTGAGAATTTCTTGAAGGATGATGTCTAGGTTCTTTTTGTATCATGGCTTTCAGGTAGTCTAATAATTTTAAAATTATCTCTCCTGGATCTATTTTGCAGATCCAGGGTTTTTTCAGTAAGATATTTCACATTGCCTTCTATTCTTTCTTTTCTTTGGGTCTGTTTTATATTATCTTGATTTCTCATAAAGTCATTAGCTTTCATTTGCTCCAACCTAATTTTGAAGGAATTATTTTCTTCAGTGAGTTTTTGAAATTCCTTTTCCATCTGGTCAATTTGACTTTTTAAGGTATTTTTCTCCTCATTGGATATTTGGGTCTCTTTTGTCATTTTTAGTTAGTCTATTTTTTAAGTATTTATTTTCTTCAGTATTTTTGGGTCTCCTTTAGCAGGCTGTTGACTTGCTTTTCGTGATTTTCTTGCACCATTCTCATTTCTCCTCCCAATTTTTTCTTCCACTTCTCTTATTTGATTTTCAAAATCCTTCTTGAGTTCCTCCATGGCCTGCAACCAATTTATTTTTTCTTGGAAGCTTTTGAAGCAGGAGTTTTGACTTTGTTGTCTTCTTCTGGTTCCATGTTTTGATCCTCTTTGTCCCCCCAAAAAGAGTCTATGGTCTTATTTTTCTTGCTCTGTTTTCTCATCTTGCCAGCCAATTACTTGACTTTTGAGTTCTTTGCCACAGTAGAACTCTGCTTAAAGATTGGAGAGAGCTGTGTCCCAAATTTCCAGGATTTTCACAGCTGTTGTCAGAGCTATGAGGAAGGTGCCCTCTCTACAACCACCACAAGCTCTGGCATGCTAGCATTCCTCACTCCAGTACCACCACCAAAGACTTTGACCCAGATTCAAGCAGGTCAAAGCAAGAGCAATTACCCCCTCAATGGTCACTTGGTCTCCTTACAATCTGCAGGTGAGGAGCTCCAGAGGCAGCCGCACAGCAGCAGCTGCAGCCAACATGCTACCACTACCTCTGCCGCCCCATGGGCAGGGGCTGGACCACACTTTTCTCTCACTCAGTCACATCAGAGTTCCCTATTGACCTTTTAATTTATCTTTGGAGATTATGGGTTGTGAAGTCTGAAAATCACCACATCTGCTCGTCATTCACTCTCTTGATGTCTTCTCTGGTCAGTCTGGGTCACGGGTCTCAGCTGGTGTGGCTCACACGGGACCATGCTCAGCTCCCAGCCCTGTACCATAGACACTTCCTTTTGGGCTGCCAGGCTGCCATCAGGGCGAGATTTTTTTCCTCTCTTTCCCTTTGTGGGTTCTGTAGCTCTAAAATTTGTTTAAAAGTAACATATTGGTTAGGTTTCATCCTTGGTGTGTTCTATATTTTTTTCTTTTACAGGAGAATTCAGACCATTTACATTTATTATAATGGGCAATATATTTATCTTTTAGTATTTTCTTCTTATTATTAATATTACCCAGGTGGAGTGAACTCTAATTTAGCATTCTATATCTCAAAGTGACTCATTTCTACTGCTGAGAGGAAAGAAAGAGTGATTTACTATTGCCTTGCAACCTGTCAGACAAGGAAAGACTCTGGTGTATAAACACAGCAACATATGTCACTATCATTGATGAGAAGGAAAGGGAAGGACCTATCCCACCACACTTGCAAGGGGATGGAGACATCAAGTGAATTCTTCAGGCTGGGGCAAAGTCCAAGGTATGGTTCTGCTTAGAAGGTAATAATTTCTCTTCATTGTAGTTCTTCACATTGAGACTGAATGAATTAACACCTGTTAGGAATGTGGAAGCTAGTATTATTTTTCAAGTAAGAGCTAACCTAGAAGTCACTAAAATGCATTTAAATTGTGAAAGGCTATGATTACATGCAATTCTTTGATTTACTCTTTTTAGGTACTATATTATTATTAATAGTTTAGATAAGATGATTATATCTGTCATTTACACAGAAATTTAAGCTTTTCAAGGAACTTTACATTCACTGTCTTGTTTAAGCCTCACAACAACCCTGATTGATAGATAATACAGTTATTATTGGACCCATTTTATAGATTTGGAAATAGTCCAGAGATTTTAAGTGGCTGACCCATGGTCACGCAGTGGACAAATATGGGAGGAGGCAGAATTTAAAATCAATTCCTCCTAACTTCAGTTACAAATACCAAAAACTGAACACTTGAAAATGGGTTCAACAGGGAGATTCACCTTTCATCCTAGCTACCTAGTCTAAGCTACTAGGCAGAAGTGGTCAGGAATCAGCTTGTAAAAACTTTGGAGAGAAAATTCTTACTCTTTTTATGTGAGCATTTCTACCTCAGAAATCTACAAATGCACATATTAGGGAAGGATTTTTGTTTTGTTTTGTTGATTGTCTAGACAAGAAAGTGATGAAGAAAATATGCATAAGACAGATTCAATTTCCAAGGAGGTGATGAGCATCTCCCACCACCCACCCCCAGATCTACTTCTTGAAAATTTCTTAGAATGTTGGGCTTGGAGTTAATCTCCCAGGTACATTTGGAGTCAATAGAAATGAGCTCAAATTTCATCTCGACTCTAGCTATATGACCAGAGACCAGTGATTCTTTTTTTTACCTCTTTAAGACTCAATGTCTTCATATATAAAATGGAGATAATCATATCCCCTCTCTTACAGAGTTGGTGTAAGCCTCAAATGAGAAAATGTTTGCGAAGCTCTTTCCAAACCTTCAGCAATTATTATCATTATCTCCTCAGGGTTTTTTTCAATGGCATTCAAATAAAAGTGATATTGCACCTATGATCCTGCTACTCTCTTGTCTTGAATATTCTATGAAGAGTTGCAAATGTGAATTAAATGACTGCTACTGTAATTGAGTAAAAATGTGGTGATATCAGCTCATGGTCTGGAGGCTCATTACAAACCTCTTTAAGATGGATCCAATAGGAGAAAGTTTGATGTAGATGACATGGACTGCATCTTCTCCCCTCCCCCATTTTGTATTCTTCCACTCAATTTTTATATTTTATAAGGTTTTTCATTTAATATACTCTGGTGATTATGAGTATTTTGAATGGTGATATATATATTTTTTAAAAATGGTCCCTAGGGGTAGCTAGGTGGTACAGTGAATAGAGCTCTGGTCCTGGAGTTAGGAGGACCTGAGTTCAAATCCAGCCTCAGACACCTAACCCTTACTAGCGGTGTGACCTTGGGCAAGTCACTTAACCCCAATTGTCCTGCCTTCCCTCCTCCAAAAGGTAAAAAAAAATATATAGTTCCTAAATTATTATAAGTTGATTTAAAATGAAAGTTGGCAGATCAACCACTTTCCTCAAATAATTTTAACCATCCAACTTCACCACCAAAAGTATTATGCACCAGATGTAGAGCACTTACAGATACATCCACAGAAGTCAGAATCCTTGAGAAAGTAAAGCTTCTACAAATTAGTACTGAAGGGATGTCTTAATTCGAGTTCTCCATGAGGACTTTTTACCTACCAGGCTCCAGGCATCAGTAGCAGGAGAGCAATCAAACTCAAACCTAATACTTGGGAAGCCTTAAATCCCATGATGGACACAGAGAGGATAAAGAAGGAATAAATTAATGTATAGCCCTCAAGTTTGAAAATAAATTTAAAATACTGTAAGGGAAGTAAGGGAGAAGAAAGAAAAACTTCTTGTAAAAAAAGATGCAGAAAATTAAAATGAGTAACAACTAGCAGATGACTGAGAGAAAGGAAAGAAAGATTTCATATTACTGAATTAGCTACAGGATAAAGAGGACAAGAAAGTCTGAAAATATAACTAAATTAAGGGAAAAACAATTAATGATTTAATTACAATTCAAAAACTAGGGAAAGGACACGAAAATGCAATGGGGAAGGGAAAATAAACCAATGAAAATAAATAAGCATCAGAATAATTTAAGGGAAATTAATCTCAGGAATGAAATACTAAATAAAGAAAAGATGTCTTGGCTTTCAGCTGTCCTCCCAAGCTCAGTGCCAGGTTATACTGCTTAAGTCTCATCCCTGAAACAAGATGGTGAAGGTCGGAATCAACGGGTCTGGCCATATTGGGCACCTGGTGACCAGGGCTGCATTCACCTTAGGTGGAGTAAACATTATGGCCATCAATGACCCCTTCATTGACCTCAACTACATGGTTTATATGTTTCAGTATGATTCCACTCACGGCAAATTCAAGGGCATTGTCAAGGCTGAGGATGGGAAGCTGGTGATCAATGCAAAAACCATTACCATCTTCCAGGAACAGGATCCCACCAATATTAAATGGGGAGATGCTGGAGCCGAGTATGTTGTAGAGTCCACTGGAGTCTTTACCACCATGGAAAAGGCTGGGGCTAACTTAAAGTATAGAGCCAAGAGGCTCATCATCTCTGCCCCTTCTGCTGATGCCCCAGTGTTCGCGATGGGAGTGAACCGTGAGAAATATGATAATTCCCTTAAGATTGTCAGTAATGCTTCCTGCACTACCAACTGCTTGGCCCCCTTGGCCAAGGTCATTCATGACAATTTTGGTATTATGGAAGGACTCATGACTACAATCCATGCCATTACTGCTACCCAGAAGACAGTATATGGCCCCTCTGGTAAGCTGTGCCGTGATGGGCATGGTGCTACCCAAAACATCATCCCTGCTTCCACTGGTGCTGTTAAGGCTGTAGGCAAGGTCATACCTCAGCTGAATGGGAAGCTCACAGGCATGGCCTTCTGTGTTCCTACTCCCAATGTATCTGTTGTGGATCTGACCTGCCGCCTGGAGAAACCTGCCAAATATGATGATATCAAGAAAGTGGTGAAGCAAGCATCAGAGGGACCCTTGAAGGGCATCTTGGGCTACACAGAGGACCAGGTCATATCCTGTGACTTTAACAGCAACACTCACTCTTCTACCATTGATGCCGGCGCTGGTATTGCCCTCCATGACCATTCTGTCAAGCTCATTTCCTGGTGTGACAATGAGTATGGTTATAGCAACTGTGTAGTAGACCTCATGGTCTGCATGGCCTCCAAGGGGTAAAGTGGGAAGCCGTGGATCTTCATCCCAGCCCAAAAGAGGAGATCCAGCACTGGGGAGCCCACATTCCTAACCTGTGTTCCTATACTAGGGATGCCATGTCCCATTCACATCCTTGTTCCAAAGCACCCCTGTAGTAGGGGGAAGAAGCCTAGAGTCCTGGATTGTGTACCATCAATAAAGTCACCATATTCAGTGCAAAAAAGATGTCTTTTCAAAATAAATACTAAAGGAACAAACTGAAAGTCAATATTTGAGACTTTAAATAATGATGTAAGAAACATTAACACAAAATGAGAGAGAATTGCACAATGGATAAGAAAAAAGACCCCCAAATCAATTGTTTACAAGAAACTATCTGAAAAAATTGAAGATACACAAAAAGAAAAGGAGAAGCATATTTTTCATTAATGTATTCATTTCTTTATTTCCCTGAGGTTAAATCCCCTTTTTGTTGTAAATTGGAATTTTGCCCTTGGATGACTAGCTCTTATGCCTCCCCGCTTTATTTTACTATTATTTCTAATTTATATTAAGTGCATTTAAGTACATAAATATAAAGATTCTAAAACTCATTTCTCTTTTATATTAATCTAACTAAAATTATTATTTGATGGTTTCTATCTCAATAATAAGATATTACATATTTTCTTTTTAAAATGCAAAATTATGAAATCTTAGTCAAGGAACTAAAAAGCTTAGGGGCACAAGTAACTTTTAAATCAACTTTGCTGATAGAAGACAAAGAATTTGGTGGTGGTGATTATCTTCCTTCTCAAAGATACCCCAAATGATATCAATATGTTGGGGTCAATGTGTAGTGTGTCAAAGTATGGATGAATTTGAGTTCACAAGGGTCTACCACAGGTTAGGCAAATAGTCCACATGAGTTCAAATTCCACACTAACTGTATGACATAGACCAGTGACTTGTTACCTTTTTGAGACTCAATGTCCTTATTTATAAGATGGAGATAATCATCACATGGTTGGTATGAGCCTCAAATGAGAAAATATTTGCAAAGTTTTTTTCTAAACTTCAACAGTCATTATCATTATGTTGTCATATACCTTCTCAATGCCCGTGGCTGTGGCTGATCAGGCCAGTATGAGCTTGAAATTCTCCATCACAGATTGGGCACAAACAGTCTTAGTGAACATTTGGGATGGATTCTCTAACTTTGTGCATCTCATTTCTTTTGAGCTGTTTCAATTCAGCTTTGCTACTAGAGCACAGCACCCTCTCTGATGTGGGCATGCCATGCTGAGCAGTTCTGTGTCAGCATCTCCCATGTAACAAAATCAATTACAAAGTTCTTAAAGGAGGCCTTCAGTGTCCTTGTATCATATCTTCTGACCACCATGTGAGCACTTGCCCTGTGTTAGCTTTCCACAAAAACAGTCTTTTTGGCAAGTGTATGTTTGGCTTTCAAACAACTTAGCCAGCCCATAGGAGTCTGAATTCCTGGCAGTTTAGTTCAAGTAAGGACCTCAGAATCTGCCACCTTCTCCTGATCTTCAGAATCTTTCTAAGACAATTCAGATGGAAGCGATTGAGTTTCCTGGCCTGGCGCTGGTAGACTGCCCAGGTGTCACAGGCATATGACACTGAGGTCAGCATAACGGCTCTGCAGACGTTCAGTTTGGTAGTGAGTCCAATACCTATTCTCTCACACAGTTTCCTTTGGAACCTCCCAAACACTGAGCTACTTCTCTTAATGCTTGCATCAACCTCATCGTCTATATATATATATATGTATATATATCCTTGGAAAGTATACTACCAAGGCAAGTGAACTTACCCACAACATTGAAAATCTCTTCATTTGTTGTGACTTATAGTTCCATATATGGATAGTGTGAGGTTGGCAGGTGGAGAATCTCTGTTCTTCTGGTGTTAATTGTCCAGGGCTGGTACTCTACTCACTGCACCACTTAGCCGCCCTATTGAGGTCCTTTCTTGAACTCAACATCCCACCATTGAAATCCAACTCTCGGTTTAGAAAGTGAAAAGTTGATTAAGGGAATAGTGCTTAATATTATATTTATAATAAATCAGTTGGTTTTTAAGTAGGTTATTACTTCTACTAGTTGCCTGTCTCTTAGCATATACAGGGGGCAAATCCTAGCTCACACTCTTGATTCTGTGTTGCCTGGACATATCATGTCACCTCCCTAAACCTGTTTCTTTATCAGTAAAGAGAAGAAAAATGTAGCCTTTAAATTCACACCTCCCAAGGTTATTACCAAAAAAAGTATTTTGGAAAACAAGACACTAGATAAATGTGAATTATCATCTTTTCTCTACAAACTTATTGTGCACAGAGCTCAACCATGAGACAGTGGTAAGCTACATCTAAGGCTATGTCTTTTTTTTTTTTAAGCAATCGGGGTTAAGTAACTTGCTCAAGGTTACACGGCAAGTTATTTCTGGGTGTGGTGCTAAGTATTTGTGCCCAGATTTGATCCCCAGGTCATCCCACACTGGAGCCGATGCTCTTACTCGCTGAGCCACCTGGCTGCCCCTAAGCAATTGGGGTTAAGTAACTTGCTCAAGGTTACATGGCCAGGTATTTCTGGGTGGGTGCTAAGTGTCGGAGACTGGATTTGATCCCGGGTCTTCCCAACACTGGAGCCAGTGCTCTTACTCGATGTGCTACCTGGCCCCCCAAGGCTATGTCTTTATAGTAGAATTCACATGGTATAATAATTTGTCTCATTTATCATGAAAACTGAAAGAAAGGCATTTCTTTTGAGTATGAATTACTCATATTAGTGACTCATTAAACTGCAATTCACTTATAATTTTCAAACCTGAAGGTGACTTAACAGAAATGCCATGCATGACTTCGATTTTATAAACAATTGTTGATAACATCAATGTTCAGTATGGTGGGAAATGATGAAGATTAAGCATAATATCACTGTTTGAGGCTTTGTTATATCCTCCATGTTGTAAGTCATCGGAGATGCTCATCATACACAACTCACGTGTTTGTATACAAAGTAGACTTAGACACAAAGAGGAAAATATTGAAAGATGACCTCTCCCCATTTGCATCTTAACATAGGATGCTAATCCTTTCCAGGATCACCTCTCAAGAGGAAATAGAAATGCCAGAGGGAGAAAGTGTCTGTGATGCGCAGCTGCAGCTGAGCTGTTGGGAAGCACAGATGATATATTAATGAACAGAGGACTACACATTTTCTTGCCTGTGATAGAAACCTTATTGAAGATGGAGAAGAAAATTACTGCATCACTAAATATCAGAAGCAATAAGGTTCCATACTGATTTTACCTCCAAATTAATCCCAAATTAGCAGTATCAAAAGTATTCTAAATATTGTGGACTTCCTAAGTGATCTCCTTTCTGCTGACATGCGGAGTAGTGCGGAGAAATTCTTTATATATTTGGCAACTGGGGAATGCCTATTGGGCATTCTGGTAAATGGATTCATAGTTCTGGTGAATTTCATTGAATGGATTAAGAGCAAGAGACTATCAACAAGTGATGTCATCCTGGTCAGCTTAGCCATCTCCAGAATTGGACTGCTGTGTACATCAGTCTGGGATAGCTATTTAATGGTAACCTCTGTTGATGTGCCCACTCAAATAAGAATAACAGACATCCTCTCAGGAGTAACCCACAGTTCAAATGTTTGGTTTGCCACTATCCTCAGCATCTTCTACTTCCTGAAGATAGCCAACTTCTCTAACCCCTTCTTCCTCTGGATGAAATGGAGAATTAACAGGGTGGTCTCCATGCTTCTTATGGTGCCTATTATTACCTATTTATCCATAAGTTGTGCAGTGATGTGGAGAATGAATTATCACTATGGTAGCCTCTTTAGTAGAGGAAAGGAGAGAAATGTGTCCCAGGAGATCCAAATGAGTAAAAATATGCTCCTCATGATCCAGGTTTGCGGTGGCCTTGTGAATCTTATTCCTTTTACTCTGTCTACAATCTCTTTCTCCCTACTCATCCTCTCCCTGTGGAGACATACCCAACGGATGCAAGTCAATGCTACAGGTTCCAGAGACCCAAGCACAGAAAGCCATGTTCGAGCCATGAAAGCTGTGTCTTCCTTCCTCGTTCTCTGTTTATTGTACTTTATGGCCATCTCTGTTAATTTGTGGAGCATATCAGAGGAAAATAGCAAGTTCTTTTACATATTGAGCACACCAATCATGTTGCTATATCCCTTTGGTCACTCAGTGACCCTGATTCTGTGGAACAGCAAGCTGAGAAAGGCTGCCCTGAGGGTGTCAATGCTGATAAGGTGTGGCCAAAGAAGAAGTCATCTACAAGCTGTTTGGGTATCTCTAAGGATCATCTGGAATTTTCTAAAGGGAAAGAAGACAGCATAGAGTCCCAAAAGAACTTTACCAAGCTCTTTCATTTATAGTTGCAAGACCAGTGAACTCTAATTCAAAACATCTACTTGGACTCAGGAAGACTTTGGTGGAATCAATACCCAACTCTTGTCACTTACTGCCTGTGTGGCCACAGACAGTTCCCTTAAGCTCTGGGACCCTTAGAATCCTCATCTGAGGAATAGTCTCAATTATATGATGATGGTGATGGTGATGGTGGTGGTGTTGATAATGATGATGATGATGAATCCAGACTAAACCTCAGACATCAGTTCTACCTTTAAATTGAACTTGGGCCTGAGCTGCTGATGGGTGAAAGCACGAGCATCACAATGAGTTCCAATCAGGTCCAGCACATCCAGCCCAGCACAGTCATCATCATGACGTGTTTCTATATATTTGTTCCCCTCTCCCTCCCCCTTACCCTATCTCTACCTCCAGTTGGGCAAAAGAGGTCTCATCAACATTAGCATTCTAGCATTCCTGGCAAGGACATATCAAACAATAAACATCTGATGCCAGTCACCACCTCTGAACCTTCCTTGAGAAACTTACTTCCTTGATGGCATTCCCTATATGTACTCGCTCCCCTATGATAATGTAAGCTCCTTGGGGATAAGGAATCACTTGATTTTATGTTTATATATCTGAGCCTTCACAGAGTCTCTGACACATATTATTTTTTTTCCTTTTTAAATGAAATTTTATTTTATTTTAAGATCAAGACTGTCTCTCTTCCACCTCACCATATCCCTCTCAATTAAGAAAAGAAGAAAAACAAAATTCCTATAAGAAACATGTAAAATTAAGCAAAATAAATTCCTGCATTAGCCAGGTACCAAAAATATGTCTAATTCTTTATCCTGAACCCTTCTCCTCTTTATCAGATTGTGGGCAGCATATTCATTGAGTCCTCTAGAATTGTGATTGGTCATTGTGTTGCTCAGACTTTCTAAATCTTTTGAAGTTGTTTATCCTTATAGTATTGCTATCATTAAATAATGATCTTAAAAATGCTTTTGTGTTCTTTCTTTAATTTGTTCATGCATGAAAGACAACTGTGAAGTTGATGCTGCTCAAAATTTCTCCCTTCCCTGAAAAGAAGTTCATATTCCAGTGGCATCATACATAGTGAATGCCCAATCCCTCCTGTTCATCACAAGAGTTTGGGTTCTGGAACATGGCCCAGGATCTTCTCTCCCAGACCATGTGAAGGCATGTCTACTGTCTACATATGCCTCTCCTGTAAGTCACCATCAGCTGCACCTTAGGTGGGGGTAAGGTGGGTAGTTTCTTCCTCACATTCTTGCTACACTCTGGAGAAAAGACATGAGGCAGAGGAAGTTCTAAAAAAAAGAGAGAGGGTGAAAATGGATGATGATGGGTTCTCAAAGCTCACTTTCATATACTGTGGAAGCCACACTGGTAAGTGCTCCCTAATGGGAATCTGACCCCTGGTGTGTCAGCCTATTTTCTCAAATTCCCTGGCTGTGGACAGTAAGGCACCAGACATCATGCACACATTTCATGGGGGAAGGATGCCTCAGATGGCTCCAAAGGCCCCAACGATGCAGCCTTTGCCAGTTGTTTGGAGCACTCATCAGACTGGTCAGAGGCTCCCAGGTGTCAGGGATTTTTCACTTCTTCAGGGAGTGCAGTTGGCATCCAAGTTAAAATTCCTGTTCTACTTGTGGCTTCCACTATTTAGAAGGAAGATGTTTTTCCCATTGTTCTATATTTTTAGGCATCAGGGAGGAAAGAAAGTGGAAGAAAAAGGCTAAGAGAGAGTAAGAGATCATCTGGATGTCATGAGCTAAGCAGAGTTTTTAAAAAGTGAGGCAACACATGGGGCAGCTAGGTGGCACAGTGAATAGAACACTGGCCCTGGAGTCAGGAGGACCTGAGTTCAAATCCGGCCTCAGATACTTAACACAAAACTAGCCATGTGACCTTGGGCAAGTCACTTAACCCCAATTTCCCCTCCAGAAAGCAAAACAAAACAAAACAAAAAGTGAGGCAACACTATCTCTTGAGGAATTCCCTCTTGCTCTTCCAGTGTTGGAGACAACAGCATGCATTTGACCTTGACCTGAGAGACTTGGTAGCATTCACACTAGGACTCTCACTGTGCTCAAATGTCTCTAGAATTCTGACAGGAGATTCCAGAGAGGGCCATTGAAATTCAGGGCTCAGAAACTCAAACAATGTGGTCATTCTAACCCCAGGAAGGTGGAGGTCAATTAAAAAACCCAGAAGGCAAACAGGGTATCAGAGAATAATCAGTTAAAGACAAAAGGAAAGGGGAGGCTAGGTAGCATAACACCGCTGAAGTCAGGAGGAACTGAGTTCAAATCCAGCCTTAGCTGCTTAACACAAAAACTAGCTGTGTGACCTTGGGCATGTCACTGAGCTCCAATTGTTCTACCTTCTCCCCACCCCCCTCCAAAAAAAGCACAAAAAGGAAGAAAAGAGGAAAAAGATAGAAAGATGAAAGAAATGAAGATGAAGAGTGCATGGTACAGCAGATAGAACATGGGCCTGGAGGGGGAAGATCTGATGTCAAATCTGCTCTTAGATACTTACTAGTTGTATTACCCTGGGCAAGTCACCAAGCCCTGCTGACCTCAATTTCCTTAACTGTAAAATGAGCTGGAGAAGGAAATGAAAAAAAATTGTGGTGCCTTTGCCAAGAAAACCCTACATGGGATCAGAAAGAGTCAGACACGACTGAAAGGACTCATCAACAACAACTGGGATACAAATCACAGGCTTGAGAAAGACACAACAGAGTCATGGTGGAGAAACTTCAATTACCCACCACTTCCTGGAGTTCTCCTTCTGCTCCTTTCAGACAGAGGAACCAAGAAAGTGGCAGTCTCTTCTGCATCTAATTTTCACTATTGGAAAGGAATTGGCTTCCATGGAAGAAATGGTAGGAACCTTGTGGAGAAGTGACCCCTCCCTCCTAGAATTTGTAATGAAGCAGAATATGGAATTTGGATAGGCACCGAGGATTTTTGTAGGGCCGATTTCAAAGACTACAGAGGAAAGAAAGAATGGTTCATGGAGGGGGGAGGGCAGGGCAATTGGGGTTAAGTGACTTGCCCAAGATCACATGGCTATTAAGCGTTAAGTGTCTTAGGCCAGATTTGAACTCAGGTCCTCCTGACTTCAGGACTGGTACTCTACTCAATGTGCCACCTAGGAGCCCTATAACTTATTCTTGAAAAAAAGGCCTTTTCAATTCAATTATAGTGGCCTCCTGGCTTTTCCATGAACAAGACCTCCCATCTTTCACCTCTGGGTATTTTCTCTGGCTGTCCCCCATGCCTGGAACAATCTTCCTCCTTCACTCTGACTACTCACCTCCCTTGTTTTCCTTGATGCCACCTTTTAAAATACCACCTTCTACAGGAAGCTTTCCCAACCTTTCTAAATTCTACTGCCTTCCCTCTTTTAATAATTTTCTATTCATCCTATATAGATTAATTTCATCTGGTTCTTTTTATATTGTCTCCCCCATTAGATTTAAAGCTACTTGAAGGCAGGGGCTATTTTTTGCCATTCCCAGTGCTTAGCACAGTCCCTGGTATTTAATAAGCTTTTAATAAGTGTTTATTTATTAAAATTTTAAAAAGAAATTCCAGCATATGGAAGCAAATCCAGATAGCAGAGACAATAAGAATAGGACACAGTCCTATAAAAAAAATGTGGGGAATACTGAAGCCCAGAATAAGCAGTGGAGAGTTAAGTACAATAAGAGATTTGCTTGTGTTTGTAAGCTACATTAGGAGAAAAGGGAGCATTGGGGCAGCTAGGTAGCGCAGTGAGTAAGAGTGCTGGCCAGGAGTTGAGAGGACCTGGGATTGGTTCCGGCCTCAGATACTTAACATCCACACACAAAAAAAATACTGGCCGGTAACCTTGAGTAAGTTACTTAAGCCCAATTGCTTAAAAAAAAAGAAGAAAAGGGAGGATCAAAGAAGCCATCAAACCTTTGCTTAGAGCTGAGGTGAATGTCAAGGATAATTAACAGAGAAAAGACAAATCTGCTCAGTCATGGAGGTAGGATGCAAAAAAGCCAATATTGGATTAATATTGGGGAAAGGGCTCTAACAATGAGCGTGGGGCTACTTGGAGAGGAGGTGGGTGCTGGCTTCTTGTCTGTCTCTGAATGGATAATGGATAGATGTCCTAACTGTCATGTAGATTGAACTGGGGTTCTTTTGTGGATATGGGTAAATGAAAAGGTTGTTGAGGTCCCTTCAAACTATGAAATTCTGTGGTTCTTTGGTGGAGTGGGAGTTAATCTGGCCAAGGAATGCTTTCCTTTGTGCAATTTACTAACATCCCCAAATTCCAGGTTCTCTAATCAAACAAGGGCAGATCCTAGAGGCTTGCAACTCAAGGTATTTGTGTCAGAAGATGAAAATTATTGATAGATTATCTTTGCCTGATTTGTCTGTTCTTGCTCAGACTGATTTGTAATACTGCAACACAGATTCTAGACACAACGCAGGATATGAAAGGGAAAAAATGAAATATGGAAATGTAACTGTAATTCCTTTATTGCTAGCAGTAGCATTTTCATCAGGATAGATCCTCACACAAGGGAGAGGAATAATGACGGGAGAGCACAGAAAGAGAAACTCCATCCTCCAAGCAAGGGTCAATTAAACATAAGTGCTTGCTTCATAGTGAACAATCAACAAATATTTGAATAAAGATGACAAAAAAAGGGAAATCACAAATGTTGCAATTGTTCAATCATTTCAAATTTTTCATGACCTCATTTTGGGTGTTCTTAGTACAGAATGGTTTGTTATTTCCTTCTCCAACTTATTTTAAAGATAAGGGAACTGAAGCAAACTAGGTGAAGTGACTTGCCCAGGGTCACACAGCTAGTAAGTGTCTGAGGCCACATTTGAACTTGTGAAGATGAGTCTTCCTGACTCCAGGTCCTGTATTCTATACATTGTACCATCTAGCTGCTCAAAAGTTTCAGTAGTTGTGGGGAAATAGGTACATTAACACATCATCAATAGAAATTAGTCCAGCCATTCTGGGAAGACTTTTATGAATTGATGGAGAATGAAGTGAACAGAGCAAGGAGAAAAGTTTGAAAAATAGTAACAAATTACAGGTAAAACCAAATGATGGCTTTAAAACTCCAGTGAAGACAATACTCATTCAGAAATCCTGAGGAACAAAGATGAAACAAACTACTCACCTCCTGCTAAAGAGATGATGAATTTCAAATGGATGCATTTTTGGACATGGTAAAGGAAGAATTTGTTTAGCTGGACAATGGATAATTATTGCACAGGTTTTACTTTTATTGTTCAATGGAGTCAGTGAACAGGAGGGACAAAAATTATTGTAAAAACAATTTATTTGTAATGACCAAATATTTTGTTGTAATTTGGACAATGGTATTTTGCAGGGTCTTGAATGATAGCTCAGATTTTGACAGATGGAAATAAATAGAAGAGTAGGTAAGGGGAACCTTGTTAACAAAGATCAGAGGTAGGGAATTGGAAGATTTATTTGAGGAGTGCAGAATAAATTCTTGTATGTAGGGTAGAGTTTGTGTTGGGGAGTGGATGAAGGTAAGAGGAAGGCTGAAAAGAGGAAGGAGGAACTCAGGAAACATGGAATATTGAATGATAGGAAAAAGGGTTTGAACTTTAAAGTGTAGGTTGGAAGAATAAGGAGTAGCTAGGTGGCACAATGAATAGAGCACTAGGGCTTGGAGTCAGGAAAATGTGAATTAAAAACTGGGGATAAGGAAGATAACAATTTGGGTGAAGTGGGAAGAGAATACACCGAAAGGGGAGAGATCAATTAAAAAGGCAATATAATGCTAAAGGTGAGTGATAAGCAAGATGACTTGATCTAGGAGTGTAGCATGGAAAAAGAAACATTGAGAGAGATGGAGAGAAACTAGGATAAACAGTTCTACCAGAACTTTCCTTATAATTTTCTTCTTTCCATTCTCACTACCAAAAACCAATCTCTTTTTAACTCTAGCGCCTTTCTCCCATCGATTACATTCTGTGGATCCTACATAATATCTCCCATTTATTTGATTCATACCTGAAAATATTCTACATAAAATCTCTTCCATTTGAGTTTATAAAAGGTTTCCCTATGGCTTTGTACTTCTTGAATTTTTTGTGAATCTTCCACAAGGACTTGGAAAGAATGTGTATTCCATATGCCTTCAATTCAGTTCTCTCTCTCTCTCTCTCTCTCTCTCTCTCTCTCTCTCTCTCTCTCTTTCTCTCTCTCTCTTTCTTTCTCTCTGTCTCTCTCTCTGTATATATATATATATATATATATATATATACATATATATTACAACTTGTTAAATGAGCAGTTCAGTTATGGTTGCTTTATTATTAATATTCTATTTGACTTGTCTTTCTGATAATGAAGTATTGATGTCACCTGCTATTATAGCTTTGTCATCAATGTCAAATGTTTTATAATTAGTAAAGGTAAGCATATTTTAGTCTTCACGACAGTGTTATGATAATCACAATACACATATTATCTGAATTTATCATTTTATGATTTCTATTAGATTTTTTTTCAAAATCATGTGCTTTTTTTCTTGGTATCATGGCATCACAGGATTAGGAAGTATTGAGGAAGAAATTCAATACTGTAGAGGCATAAGGAGAATTTTTCATCCCTGTTGTTGATAAAAGCTCAGGTTTTTCAAACTGAGATACACACTTGGGAAATGAATATCTGGTTCAAAAGATAGTTTGAGGGATGTTTCATAATATGTTTCTAATAAATCACCTACATCCATTATTATTTTAATTAGCCACCTACCACTGTTTGAAGGGAAGGGAATGAGTATTTCTTAAACACCTACTATATACCAGATTTGGTTCTAAGTGCTTAAGAGATAATATCTCATTTGATCTGTTGTCATTATGCTCTTAGTCAGAAAAGTGCTGACTTTGATTCATGACTCTGACACTTGTTGACTCTGGTCCTGTATAAGTACCTTGCTACATTGAGCCTCAGATTCGTTATCTGTAAAATGTGACCAAAAGTACTCATACTCTGCAGCCCCAAGGAATGTAATGGCAAAAGTGATTTCTAGAAGCTAAGAAATTATATAACTGTGAATCTTTGTTGTCTTGCCTTGATTAGTTTCTAGTATGTAGAGCTCAGAAACAAGAAAGTATGTGATGAATAATTGCTGCCTGAATGATTTCTTAACTATAGGACAGTCTTTTTTGTAGTTCATTTGGTACAGAAACTTTGTTGATGAGCTGTGTGGGGTGTATGTGAAAAAAAGCTTCTTTTGAACATGAAGTAACAAACAAGATTATCTTCTGATTCTATCACAACTCGCTGATAATATTCCCATGTAAAAGTGACTTTCTAGAAAGACACAGACCATGACTGTTTTATAGACAATTCACTTGGGAGACAAAATCAATTATGGTGGGAAGATGATGATGTGGATATTGGAGGTGAGGGTCAATTTCCCCAGTTAGGTAAACAATAGAATTTTCTTGCAAATTAGTCTAAACAGAATCTGGACAGAAGACCCTTCACTGACAGCATGATGCCATCTCTTACTTAAAGCTTAGAATATAATCTCTACTGTGCACAAGAACATGGAACTGAAGAAAAAAATTACATTGCTCATATTCTGGACAATATCAGAGGTTGAGGAGAAAAAAGTGCCAGTCCTGAAAGGAGGGTATAATTCACAAGCTTTTGTTCAATTTAATTTCAAGAACAAAGTGATAAATAGCAAAATTTCTACCTGAAGTAAGCAGGTGTCAGGGCAGAAGGGATCACTTGGGTTGTAGGTTAGGAGAAAGGAAACACAACTCTGATATATTTCACGGATTCTACTGGCTATCATTTCTACTATTGAGGGGAAAGAAAAAGTGAGTTACTGTTGCTTTTACCCATAATCAAGGAAGGAAAGATTCTGGTGTGTAAGCACAGTGATAGAAGGCACCATTTTTGATGAGATAGAAAGGGAAGGACCTAACCCATACCACTCCTTAGGGGGTGGAAATGTCTACACCCTCTGAATCCTTCACTCTGGGGCAAAGTCCTAGGTATAGTTCTTATCAGAAAGTAATGGTTTCTCTTCATTGTAGTTCCTCACATTGAGATTGAATGGGTGTACACCTACCTGTTAGGGATGTGGAAGCTAGAATTATTTCTCAAGTAAAAGCTAAACTAGAAGTCACTAAAATACCTTTAAAATCTGAGAGGATATGACGTCTTACAATTCTTTGAATTCTTGTTTTTACATATTTTGTTAGTATTAATAATATGGGTGAGATGATGATATGTGTCATTTACATAGAAATTTAAGCTTTTCCATGAATTCTACATTTATTGTCTCATTTAAACCTCATGACAACCCTGAGAGACATAAGATACAACAGCTATTATTGTATCCATTCTTTAGATCTGGAAAAAGGACAAAAATTTTAAGTGGTTGCCCCATGTTATGCAGTGGCCAAATATGGGAGGAGACAGAATTTTTTGTTTTGTTTTTTGGAAGACAGTTGGGGTTAAGTGACTTGTTCAAGGTCACGTGGCTAGTTTTTGCGTTAAGCATCTGGGGCCAGATCTGAACCCAGGTCCTCCTGACTCCAGGGTCAGTGCTCTATTCACTGCATCACCTAGCTGCCCCCATTTTTTTGTGCTTTTGGGAGGGCAATTGGGGTTAAGTGACTTGCCCAAGGTCACACGGCTAGTTTTTGCGTTAAGTGTATTAGTCTGGATTTGAATTCAGGTTCTCCTGTCTCCAGGGCCAGTGCTCTATTCACTGCACCACCTAGCCACCCAGGAGACAGAATTTTAAATGACG
Organism: Petaurus breviceps papuanus; assembly: GCF_028583685.1. NCBI lineage: Eukaryota > Metazoa > Chordata > Mammalia > Diprotodontia > Petauridae > Petaurus > Petaurus breviceps. The sequence goes on from NW_027186383.1 coordinate 5,935,896, forward strand.
TCCTCCTAACTGCAGTTCCAAAAATGAAAAACTTTACCATATGTGAGTACCTGAAAATGTTCAATAGGGAGGTTTACTTTTCACACTAGCTACCTAGGCTCAATTATTATTTTTTTTAAAGCAATCAAGGTTAAGTAACTTGCTCAAGGTTACACAGCCAGTTATTTCTGGGTGTGGTGCTGAGTATCTGAGCCCAGATTTGATCCAGGTCATCCCGACACTGGAGCTGGTGCTCTTACTTGCTGAGCCACCTGGCCACCCCTAAGGCTCAATTATTAAGCATAGTGATCAGAAGTCAGTTTGCAAGCACTTTGGACAGAAAATTGTTACACTTTCTGAGCATTTCTACCTTAGAAATCTGCATATGCACCTACTGAGGAATAATTTTGTTTTGTTCATAGATTGTCTAGATAAAAAATGATGCAGAAAATATTCATAAGGCAGATTTAACTTGGAAGGGGGTGATGAGCATCTCCCACTATCCATCCACAGAACCACTTCTTGCAAATTCTCCAATATGTTGCTCCCAGATGGATTTGGAGTCAATAGAAACTTGAGGTTGAAATTCATCTTGAGTCTAGCTGTATGGACAGAGGCCAGGGCCTTTTTACTTCTTTGACACTCCGTGTCTTCATGTAGAAAATGGAGATAATCATCGCCCCATCTCTCACAGGATTGGTGTGTCTCAAATGAGAAAATATATGCACAACTCTTTCTAAGCCTTCAACAATGATTAGCATCGTCTTCTCGTGTTTGTTTATTTTATTTTTTTTACAATTTTGTCCAAAGAGAAGTGATTCTGGCCCCATGATTCTGCTGTTGTTCATATGTCCTAAATGTTCTATGAAGTTTTGCAGAGGTGAATAAAAGACTAAAAGACTGCTTTTGTAACTGAGTAAAAGGATTGTAATACAGATCATCTTTTGGAAGCTCATTCCAAACCTCTTTAAGACAGATCCAGTAGTAGACAGGTTGGTGTGCATAACAGGGACTGCATCTCTCCCTCAGGATCTGGAGTTCTTTCACTCAATTGTTATATCTTTTAATGTTTTTCATTTTATGTAGTCTGGTGATTATAAGCATTTTGAATGGTAGTATCTACTTTTAAAATAGGTCCCGATTTTTAAAAATTTATTTAAACTGAAAGTTGGCAGATCAATTACTTTCCTCAAATAATTTCAACCATCCAATCTCACCACCAAAAGAATTATGTACCAGATGTAGAGTACTTACAGATACATCTACAGAAGTCAGAATCTTTGAGGAAGTAAAGCTTCTATAAATTAATACTGACTGAGATGCATAATTAGAGCTTTCCATAAGGGTATATTACCTACTAGGCTCCAGGTATCAGCAGCAGGAGTGCAATAAAACTCAAACCTAACACTTGAGAAGCCTTAAATCCCGTGAAGGACACAGAGAGAATAAGGAAGAAATAAATCAAGGTATAGCCCTCAAGTTTAAAAATAAATTTGAAAAATACTGGAAGGGAAATAAGAGAGAAGAAAGAAAAACTTCTAAGAAAACAAAATGCAGAAAATTCAAATCAATAAGCACTAGAAGATGAATAAGAGGCAGGAAAGGAAGATTTCATATTACTCCATTAGCTGAGGACTAGAGAAGAGAAGAGAGTCTGTAAAACATAGCCAAATTGAGGGGAAAACAAGTAATGATTTATTTAAAATCCAAGAACCAGGGAAAGGGCATATCAAAGGAATGAGGAAGGGAATATAAACCAATAGAAAGAAATTAGCATCAAAATAATTTAATGGAAACTAGTCTCAAAATTAAGAACTGACTTTAAAAAGATGTCTTTTTAAAATAAATACTAAAGTAACAAATATAAAGCCAATACTCAGGACTCCAATGTAATACTACCACAAAATGAAAGAGAATTGCACAATGGATAAGAAAATAAGATGCCAAATCTGTTGTTTATAGGAAGCTATCTAAAAAGTGAGACATATAGAAAGAAAAAAAAGATGTTTTTCTTCTTTAATGTATTTTTCCTGTCTCTCCTTGAGGTTTAATCCCTTTTTTATAATAAAGTGGAATTTTGCTCTTAAATGACAAGCTTTTAGTCCCTCCTCCCTTCTCTTTCGCTATTATTTCTAATTTAACTATAGTTAAGTAAATAAACATGAACATTCTAAAACTCTTTTCTCTTTTGTATTAATCTAGCTAAAATTATTATTTGGTCATTTCTATTGAATTAATGAATATTATATATATATATCTTTTTACTATGTAGAATTATGAAATTGTGTTCTAGGAACTAAAAAGCTGAGGGGGGAAGTGATTTTTTTCTTCAGTGTTGCTGACAGAAAGTAAAGAATTTGGTGGTGGTGGTGGTATCTTGCTTCTCAAAGAAGACCATAATGCCCACTCTGTTGAGGTCAATGTGCCGTGCATCCAGCTGTGGCAGAATTCGAGCTCAGAAGGCTCTGCCACAGCTTGGGCATAAATAGTTCACAGGAACATTTTCAATGGAGATATCTCTTAATTTGTACATCTCCCATTCTTTTAAAGTTCTGCAGTTGTGTTTTGCTCATAGAATACAGCACCTTCTTTGATGCAGGCCCTCCTTGCTGGATGGTCCAGTGCCAGTGTCTCCCACTTCTTCCAATTGATTCCAAAGTTCTTCAGAAAGACCTTGAGAGTGTCCTTGTAATTCTTCTTCTGCCTTTTGTATGATCACTTGCCTAGTGTGGATTCCCCATGAAATAACCTTTAGGAAAACACATGTTTGGCATGTGAACAATAAATTCAGTTATTTGGAGCAATGTTCTCTGCAATAGAGTTGCAATGCTTGGCTTATGTTTGTCCTTCATTTTCAAAGAAGACCATGGCATCAGGGAAATGATGGCATGGCTTGCAATTGACTTTGATTTGAATGAGGGAGGGCCATGCAAGGTCACAAATCTCACTTTCTCCTCCAGAGCTACCTGGATCCAGTGACCAGATATTTATCAGTATGAATGGAGAAGGCCCAGAATGCAATGGGAGACTCTTTTCGGCTAAGGCATTTTCATGTACTCATTTAGAGTGAGGTAATGCCCATTTAGTGAATAGACATCTTCAAGAAGTGAGTCAAGGGATGGTCCCTTTACTTAGAAAAAAAAGAAGACCCTGAGTGTTGATTTTGTAGTGCCAAGGGGATATTCACAGTGCCCACAGCAGCTATGAATAGGCAGGCATAATTCTGAATCAAAATATATGACACACTCTCCACATGGAAGATAAATCCAAAACATTTGTTCAAACACCAGAAAGCCAAATCCATCGTAGTAACAAATAAATCTATACAGAGCAACAATGCAGAGGATACTACCAATCCCAGGCCTTCACTATGCTAGGGCCTTCCCACAAATGCATGCTCACAGCTCACTGCCTGCTTCCTCTCTCTCTCTCTCTCTCTCTCTCTCTCTCTCTCTGCTCTAACTACTCTGAGCAACTTCCTCTGGACTCTCTTTCATCCTTCCTGCTCCACTCATTCAAGAAGCCTCTCCCACTTCTGTTTTCATGTGACTCAAACTCATGAGACTTTGGCTTCCATGTGACTTAATCAGGTCACATCGGTCTACTAATGGATGGGCAAGATCTTCCCATTTATATCACCACTACAGATGTTCCCAGGAGAAACAGTTACCATTGACATTCACTCTAATCCAGGAGGGCCAAAAATACAGTTCAGCTTAAGAAAGGATGTCATTGTCTAGGACCTTATCTCGCCAGGTAATCTTCAGAATCTTCCTAAGAGAATTTAAATGGAAGTGTTTCAGTTTCCAAGCATGGCACTGGTAGACTGTCCAGGTTTCACAGCATACAACCATGAGGTCTGTACAATGGCTCTGTGTACCTTCAGTTGGTTAGACAATCTATCACCTCTCCTTTCTCACACTTTCCTTTGGAGTCTCCCAAACACCTAGCTAGTTCTGGCAATGCATGCATCAACCTCATCATCTATGTGTAGATCCAAGGAAAACATACTGCCAAGGTAAATTAATTTATTCACAACATCCAAAGTCTCCCCATTCACTCTGACAGTTCCACATACAGATGCTGTAATGTTGGCTGGTGGGGAACCACGGTTTTCTTGCTTTTAATTGTCAGGGAAAATTTACCACTAATGTCGAAAAAATCAATCCATACTCTTACATTTCAGCATCAGAGACTACATTGAGTGCACTTTTTTTTTCAAACAGAAATTTAACCACCAATTCTCTCTCCGCTTCAGTCTTGGCTTGTAGCCTTTTCAAATTAAATAATTTACCTTCAGAGCAGTAGCTGACCTTGATGCCATTTCTATCCTTGTTGAAGGTGTCTGACAACATCACTGCAAACATCATGCTAAGAAGTTTCGGAGCAAACACATAGCCATTGTGTTGACCTCATTGTTGTATGCCTGTGAGACTTGGACCATTTACCAGTGCCTTGCCAGAAAATTGAACCATTTCCTTTTAAATTGTCTTAGGAGGATTCTGAAAAATCACCTGGTAAGACAAAGTATGGGACAATGAGGTCCTTTCTTGAGCCGAACTGGCAAGCATTTAAACCCATCTATGTGTTTAAGAAGTGAAAAGGTGATTAAGGGAAGGGTACCTAATATGTTTACAATAAATCACTTAGTTTTTAAAAAGGTAATTTCTTCTACTACATGGCTATTCATCCCCATACACCTGGATCAAAATCCTAGTTATGACTTGATTCTGTCATATTTGCACCTCTCTAAAACTATCCCATCATCCTTAAAGAGGAAAATATAGTCATTGAATTTATATCAACAAGGGTTAGAAAACCTAAGACCCTAAATACATGGAAATCATTATAACTTTTTCTCTATTTGTTCACTTTATGCAAAATTCACCAGAAAGGTGGTGGTTAACAAATAATTGCTCTTTCCTACCAGATACTAGGGTTATCTAGTTGTAGTAGAATTAGCACAGGAGACTGCTTTGAGTTACCATGACATGAAAACTGAAAAGTATTTCTTTGGAGAGTGAGCTATATAGATTAGTGGCCCATTATATTGCAATTCAGATATAATTTTCAAACCTCAAAGTGACTTACCAGGAATATCATGCATGATTTGATTTTATAAATAATTGTTGATAATATTCAAAATGGTGCAAAATGGTGGAGGGAAAGCATAACCTCTACATTTCAGGTTTTCTTACCTTCCCCATGGTATGTCATTGAGTGAGGTTCATTATACACAGCTCACATGTTTGGATGCAAAATAGGCTTAGACACAAAGAGGAAAATGTTGAAAGATGACCTCTCCCTATTTGCATCTTGACATAGGATCCTAATCCACCCCATAATCACCTCTCAAGAGGAAATAGAAATACCACTGAGAGAGAGGGTCTTGGCTGGCTGGGCAGATTTAACTGAGCTGTTAAGAAGGCACAGAGGATATCTTATTGAAGATAGTCTAAAGGAGGACTAGACAGAAACCTTATTAAAAACAGCAAAGAAAATTACTGCTTCACTGAGTATGAGAAGGACATATCATTCTATAGTCATCTTGCCTGGAAATTAATCCAGCAGCAGTAGCAGCAAAAGTATTATAAATATTGTTGACTTCCTAAGTTGACATAAGTTCCCTTCTGTTGACATGCTAAGTAGTGGGGAGAAATTCTTTCTGGTTCTGGCAACTGGTATATTTCTATTGGGCATTCTAGTAAATGGATTCATAGTTCTGGTGAATTGCATTGACTGGGTCAAGAGGAAGAAACTGCCACCAAGTGATCATATCCTGATCAGCTTGGCCATGTCCAGAATTGGACTGTTATGCACATTAGTATGGAATAGCTATGTAATTGTTACTTCCATTGATGTAACCCTCCAAGTAAGAATACTTGATATCATCTTGATACTGACTCACAATTCAAATGTTTGGTTTTCCACTACCCTCAGCATCTTCTATTTCCTGAAGATCACCAACTTCTCTAACCCCCTTTTCCTCTGGATGAAATGGAGAATTGACAGGATGATCTTCATGCTTCTTTGGGGGCCCTTGATTATTTCTTTTTCAGCTGGCTTTCCAATTCTGGAAAAAAGGCATTATTACACTGGCAGCTACTTTAGTAGAGTAAAGGATAGAAATGTTTCTCAGGAAGCCCAAGTGAATCAAAGCTTGTACATCCTGTTTCAGGTTTTCTTTGGCCTTATGAGTTTTATTCCTTTTACTCTGTCTACAATCTCCTTCTCCCTACTCATTTTCTCCCTGTGGAGGCACACCCGACAGATGCAACTCAATGCCATGGGTTCCAGAGACCCAAGCACAGAAGCCCATGTTCAAGCCATGAAGGCTGTGTCTTCCTTCCTCATCCTCTTTTCATTGTACTACATGTGTTTCTATGTTAACTTCTTGGCAGAGGATGACAATATACTGGCTTCCATGTTGAGTACATTAATCATGCTGCTCTATCCCTTTGGCCACTCAGTGATCCTGGTTCTGTGGAACAGCAAACTGAGAAAGGCTGCACTGAGGGTGTCAGTGCTGATAAGGTGCTGCCCAAGGGGAAGTCACCTACAAGCACTTTGGGTACCTCTGGGGATCATCTGGCATTTTCTAGGGGGAAAGAAGTCAGCATAGAGTCTCTAAAGGACTTTACCAAGATTTTTCATTCTTCGCAGTAGCAAGACAAGCGAACTGTGATTCAAAGCAGAGACTTGGAGTCAGACAGATTGTAATGTAACACTCAACTCTGTCACTTACTGCCTGTGTGACCACGGACAGCTTTCTTAAGTTCTGTGATCCTTTGAATCCTCATCTGAAGAATAGTGACACCATGCTGATGCTGATGCTGATCATGATGGTGAATCCAATCTAAACTTCAAACATTGAGTTCCAACTTGAACCAGAGCTTAGATTGCTGGGCTGCTGATTAGTGAGGGAATGACCATCAAGGCAAGCTCAAATCAGGTCCAGCACATCCAGGCCTGGTCTCCCGTCATCATGACATACTTCTATGTATGTTTCCCCTTTACTCTCCCTCTGCAACTAGTTGGGAAAAAGAGATGTAAATAAAATTAGTGCTCTAGCATTCCTGGAAAGGATATATCAATCAATTACACTATGCCGGTAGCCAGCCCTCTAGCTTCCTTGACAAAAATACCCTTCCCTGATTGTACTCCCCTACATGTATTCTCTCCCCCATTATAATGCAAGTTCTTTAAGGGTAAGGGCTCTCTTAATTTTAATGTTTCTATATCTGACGCTTTCTGGAGTTGCTGACACATATCACTCTTTCCATTTATAAATGAAATTTTTATTTTATTTTCACATTTATATTGCATGCCTTCCTCTTCACCATACACTCCAATTAAGAAAACAAGAAAAGCCAAACTCCTATTACGAACATATATAGTTAAGCAAAATTAATTTCTGAATTAGCCAGGTTAAAACTAAGCATGTCTAATTCTTTACCCTGAGTCCTTGAACTCTTCATCAGATGGTGGGCAGCATATTCATTGAATCCTCAGGAATTAGACTTGGTCATTGTGTTGCTCAGAGTTTCTAAGTCTTTCAGAGTTGTTTGTCTTTATAATATTTCTATCATTAAAAATGATCTGTATAAATGCTTTTCCATTAATTTCTTCATTCATTATTATGTCCAAGGTAATTTTGAAGTTGATTCTACTTAGGAAGTCGCCCTTCCCTAGAAAGAAGGTTGAGTTCCAGTGGCATTATACATAGTGAATTCCAAACCCCTCCTGCCCATCAGAAGAGATTGGGTTCTGGGACATGGCCTGGGAATTTCTCTCCCAGACCGTGTGAAAACAAGTGTAGTTTTAACATGTGCTTCTGCTGTAAGTCACCATCTACTGCCCCTTCTCTGGAGGGAAGGTTGGTGCCTTCTTCCCCACTTCCATGCTACAATCTGGGAAAAAGGAGTCAGGGGAAGCTCCAAAGAAGAACAAAAAAGGCAAACAAAGAAGAACAAAGAGGGCAAAAAGGGATGGTTAGTTCTCAAAGCTCACTTTCATACAATATGGAAGCAGTAATAGTAATATTCCCAAATGGGAGCCTAACCCTTTGAGTCTCAGTTTATCATCTCCAGCTCCCTGGGTGTGGTCAGCAAGGCATCAGTGGCCATATACACATTTTGTGGGGGGAGGTGCCTCAGATGGCTCCAAAGGCCCCAACTATGCAACTTCATCCAGTTCATTGTAGTGCTCAACAACCTGGTCAGAGACTGCTGTATATCAAGCCTTTTTCAACTCTTCAGTGAGTGCACTTGGCGTACAATTATTATTACTTTTTCTACTTGTAGCTTCCACTATCTAGAAGGGAAATATATTTTTTCCACTGCACATCTATGTATTTTGTTACCATGGAAGAAAGAAGGTGGAAGGAAAGGGCTAAGAGATGATAAAAGGTCACCAGATGTCATTGACAGGGTTTTTTTAAAGGGAGATAACTCTTTTTCTTGAGGAATTCTCTCTTCCTCTTCCAACATACACATGATCTTGACCAGAAGGACATGGTAGAACTCTCACCAGGACACTCACAGTTCTCAAATGTCCCTAGAGTTCTACCTTGAGATTCCATAAGGGGTCATGAAAGTCCTGTGCTCAGAGACTAAAAAACCATGGTGATCCTAACCCTGGAAGTTGAAAGCCAATTCAGAAACCCAGTAGGCTTAGAGAAATAAGAGAACAATCAGTGAAAGGTGAGAGGGAAAGGATAGAGCAATGAAATAGATGAAGAAATAGAGCACGGACCCAGAGTCAGGAAGACCTGAGATCTATTCTGGTCTTAGATATTTATTAGCGGTATGACCCTGAGCAAGCAACTTAGCTCTGTTTGTTTCAGTTTCCTTATCTGTAAAATGAACTGGAAAAGTGAATGAAAAAAATATTCTGGTGCCTTTGCTACGAAAACCCTAAATGGGATCAGAAAGAGTCACAAAGCAGTTCAAAGGACTGAAGAACGACAAGAACAATTGGGATCCAAATCCCAAGTTTGGGAGGGGCACAACACAGTAACGATGGAGAAGCTTCAATTACCAAGTGTTGCCTTGAACTCCTCCTCTGCTAACTCCATCCTTTAAAAGACAGAGGAAGCAATGAAGCCACATGCTATTCTGGATCAAATTCTCACTAACAGAGAGGAATTGATTGGAATCTGTGGAATTAAAGATGTGTGGGGTAGTGGTCCCTCCATCATAGAATTTATCATGGAGAAGAAAAACAAATCTGGGCATATAATGAAAGGCATCCTAGATCTATGGAGGGAAGATGTGAAAGACTTCAGAGGAAAAAAAAGATAGGTTTCATGGACCAAAACACATCAAGAGAAGTTAGCCCAGGAGGGATGGGGGATGCTCAAGAATGGAATTGTGAAGAAACAATTGGAAATAGTTTCAGGAAGGGAAAAAAGATTGGTTTTCTTTGAAAAGGATGATGTGGATGCATGGAGGAGTCCCTTTTTTTAAAGTTCTCTCATAACCCAGCCCCCTCCTACCTTTCCAGGCTTACAACTTATTCTTCCAAAAGGTATTTTCCAAACCCAGTAACTATATGAACTAAATTACAAAACACTTTTCACTCAAATAAAGTCAGATCTAAATAATTGGAAAAAATATCAGTTGCTCGTGGTTAGACTGAGCTAATGTAATAAAAATGACAATTTTACCTAAAGGAGTTTACCTATTGTGCCATACCAATCAAACTACCCAAAATATTTTATAGACCTAGAACAAAAGGTAACAAAATTCATCTGGAAGAACAAGAGGTGCAGAATATCAAGGGAATTAATGAAAAGAAATGCTAAGGAAGGTGGTCTAGCCATAGTAGATCTTAAATTGTATTATAAAGCAGCAATTATCAAAACTACTTGGTAGTGGCTGAGAAATGGAAGATTGGATCAGTGGAATAGGCTAAGTATGCAAGACACAGGAATCAATGACTCTAGTAATCTACTGCTTGATAAACCCAAAGACTCCAGCTTCTACAATAAGAGCTCACTATTTGACAAATCTATTGGGAAAACTGGAAAATAATGTGACAGAAAGTAGGCATGGACCAATATCTTACACCGTTTCGCAAAATAAAGTCAAAATAGGTGTACAATTTAGATAAAAAGGCTGATACTATGAGCAAACCGGGAGAGCAAAGAATATTTTACCTCTCAGATTTATGGAGAAGGGAAGAATCTATGACCAACAAGATACAGAGAACATTAGGAAATGCAAAATGGATAATTTTGGTTACATTAAATTGAAAGGAAAGTTTTTATACAAACAAAGCAAATGTAATGAAGATTAGGAGGGATGCAGAAAATTGGGAAAGAATTTTTACAACCAGCATCTCTGAGAAACACCTCATTTCTAAAACATACAGAGAACTAAGTCAAATTAATAAGAATACAAGTCATTCCCCAATTGATAAATGGTCAAAAAATATGAACAGGTAGTTGTCAGAGGAAGAAACTAAAGATATCTATAAGCATATGAAAAATGCTCTAAATCCACTATTGATCAAAGAAATGCAAATCAAAACAACTCTGAGGTACCCACCTCATCAGTCAGATTGGCTAACATGATAAAGGAGGAATATGATAAATGCTGGAGAGGATGTGGAAAAATTGGAACACTAATTCATTCTTGGTGGAGTCGTGAACTGATCCAACCATTCTGGAGAACAATTTAGAACTACACCCAAAGGGCTACTAAAATGTCTATAACAGCAATACTGCTTCCAGGGCTGTATCCCAAAGAGATCATACAAGTGGGAAAAGGGCCCATATGTACAAGAAATATTCCTAGTAGCTATTTTTGTGGTGGCAAAGAATTGGAAATCAAAGGGATGTCCTTTAATTGGGGAATGGCTAAACAAGTTGTGGTATATGAATGTAACAGAATACTATTGTGCTATAAGAAATGAGGAGCAGACGGACTTCATAATGACCTAGAAAGACATATATAAACTGGTGCTAAATGAGGGGAGAAGAACCAGGAGAATATTGTAAATAGTTACAGATACTTCATATCTGTGATGACTGACTTTGATAGACTGGGCTTATCTCAGCAATGCAAGGTCTTATAGACCACTCCAAAGACTCATGATGTACAGAGATGTCCACATCCAGAGAAAGAATAGCAGAGTCTGGATGCAGATGGAAGCAGACTACTTGCTCTCTCTCTCTCTTTTGTGTTTTCTTTCATTCCTTCTTTCTCTTTGTTTACCCCATTGGTTATAATCCTTCTTTACCAACTTGACTAATGTGAACGAATATGTAGAGCCAATATTGGATTGCATGCCACCATCAGATGAAGGGGAAAGGGGAGGGCAGGACTGGGAACGCAAAAATTTGTGGAACTGATTGTTTTAAATTAATAGTAAATATATTTTGGGAAAAAAGGCCTTGTCAGTCAATGACACTGGCCTCCTGGCTTTTCCATGAAAAAGACCTTCCATCTCTCACCTCCGGCCATTTTCTCTAACTATCCCACATGGCTGGAAGTCTCTCCCTCCTCTACTCTGACTATTCCCCTCCTTTGATTTGTTTGATCCCACCTTCTGCAGGAAGTCTTCCTAAATATATATTTTTTAATTCCAGTACCTTCCCTCTCTTAATAATTTTCTATTTTTCCCATATAAAGCTTACTTTGTATATAGGTATTTGTATATTGTCTCCCCAATTAGATTGTAAGCTACTTGAGGACTGGAACTATTTTTTGTCATCCCCAGTGCTTAGCACAGTCACTTGTATCTAATAGGTGTTTATAAATGTTTATTTACTAATTAAAAATTTTAAAAAGGAATATGAAGTATATAGAAGCAAGTCCAGATATCAGAGACAATAAGAATATGACACAATCCTATAAAAAATGTGGATTTACTGAAGCTCAGAACAAGCAGGCTGGTGAGGGAAGTTAAGTACAACTAAAGATTTCTTTGTTTCTGAAAACTATGTTAGTAGAAAAAGAAAGATTAAAGAAGGCATCAGACATTTGCTAGAGTTGGGGGTGAATGTCAAGGATAACCACAATGGAGAAAAGGCAACGCTGCTCAGAGTCATTTGGGGAGGGTGCAAAAGAGGGAATATTGAACTAATATTGGGGAGGGAGCTAAAACCATGAGAGTGGGGCTGCTTGGCTATCTCTGAATAGATACTGGATAGACAACCTAGCTATCAGGGAGCTTCAAGTGGGATTCTTTTGGGGATGTGGGATAAATGAAAAAGGCTGTTGAGGTATCTTCTAACTATGAAATTTTGTGATTCTCTGAACCTGTAGGAAATTAATCTTGCCTAGAAATGCTTTCCTTTGTGGGATTCACTAACATCCTAAAGTTCCAGGTTCACCAGTCAAACAAGTGTAGATACTGAAAGTTCCCAACTCAGAAGATTCAAAGCAGTGATAGATTATCTTTCCTTAGTTTGCCTGTTCTCTCTCAGACTAATTTGTATTCCTGCAATAGTTTCTAGCCACAACCTAGCCACAACACAGGGTGTGAAGGGAATGAAAAAAATGAAATATGGAAATTAAGCATTAATTCTTTCATTGCCAGAAGCAGCATCTTGAACATCATGGATCCTCATAACAGAGAGGTAGAGGAATAGTGATGGGACAGCACAGAAAGAGGAATCCCATCCTCCAAAGAGGGGTCAGATATAAGAGTGCCTGCTTCATACCAGACAGTCAACAAAAATTTGAATAAAGTAGACAAAGAAAAAACAAAATCACAAGTGTTGCAATTGTTGTCCAGTCATTTCATCGTCTTCAGAATCCAGTTTGGGGTTTTCTTAGCACAGAGAGGTTTGCCATTTCCTTCTGCAGCTCATTTTAAAGATGAGGGAACTAAGGCAAACAAGGTGGAATGACTTTCCCCGGGTCACACAGCTACTAAGTTCCTGAGGCCAGATTTGAACTCATGAAGATAAGTCTTCCTAACTCCAAGTCTTATATTCTATACATTGTTCTCTATTGAAGTCCGAAAGTTGCAGCTATTGTGGGAAAAGAGGTACATTAAAGCATCTTTGATAGGAATTAGTCCATCCATTGTGGAAAGCAATGTGCATGTATGACCAAAAAGTTGCTAAACCATGCATACCTTTTTTGCCAGTCATATAATTAGTAGGTCTATGTTCCAAAGAAATTGAAGAATGTAAAAAACAGAAGAGTCTGTGCCTGTGGGTCTCTGTGAGTGTATTCATATACACATTATATACATATATGTATGTGTGTTTGTATATACACATTACACATGTGTATTCATGTATGCATGTTGTATGTGTTCAAATATACCTATTATATGTGTGTGTTCATGTATACAAATTATAGGTGTGTTTAGGACACCTATTTTACATACTAGAAAAGAACTTAAAGCTAAGGGGATGCCTACATGATGGGAGATGGCTGAATAAAATATGGCATATGAATGCAATTGATATTGTTATACCATAAGAAATTATGAAAATGACATTTTCAAACTTAGAAAGATGCAAGAATTGATGGAGAATGAAGTGAACAAAACCAGAGGAGGAGTTAAAAAATAACCACAAAATTACAAACAAAAGAAATAAGGGCTTCATTTTTAATACTTAAGCTTTTATTTACCTTATTTCATCACTAAGGAAACAATTGGAGAATACCTTTTGCTGAGGTTATCTCAGTAATTTCTACTCTTAATCATCTTCAACTATTTTAACTAACAAAGGCCCAGATTTTTGAGGAAAATCATAGCGTTATTGTACAGAGGTGGTTCAATTAGATTATTCATTTGATTCATTTCTCCATTTCAGTCTATAGACCCCATTAAACACTGAGCTCATACATGCAATGGATTTAGTGGCTGAGTACAATCCTTGCTTTTGGTTCTAGATTTTCACACTTCCCTGTGTTAGTGGAGGATACAGTCATCCTTCTGGTCAAGGGAAAAAAACCTCCATGACATCCTCACCTCCTCCCTCTCACTCACCCAACATAGTTAATGATAATTGCTTACCAAAACTTGCCATTTCTACCTCTATACTATCTCCAATGGGTCAACTCTCCACTCACACAGTCATCAGCTAATGGACCCTCATTATGTCTTGCCTGGAATTCTCTAATGGTCTCTTATTTGTACTCTTTCCTCCCATTCAAAATGAAGGCTTTAGAACTCCAGTGGAGGCAATGATCAACCACTAGTCCCAATGACTGAAGATGAAACAAACTATTTGCCTTTTGTTACAGAGCTGATGGGCTTCAAATGCATGCACGTTTGGACGTTGTCAAGGCAAGAATTTGTTGTGCTGGAAGATGGATACTTAATACAGAGGTTTTACTGTTGTTATTCAATGGAGGCAGTAAACAACTGGAGATAAAAATGATTGTAAGAAATAATTTACTTTTAAAAATCCAATACTTTGGTGTAAATAAGGCCAGGGCATTTTGTAGGGGCCTCGAATAAAGGGTCCGATTTTGACAGATGGAAATAAAGGGAAGAGTAGACAAGTCAGGGGATCCTTGTGGACAAAGACTGAGAAGGGCGGGTTTATTTGGGGAGTGAAGAATGTATTCTTTTATGTAGTATAGAGTCTGTGTTGGGGAGTAGAGAAAGTAAGAGGAAGGGTGAAAAGAGGAAGGCTGATCACAGGAAACAGAAAATGTTGAATGCTAGGGTGAAGGGTTTGACTTTAATGTTTAGGCTGAGAGGAGTTAGGAGCAGTTAAGATGGCACAGTGGCTAGAGCACCAGGCCTTGAATTCAGGAAGACCTGAGTTCAAATTTGGCCTCAGACACTGACTAGATGGGTGACCCTGGGCAAATCACTTCACCCTGTTTCCTGTACTTTCCTCATTTGTCAAATGAGCTGGAGAAGGAAAGGGCAAACTCCACTAAAATACCTGTCTTTATATAGATCTTTAAGATTTTCAAAGAACTTGGCGTTCATTATCTCATTTAAGTCTGACCACAAGCCTGAGAGATAGTTATCATACCTATTATTATACTGATTTGATAGCTTTGGGAGAAGTGCAAATATTTTAAGTGGATGGCCCATGGTCACACAGTGGCCAAGTACAGAAGGAGGCAGAATTCAAGTTCAAATCCTGAGTATCTGAAAAATATGTTTAACTGGGAGGTTTACTTTTCACACTATATACTCGGGCTAAATTTATAGGCAGAAGTCATCAGGAGTCAACTTGAATGCACTTTGGAGAGAAAATCATTACATTTTCCATGTGAGCATTTCTATCTCAGAAATCTGCAAATTCAAGTACCATAGAAATAGTTTTGTTTTGATTTGTTAATTTTCTAGGCAAAGTGATGGAGAAAATATTAATAAGGCAGATTCAACTTGCAAGGGAGCCATGAACATCTTCCACCATCCACACCTACACTCGCCTCTTGAAAATTTCTAAGCATGCCAATAGAAATATGGGTTTGAACTTTATCTTGACTGTAGCTATATGACCACAGGCCAGGGACTTTTCACCACTTTGAGACTCAATGTCATTATATATATAATGGAGATAATCATAAACCCTGTCTCACAAGGTTGGTATGAGCCTCAAATGAGAAAAAAATTGCAAAGTTCTTTCTAAACCTTCACCAATTATTATTCTTATCTTCTCATGGCTTTTCTATGGTGTTCAAAGATAAGTGATCCTGGAATAATGATCCTGCTTTGATTCTCTTGTCCTAAGTGTTCTATAAAGTTTTGCAGAGATGGGTAACATGAAAGTTATTGTAATTGAGTAATAGGATGGGAATACCAGCCTGCCTTCTGGAGTCACTACAAACCTCTTTAAGAAAGAGCCAATAGAAAACAGTTTGATGCAGATGATATGGACCACATGCCTCCCCCTCCCCCCTTTCAGTTTTTCCATTAATATTTTATGTTTTATGAAGTTTTTTGTTGATTGTATTTCAAATGGTGGGATCTATTTTCAAAAGAGTTCCTGAACTTTTATGAATTGATTTAAGCAGAAAGTTGGTAGACAAAACACTTTTTTCAAGTAATATCCATCCTCCAATTCCATTACCAGAAGTCATGCTTCAGTTGTAGAATGCTTACAGATACTCTACAGAAATGACGATCCTCCAGAATAAAAATCTTCTATAAATTAATACTAAGAAATACCTTAGAGTTCTCCATCAGGGCCTGTTACCTACCAGCCTCCACATATCATCAAACTCACACTGAATACTTGAGAAGCCTTAAATCCTGTGAAGGACACACAGAGAGAAAAACAGAAGGAATAAATTAAGTTATAGCCTTCAAGTTAGGAAACAAAACTCAAAATAGACTGGTAAACAATTGGAAGTTCTGTTTTTTCATTTAGCAGCTTCTTAACTGCCCCATCACTTTCATCAACACAATTTTGATATTTGCAAGTGTTCTGACCCGGATGAACAAATGTAGTCTCGTAAGCATATCTTTGGCATTTTCTAGAGCAAAAGAAGTCAGATTGGAGTCCTTGAAGAATATTTGCAAGTTCTTTCACTTTGTGTAGTAGCAAGACCAATTGATTATGATTCTAAACATCTAGACTTTGGTACAATACCCAGCTCTATCACTTACTACCTGTGTGACCACAGGCAGCTCCCTTAAGCTCTAGGAACCTTAGAATCCTTATGTGAAGAATAGTGATGCTATGTCGATGCTGATGATGACAAAGACGCTGATGATTTTATAGTAGCAGTAGAAATGATAATAATAATAAGAAGAATATCATAAATCCAGTCTAAACAGCAGACATTGTGTTCCAGCTCAAAATCAAACCTTGGGCCCAGGGCTGCTGATGGGCATCACAACCAGCTCAAATCAGGTGCCGGACACCGAGGTCAGCCCAGTCCAGCCCTCTTTATGAGGTACATCTTTATGTATTCCTTTCTCCCCTTGACCTTCTCTCTTCCTTTGCTTGGGAACAGTGATCTAATCAACATTACCACTCTAGCATTCCTGGACAGGATGTGCCAGTCAATTACCCATGATGCCAGGTGCCATCCCTGTAACTTCCTTGACCAAAACACACTTCCCTGGAGGCCCTCATCTACACGTACTCTAGGTGGTTAATATTACATACATACATCAGCATACACCTGTGCCTAAATCCTACTTCACACTCTTGATTCTGTGAGGCCTGCTCATGTCCTCTCACTTTGCTAAACCCATTCTTTTATCTGTAAAGAGAGGGGAAAAATAGCACTTGAATTCATATCTCTAAAAGTTGCTGCAAAGGATGTATTTTGGAAAATTTAAAACAACAGATATTGTGAATTGTTGCCATCTTTTCTCTATAATATTCTTGTACAGAGAACACAACAAAAAGATGGTGGTTGACAAATAGTTCCTGCTTTCCTGTCTGATTTGAAGGCTATGTCTTCATAGTAGAATTAGCGTGGTATATTACTTTTTCTCAGTTAGCATGAAAACTAAAAGTTATTTCTTTTGGGCATGAAATACCCAGATTAGTGACCAATTAAATTGCAATTCATTCAGAATTTTCAAACCTAAAAGTGACTTACCAGAA
This sequence comes from Petaurus breviceps papuanus, assembly GCF_028583685.1. Taxonomy (NCBI): domain Eukaryota; kingdom Metazoa; phylum Chordata; class Mammalia; order Diprotodontia; family Petauridae; genus Petaurus; species Petaurus breviceps. The sequence goes on from NW_027186383.1 coordinate 5,953,372, forward strand.
ATAGCCAACATGAGTTTTTGATTTTATAAACAATTGGTGATAACATCCATATTCAGTATAGTGGGAAATGATGCAGATGAAGAAATATCTCTACATTCAATGCTTTCGTACATTCCCCATTGTACACATCATGGGGTGAGCTTCAGCATACACATCTCACATAATTTGTTTGGTAACAAAAATAAGCTAAGTCACAAAGAAGAAAATATTGAAAAATGACCTCTCCCTATTTGAATCTTAACATAGGATTCTAATCCTTTTCATGATCCCTCTCATGAGGAAATAGAAATGCCACACAGGGAATGTGTCTTGGCAGAGAAGATTTAACTGAGCTGTTGGGAAGGTACAGAGGATATGTCAGTGAATATATTCCAGCATAAGACTAGACATTTTCTAGTCTGAGACAGACACCTTATTAAGGACAGAGAAGAAAAAATATTGCATCACCACGTATGAGAAGGACATCCTTCTGTACTGATTTTACCTGGAAATTAAATCAAGAGGAGTAGCAGCAAAAGTAATATAAATATTGGGAACTGCCTAAGTGATCTCCTTCATGCTGACATACACGCTAAGTAGTGGGGAGAAAACCTTTCTGGCTCCAGCAAGCACTAAATTCATATTGGGTATTTTGGTTAATGGGTTGATATTTCTGGTGAATTGCATTGACTGCATCAAGAGGAAAAATCTGCCATCAAGTGATCTCATTCTGGTCAGCTTGGATATCTCCAGAACTGGAGTGTTGTATACATTAATTTGGAATAGCTATTTTATTGTAGTCTCTATTGGTGCAACCACCCAAGTAAAAATAACTTAGATCTTCTTTATACTGACACACTATTCAAATATTTGGTTTACCACTATCCTCAGGATCTTCTGCTTCCTGAAGAAAAATAACTTCTCTAATCCCCTTTTCCTCTGGATGAAATGGAGAATTGACAGGATGGTCTTCAGGTTTCTTATGGTGCCCTTAATTATCTATTTGTCCATAGGTTTTGTAATGATGGAGAGAATGCATTATTCTCTGGAAGCCTCTTTAGGGGAAGAAAGGAAAGAAATGTGTCCCAGGAGGTGCAAGTGAGTAAATATATGTTTGTCATGTCCCAGGCTCTCATTGCCCTTCTGAGTCTTATTCCTTTTACTCTGTCTACAATCTCCTTCTCTCTATTCATTCTCTCCCTGTGGAGGCACACCCAACAGATGCAACTCAATGCCCCAGGTTCCAGACCCAAACACAGAAGCCCATGTCCCAGCCATGAAGGCTTTGTCTTCCTTCTTCATTCTCATTTTAGTGTACTATATGGGTTACTTTGTGAACTACTGGAGGCACTCAGAGAGAATTAGTAAGTTGGCTTCCACATTGAGTATGTTAATCATCCCTTTGGCCACTCAGTGATCCTGATTCTGTGGAACAGCAAGCTCAGAAAGGTTGCCCAGAGGGTGTCATGGCTGACAAGGTGCTTCCAGAGAGGAAGTCACCTACCAGCCCTTTCTGTAACTTTACGATTATCTGGAATTTTCTAGGGGGAAAAATCACGTTTCAGTCCTTAAAAAACTTTACCAAGCTCATTCATTCTTTGTAGTAGCAAGATCAATGAACTCTGATTCAAAACATATACTTGGAGTCAGGAAGAATTCGTCACGATACACAACTTTGTCATTTACTATCATACTTGTGATACCACAGGCAGCTCCATTAGGCTCTGTAAACCTTAGAAGCTTCATCTGAAGAATAGTGACAAGAATATGATGTTGATATTGGTGATGATGATGATGATGATGATTATGCTAAATCCAGTCTAAAACTCAGACACTAGTTCCCACTCTAACTCAACCTTTGGGTCCTGGGTTGCTGAAGGGTGAAGGAATGAGCATCACCTCTGGCTCACAGGTCAAGCATGCCCAGCCCAGCCCAGGCATCATCATGACATACTTCTAATTGTCTTTTCCTCTTCCCCTGGCCCTCTCTCTGCCTCTAGTTGGAGAAGAGCAATCTCATCAGCATTACTGCTCTAACATTCCTGGAAAGACATATCATACAATTAGTCTATGATGCCAGTCGCCATGTCTGTAGCTTCCTTCACAAAATCACATTCCTTGGTGGTTCTCCCCTATATGTATTTTCCTCCCACCATGATAATGTAAGCTCTGTTAGGGTAAGGACTCTCTTGATTTTGTTGTTTGTGAATCTGACACTTCCTAGAGTTTCTGACACATATTACTCTTTCCATTTTAAAATGAAGGTTGATTTAATTTTTAAATCTACATTAAAGAATTGGCTTTGATTAATAATTCTGACACTTGTTTCTGGCTCTGTATAAGTACCTTCCTAATTTAAATGTCAGATGCCTCATCTGTAAAATGGGGCCAAAAGTACTCATACTCTACATCTCACAAGGATGTTATGATGAAAGTCATTTCTAGAAGTTAAGGAATGATATAAATGCAAATTATTGTATCTTGCCTTGATTAGTTTCTGGTACATAGAGCTTGGAAACAAGAAAGTATATGATGAATGGTTGCTGCCTGAATGATTCACGGAATATAGAACTATCGTTTTTGTAGTTCATTCAGTATAGAAACTTTGTTCATGATTTATTAGGGGTGGAAAAAATACTTCTTTGGAACATAAGCTAACAAGATTATCTGCTGAATCTATCACAAGTCACTGTTAATATTCCCATCTAAAAGTGACTTGCTAGAAAGACACAGACTGAGTATGTTTTATTGACAATTGGCTTGGGAGGCAAAATCAGTTATGGTGGGATGATAATGACATGGATATTTGGGGTGAATGTCTATTTCTCCAGTTTGGGGAACAATAGAGTTTTATTGCAAATGAGTCTAAGGACCACTTTGACAGAGAACCGCCCATTGACAGCATGACACCACCTCCTATTGAAGACCTAGAGTAGAATGTCTCCTGTGTACAAGAACATGGAACTGAGGGAAAAAATTCCATACTCACACTCTGGACAACATGAAAACATGAGGATAGAAACGTTCCAGTCTCCAAAGCAGGATATAACTCACAAGTTGTTTTTTTTTTCAATTTAATTTCAAGAACAAAGCTATAAATAGCACAATTTCTGCCTGAGGTAAGTAGGTGTCAGGACAAAAGGGACCACTTGGGTCGTAGATTAGGAGAAAGGAAACACAATCCTGATATATTTCAAGGTTTCTACCAGCCTATCATTTCTACTCACGAGGGGAAAGAGAGTGAGTTGCTACTGCTTTTACCACTAATCAGAGAAGGAAAGAGTCTGGTGGGTGACCACAGTGACAAATGCCACCATTGTAGATGAGATAGACAGGAAGGGACCTACACCAACCCACTTCCCAGGGGTGTAGACATCAGCACCCTCTGAATTCTTCACTCTGGGGCAAAGTCCTAGGTATGGTTCTGCTCAGAAGGTAATGGATTCTCTTCATTGCAGCCCTTCACCCTGAGACTGAATGAATGTACACCTGGTCGGGATGTGGAAGCTAGAATTATTTTCCAAGTCAGAGCTAAACTAGAAGTCACTAAAATGACTTTAAAAATCTGAGATGCTATGATTTCATGTAATTCATTGAATTATCGGTTTTAGATATTTTATTATTATTAATAGTATAGATAAGAGAATCACATCTTCCATTTACTTAGAAATTAATGATTTTCAAGGAACTTTACATTCATTAGCTCATTTAACCTTCACAACAACCCTGAGAGATAGACATTAGAGCTCTTGTTGTATCCATTTTATAGATTTGAGAATAGCCCAAACATTTTAAGTGACTGGCCCATGGTCACAGAGTGGCCAAATATGGGAAGAGGCAGAATTTTGAATCAAGTCCTCCTAAGTCCAATTCCAAACGTTAAAAACTTTAGTGTATGTGAGCCCTGGAAAATGCTCAACAGGGAGGCTTACTTTTCACACTCTGTACCTAGGCACAACTACTAGGTAAAACAGTCAGGAGTCAGCTTGTAAGCACTTTGGAGAGAAAATTCTTAATTTTTCCATGTGAGCATTTCTACCTCAGAAATCTTCAAACACACATATTAGGGAATGACTTTTGTTTTGTTTTGTTGATTGTCTACACAACAAAGTGACAGAGAAAATATTCCTAAAACAGATTCAACTTTCAAGGGGACCATGAGCATCATTCCTAGATCCTCTTCTTGCAAATTTTCCGTCATATTTCTCCCAGCTGGATTTGGAGTCGATAGGAACTTGGGTTTGAATTTCATCTTGACACTGAATGTATGACCATAGTATTTTTTATTCCCTTTGAAATTCTATATCATCATATATAAAATGGAGAAAAGCATAACCTCTCTATCACAGTGCTGGTATGAGTCTCAAATGAGAAAATATATGCAATATTCTTTTTAAACCTTCAGCAATTATTATTCTTATCTTGTCATGTTTTTTTTTTTCTATGATGTTCAGAGAGAAGTGATCCTGGACCAATAATCTCATTGTTACTCTCTTGTCCCTAATGTTCTATGAAGTTTTCCAAAGGCGGATAAAATAATGGCTTTTCTAATTGGGTAAAAGTATGGTGATATCAAGCTCATCTTCTGTAGGGCTCATTAAGAACATTTTTTAGGCTATCTCACTTCCAGGAGCCAAGATGGTGGAGTAAGACATAAGTCACTCTCACTCTAGTTTATTGACCTCTACAACCCCAGAAAATATCTCCCCAGCAGAATCCCTGGAATAGCTCAGTCAGCAGAAAGACAGGGTAAAGCTGTCTTTAAGCCTGGAAACTTTAACACGAAAGGACCCTCTTGATCTGGTGGAAGGGGAGCAGAATAGGAAGTGTCCTAGCAAGCTACCAGCAAGACCTCTCCTAGAAAACCACTGGGAGATCCTGGAACCCAGGGAGACGGAGCAGGCAAGCATAAACACCAGGACAAAGCCCCACCCCTGTGTGCCTTGCCACAAGAAGGAGAACTGGGAGTCTCCAGCAACCAGATCTTCCTATACATCAACACTATTCAAGGAAGCACAACTCTAGGCAGTCAAGTATCCTCCAGTAACCAAACCTCCTGGTGTTTCAGGGCAGCCCAGGTGAGTAGGCACTCTCCAGGGGCCAGACCTCCACTCCCATCACAAGAACTTCAACATTGCTGATACCAGCTAAGCAACAGTTAGGATGTAAGACCCCTAAGACCACCAGGTGTCAGGCCCTGAGGCCCTAGTCAACAAAATCAGATGCCAGATGCTTGGACCCTAGCACAAGAAACCTGGGTCAGTAACCCCTGTGCTCCAGCAGGAGAACTCAATGTTATAAGCCAAGAAGAGAAACAAATAGATAGTCCAATACTCAAGACTTTAAACACGACCAAAAAATGAAAGAGAATTTGTGCAATGGATAAGAAAATAGAACACCAAAATCAGTTTTTCACAAGGAAAAATTCTGAAAAGTTAAAGGAATACAAATTGAAGATGAGAAGGTATTTTTTATCTTCAATGTATTCAATCCTATATTTCCCTGAAGTTTCATGCACTCTTGACTGTAAATAGGAATTTTGCCCTTAGCATGACTAGTTCTAATTCACCCACCCCTTATGTTTGCTATTATTTCTAATTTATATGCTTTTAGGTAAATAAACATAAATATTCTAAAACTACTTTCTTTTGTATTAATCTAGCTAAAACTCTAATTTGATCATTTCTATTATAGTAAAAAAAACATTATATGCTTTCTTTCTTTTTAAAGTAAAAAATTATGAAATCTCAGTCAAGCAATTAAAAATCTTAGGTGCACAAGTGTTTTGTTTTGTTTCAGCAGTGCTGCTGAGAGAAGGCAAGGAACTTAGTAGTGGTGGCAATCTTCATTCTCAAAGAGAACTAAAATTATTTCACTTTGTTGGGGTCAATGTGTAGGTGTGTCCAACTGTGGCTGCATCTGAACTCAGTAGGTTCTACAGCAAATTGGGCCTAAATATTTCACATGGACATTTGGAATGGAGATGTCTCTATGTGTGTGCAACTTTTGAGGTACTGCAATTGTGCTTTGCTCAGAGAGCACAGTGCCTTCTTGGATGCAGGCACAACTATGCTGGATAGTCCTGTGCCAGTGTCTCCCATGTCTCCCAATTGACTCCAGAGTTCTTCAGAGAGACGTTGAGGTATCGTTGTGATGCTTCTTCTGAACTTTGTATGGTCCTTTGCCTTCCATGAATTCCCCATGAAATAATCTTTTAAGCAAACTTATGTTTGGCATTTGAACAACATTACCAGCCCATTGGAGTTGAGCTCTCTCAGTAGAGTTCAAAAGTCAAGGCAGTTCATCTCAAGAAAGATCTCATTCTCTGGCTAGTTATTTTGCCAGGTGATCTTCAGAATCTTCCCCAGACAATTCAAAAGGAAGTGTTTCAATTTTATGGCAAGACTCTGGTTACTGCCCAGGTTTCACAGGTATACAAACCATGAGGTCAGCACAATGGCTTTGTCCACCTTCACTTGGGTAGCCAATCTATTACCTCTTCTTTCTCACAGTTCTTTCTTGAGCCTTCCAAACACTGATCTAGTTCTGCCAATGCGAGCATCAATCTCGTCATCTATGTGTAGATCCTTGGAAAGTATACTGCCAAGGTAAGTGAGCTTATCCACAACACTCCGGCTTTCCATTTGCTGTAAGGGATGGTTGCACATATGAATGGTGTGGTGCTGGCTGGTGGGGAAATTCTGTTTTCTTGGTGTTAATAGTCAGGGGAAAACTGGCACAAATGTCAGAGAATCGATCTATACTCTATTGCATTTCAACCTCAGAGGATGCATTGAATGCACAATTTTCTGCACAGAAAGTCACTCACCAATTCTCTCTCCACTTTAGTCTTGATTTGTAGCCATTTCAAGTTAAATAATTTAGCATCCGTGCATTAGCAGGCTTTAATACCATTTCCATCCTTTTTGAAGGTGTCAGACAACATCAATGAAAACATTATCCTAAAAAGCTTGGGAGCAGGCATGAAGGCATTGTATTGATCTGATTGTTTTGTGTCTGCGAATTTTGGACACTTTACCAATGTCATGACAGAAAATTGAACTGTTTCCATTTAATTTGTCTGGGATGATTTTGAAAATTACTTGGAAAGATAAGATGTGGGAGAATGAGGTCCTTTCTTGAGCTGTATTGTCAAGAATTCAAATTCAACTGTGGGTTTAAGAAGTGAAAATTTGATTAAGAGAATGGTGTCTAATATTAAATTTATAATAAATCATCTGGTTTTTAGACAGGTGATTGCTTCTACTGGTTGACTGTCTATCAGTATACACCTGGGTCAAAATCTTATGTCAGGCTCTTGATTCTGCAATGCTTTGACATGTCATGTCATCTCCCCTTGCTAAACACATTCTTTTTCCTGCAAGAAGACAGGGAAATGAGGGTGAAGCCAAGATAGCTGAGTAGAAGCACAACCTTCCCGCAGCTCTGGCTTCCACCCTCCCCAATCCATGTAAAAAGGGGACTCTAAACAAACTTTGGAGCTGCAGAACCCACAAAATGACAAAGAGAAGCTAACCTCCCACTGAGGGCAGCCTGGCAGGCCAGCAGGAATCCAGTGTAGCGCTCTGGGAGCCGAGCCCAGCCCCATGCTGAGGCTTTAGCCCCAGGGCAAGCCTGACCAGCAGCCAGCCAGAGGGACTCCAGATCAGCAGCAGCTGTGGCTGTTTCCAGATTTATCAACACATAGACACAAAGGACAAAGTGAGAGGTCAATACAGTCTGGACTTTGGGACCAGTAAGTGGGAGTGCGTGGCTTATACCCGAAGGGTGAAAAGCTGCTGAGAGGCTGGCATGGCAGCTTCAGCTCTTGGCCTGCAGAATGTAAGGGGACCAAGCACCAGTCTGAGGGGTAATCGCTCTTGCTTTAACCTGTTTGGATCTGGATTGCAGTCTAGGGTGGAGGTTCTGGGGTGTGTATCCAGCTTGCCAAAGCGTGTGGAGACTTCAGAGAGGGCACCCATCTAATACCTCCCGCAGCTGAGAAAACATTTGGGACGAAAGCTCCCCTGTCTGGTGGCAGAGTCCTACTGTGGCAAAAAGCCCATAAGTCAAGTAATTGAGTGGTAAAATGAGCAGGCAAAGGAAACAAAGCAAACAGAAAGTTCCAACAATACACTCCTATTTTGGGGACAAAAAGGAGCAAAGCATGGAACAGGAGGAAAGCAGTGAAGTAAGAACTCCTGCACCAAAGGCTTCAAAGGAAAACATAAGCTGGTTACAGGCCATAGACAACCTTAAGAAGCAGATAAGAGAAATGGGAGGAAAAATTGGGAAGAGAAATGAGAACAATGCAAGAAAATTATGAAATGAGAGTCAACAGCCTGACTGAGGAAAATAATACCTTAAAAAACAGACTGACTCAAATGGTAAAGGAGGCCCAAAAAGGCAATGAGGAGAAGAATGCCTTAAAAAGCCAAATTTGCCAGATGGAAAAAGAATCTCAAAAACTCAATAAGGAGAATCATTGCTTCAGAATTAGATTGGAGCAAATGGAAGCTAATGACTTGATGAGAAATCAAGATGCTGTTAAACAGATCCAAACAAATGAAAGAATAGAAGGCAATGTGAAATATCTCATGGGAAAAACCACTGACCTGGAAAATAGATCCAGGAGAGAGAATTTAAAAATTATTGGACTGCCTGAAAGCCATGACCAAAGTAAGAACCTAGAAAACATCCTCCAGGAAGTTCTCAAAGAAAACTGCCCTGATGTTTTAGTACCAGAGGGCAAAATAGAGGTTGAAAGAATCCACCGATCACCTCCTGAAAAAGATC